>NC_135501.1:95807148-96107148 GCF_052857255.1 Amblyomma americanum
GCTCGAGGAAGCTAATGGGTTTACGAGCTACGCACAAAAACATGTACATGGTAGAGAATTGAGATCACAGGATCGAAAATGCAAGTGATAGTAGAAAACAAGAAGCGCAAAGAACATTTATTGTGCTGTTTTGATCATTGATTTAGGATTAGCTGTACGTTTTTTTGTTTTATTTTTTCTGGCATTTCTCCGCCCACCTCACGTAATACCCCGTCAGGGGCCTTCCAAGATCAACTATATCCTAAAGCAGAGCCACTGTGTATACGGATCTTTATCTTTTCTTTTAATTGCGTCGTCTTTTTAATGACCCGAAAACAAAAAAAGTATTATTTTGAAAGAAACGTAAGCAAAAAACATTAAATCATCAAAGCGGTTGGAAACTTTCACTGTAAAAAGCACTATGACCGTTCGATGCCTACTTGACTGATTTACTATCAGCGCGAGACAAGAACAAGACAATGTGGACACGGCGGCACCGCCGTGACAATGTCGCCTGACGTTCTGCTGTTCATACAGGTTTTCTGCGCGTGCCTAAGGTTCATTGCTGGAGACGCAACAAAATCATTGGACGCCGGACGCACCACGCTTCGCTACGATGCTTCTGTGTGGGCGGTGTTTCTAGTCAGTCTGCAGAGGGCACCTGTACCCAGGATCAACGCCACGTGGACAGCATCTTCAGCTCACCATCCGGGGGCGTGATGTCGTCAGAACGCATGCCAAGAATGCATCGGCAGCTGCATTCTATAAAAGCGGGACTATCGCCTACCAGCTTCAGTGGGCACGACGGCACCGTCATGAGAATGTCGCCTGCCGTTGCGCTTTTCATGCAGGTTAGTGACCAAAAAAAATGACCTCCATAGCGATTTTCTTGGTGTTGTAGTTCTGCCGTGTCTACGAGTTGTTGTTGACTGTATATGCGACTGTTTGTCCGTTGCGGGCCTGTTGTTGGGACTCTCTGGCGATATGGAGAAGAATCCAGGACCTATAACAGAATATATGTAAGGAATTGCTCCACAATCAGAGGGAAATTTTGTGTAAGCTTGCTGCGGTTCAAGAAAAGCAAGATTCGTTTGAAAGAAGAATCTTAGACATGTAGAACCGGGTTCTTCTTATTAAAACTAAGGTACAAAGCTTAGGCGAGACCCGGAACGGGCTCGCAACTATTGAAACAATTGTAGCTGGACGCAATCGCGATACTTCTAGTCTGGTCAAACATCTCGACGATTTGGATAACCGTTCACGACGAAATAACATCATTATAAGAGCTATAGCAGAAGACAAAAATGAAAGCGAAGAAACCATTGTAAGCAATGTAAGAGATGAAATTTTTAGCGCTACTCTAAAGGCGAATGTAACTTCCATTGAAAGAATTCACAGATTAGGCAAGAAACGTTCTGGTAAAACTCGACCAGTCATCCTGAAGGTGCCTGACAATAGGAATAAAATGAAAGTTATGCATAATTGCACTACACTAAAGGATACGACTTACAGTATCAGTGAGGATTTTCCTAAAAGAGCACAGGGAATACGGAAAAAACTGTGGGAATCGGCTAGTGAGCAAAAGAAGCCAGGAAACAAAGTAATGCTTATTTTTGATAAATTGAAGGTGAATAACACGCTGTACAGCTGGAATGAAGAGCGTGAGGAAAAGTTTAAGCTGGAAAGTGATTCAGGGACAAGCGATAATTGACAAGTGCAAGGTCAACATGTTTGCTTCAAAATTATCAACGTTAATGCGAGAAGCGCATTAAACAAAGCGCACTCGCTTGAAGCTTTAGTTATTGATCAGGAACCTGACATTGCCGTAATTACGAAAACTTGGTTGAACAAAACTATACCCGACAGTTAAATCGCACCACTTGGTTACTCGCTGGTTAGAAAGGATCGAGATGGAAGAGGCGGTGGCGTGGCTCTTCTGGTCAAGAGTAACCTCGTTTTTTTACGCTTTAGAAGTACCAGGTAATATTGAGGCTGTATGGATTAAAACGAAATTGAATAATCGCACTGTACTCATTTGTGGCGTATAGAGGGCTTCAAATTCTCCTGTAGAACATATCTTGCAATTAAGAGAATTCATGAAAACGTATATGAAAGAGCAAGAGAGCACACTCTTACTAGATGACTTTAATCTTCCAGCTATTGACTGGGATTCGAACGTGGTCGCAAACACAGATGTTTGTTCTTCTGAGGTGTTTATGGATTTAGTATTTTTGTACAATTTAACTCAGCTTGTTAACGAATCTACCAGGGTGTGTGTAACCAGGTAATCAGTAATTTATCTTATTTTAATCTCCAGTGCTTTGACAACGTATGTGAATGCATGCCTTGTTGATGAAGGGTTTTCTGAACATAAAATGGTTATCTTGTCCTTGAACATCTCTTCCTACTACATGCACCAGGAATTAAGCATCCAATATCTGGACTTTAAAGCTGCTGACGATGTTAGTGTTTTGGATTACCTGAAAAAGTCGCTGATAACTTCATGTCTATTTATGAACCAAATTGTGGTGCTGGTGACCTGTGGGAAATTTTGCAAAGATTACTGTGCATTGTATTAGGCAATTTACTCCAATGAGCGTCAGAAAGTGCAAAACAAAGAACCCATGGATTACAAGGGAGATACTTCATGTCAAACGCAGGATTAAAAGGAAACGGAAAGCTTGTTCTCGAGACCCGAGTGCCCAGAACAAGACTTTACTTCATAACAAGAGGCTAGATCTTAATCGCCTCTTGAAGAAATTCAAGGAGAGATTCTTAATGTAACACTGAAAACTTTTCTTTGTGAATCACCTAGCAAATTTTGGATATATGTAAACCCCACAAATAAGCAACATAAAGCTGAGGATGAACGAAGTACTCAAGTTCGTGCTAAAAATTTCAATTGCTTTTTTTGCTCCGTGTTCACGAACGAGGATGGCATACTCCCATACTTATATGACTGCTCTGATCACCCTTCAGTCTCTGACCTTCTGATCAAAGAAGGAGTCCTGAATCTTCTTCTGCGTATTAACACAAAGAAATCCACCAGCCCCGACAACATATATAATGAGTTTCTATATAGTTGTGCTCAGTGGGTCCCTAATAATCTTGCTATAATCTTTAAACCTTCGCTTACCCAAGGAACAATTCCTACAGCCTGGAAACAAGCCAAAATAATTCCAGTTCACAAAAGTGGGAGCACATCAGACTTAGGTAACTACAGGCCCATTTCTATTACGAGCGCCTGCTCCAAACTGCTTGAGCACATAGTCTGTAATTATCTCTGAAATTATCTGGAAACTTACAACTTGTTATCACCAGTGCAACTTGGTTTTCGTAAGAGGTTGTCTACAATAACGCAGCTTGTTCATATCAGGATCTTTCACAAACAATAAATATCCGAGAACAGATCGACATAATTTTCTTTGACTCTGCCAAAGCTTTTTATAAAGTATCACATCCGAAACTCTTTGCTCAAGATATATGCAATATTTAGAAATCCCAATTTTCGTAAATGGTTTACATCCTACCTTCAGTCTCGTTAGCAGTATGTTGAATTAAATAAAATTAAATTCAGGTCTAAACCTGTTTGGTCTGGAGTACCTCAAGGCAGTGTTTTGGGGCCTCTGTTATTTCTAATCTTTAATAATGATTTGCTTTTCATATAACGATTCCAATAAGATTGTTCGCAGACGACTGCGTCATATATAATAGGGTTGACTCTTTAAGTGACCAGCTAGACTTTATTAACAAGTTAAAAAAAATTCCACCTGGTGCAATGAATGGCAAATGTCACTGAACTCACTAAAATCAGTCTGTGTGACTATCACAATGTAGAAGGCGCCCCTGGGCTATAACTACAGCATTGGTCCACACGAACTAAAAAGGGTTATAGAAAATATTAATTTAGGAATAATATTCACTCCGGATTAGAGGTGGAACACGCAAATCGATGAAGTGTATAGTAAGGCTAATAAAGTTCTGTGGGGTCTCAGGCGCAGACTGTATACTGCAACTCCTGAAGTGAAAACCATAGCCTATAAGAAGTAATAAGGTCAATTATTGCATATTCTAATAATAATATGGGACCCACACACTGCAAATACCTGACATAAATTGGACAGGATTCAAGGACTGGCTTCAAGATTCATAATTAATAAATGCCAGCGCGTGCACTCTCCTACCCAAATATGCAGGCGAGCTAACCTTCCCCCCTTAGAACTAAGGGCGAAGTTTGACAGAATAAATTTTTATTCCTAATTATTCATAACCAGGTTAAGATTAACTTACCTAAATTTTGTGGAATTTCACCCGACCAACGCTCCAGACACAGGCACAGTTTGCACATACAGCCAGCGGTTACACGGAAGGACACTTTAAAATACAGCTTTTTTCCAAGGACGAATAAAGAGTGGAATGAACTACCAGATCCAGTTGCCATATCTTCATCTGTCAGTGCTTTTACTGCTGGGTTAAATGCTCTTACCTTCCCTGACATGATTGCGTCTATGTGGATTCTGTTTCTGATGTGTATAATACCAGTGTATTTTTTTCTCACTTGTTCACTGCATGCCACTTTTTACATATACTACCACTGCTTTGCAATGGCGTTGTGTTTTTGTTGTCGACTTGGAGCGAGACTTACCTTTTCATTGTTGATTTTTTTCACCACTCCTTTAAAAGCCCTTCTTGGGCTGACAGTATCAATAAACCAAGAAACAAACAAACAAATACAGTACGCATATACTAAACACAGAAAATTCAAGTACTGCAGTGGAAATAGGAGGTTGTTTGATTAGCATTTTCGATTACTGCTCACTGCGTCTTGAAAGAATAAATCAACTTCTCTAGTATTTATTTTCGACAACTGAGAATTTGTAGCGTTTCCGTTCCTACCCTAATTGTGCTCTCGAATTTTGTTTAGAGCGTAAAGCAGATGTAATCGGCGCGGTTGGGGGCAGCTGGTGCCTGTATCGTGGGGCATGGGCCGACCGCAGCGCCAGATTTCCCTCCAGTGACCTTAGTATAAAACTCAATGCACTTTTTGTGACCACTGCGATGTGACGCGAATCTTATTAGGTGTCGATTAGGCGTGATGTGCAGTAGGCGCAGTGACAAAGAAGACACGTTGCTTCTCTCGCGACTGTCAACCATAAGAACAGAACAAAGCCGCGCAAGTGCTGGCGAATGTGGCGTCAGCGCAATACCCGTGCTTCACATAAGATACTCCGAATTTAAAGAAAAAAATTGGATTTTTATTTAAACCAGCCCTTTTGATGTCATAGCATTGCCAGCGCTGTAAGCATCAACATACTTCCTAACACGTGCTAGCAATAAGGCTGATTACCTAATAGTGAACAGCTAGCTTTTTAACTATTACTGTTAGTCTCCTTATTTATTGAGAGGCGTCTAGCCCCTCATAACCAATATCCATACCAGTTTTTAGAATTTCCAATACTCAGTTACCCTTGGCGCTGTGGCCCAGCAAGTTTCGCTACGTCCCGTAAAAATGCATGCGCTTTCCAGAAGCTAACAGGAAAAGCAACCCCTCAAGTGCACGTAACTCGTCACAATAGCCAAACTATGTTGGGCCACAGCGCCGAGGGTAACTGTGTTTTTTAAATTCTAAAAACTGATAGGGATATTACTTATGGTAGGCTACACGCCTGTAAGTAAATTAAGAGAATAACAAAAATAGTTAAATAGTTAACAATAAATATTACTTAACCAGCCTCCTTGTCTGCACGTCTAAGCTGTTTTTTCATGCGCCACGCCGCTCACAACAGTAAGTCGAAACAAGCGCTCTTGTAACTCAAAAAGCCTATTTTTAAAAATTGCGGAACATCTAAGGTGAAACACATGGCATAACCGCCGCCGGAGCTTCGCACGCGGTGCACAAAGCAGGCGGCATTGGCAACTATAAAGAAGCGCTGCCCAAAAAGTACACCGCAAAAAAAAAGCTGAGGTGATCGCAAAACTGAGGCCGTTTGCTCACTACGGCGTGAGGCATTTCTAACGCGCCAAGTCTAATGAAACTTGGCTTGATTATAGATTCTCTTTAGCAGGTGTCACACATGACATGATTCGATTTAGAGTAGATGCAATTACAGGACTATTACGCCGGTTTTTCCAAAAAATGAAGGTTTCCTAAAAGAACGCAATGTACTGAAAATGTGCTTTTAACATCCGCCCTAATCGAACTGGAGTTATCCTCCTGCAAAATCGTATGTAATAGCAATAAAATTTGGTGGGTAACAAGATTACACTACTTGAATTTAATTCAAGCGTCAAAAGTTGAAATGCCCTTTTTTAACTAGACAGCAGCGATGAACGCAACAGCCAAAAGGCCGCGCAAAGAAAGGTGTTGGCTGGAGAGAGATAGGTGGCCCTGTATTATGCTTCGCATAGAACAAATTAAATTAGCAATGGCGCGACGGCCACAGGCGATGAAACTGTAGTTACAATTAAGTGCAGATTGCGGTTTACTCTTGCGTTATGTTTCGATGGGTTGAGTTAACGGATAAAATACGAGCAGTGTTATCCCTTGATCGCTGTGTACTATCAGAGCACGATCAAGAACTCGATGTCTTCAAAATTAGTTTGGAGTCCACAAACACTGCGCCTGCTTATCTATACCTTCTATTACTGAGTTTTTCAGCTTCCAGCCGTTATTTAAACAATTTTTCTCACATTTCTGTCTCTCATCAATCATACGTGATTGCCTCTATACATCAGTGAGTGGTAAAAGGAAAGTGAGCGAATTTGACGCTGATCAAAGCATATTTGATTTATTTAGACGTTCCTCGACTACTAACCTGCTAGTTCTTTTTCGGTGGAAGTTACTGTTTTTCCTTGTTTTTCTCCGAACATTATTTTGAATATAAACTAATAAACACTTTAACCGACGGAACACTGCAGTTCATTCATAGCAGTACTTTATTTGCACCTGTTGCATCACCTGTCCATTAATTAGGCTTCAACGCTTATTCGTAAGTCACAGTTCCTTGTTCATAAAACGCAGTAAATATTTGAGGGATTTCCATCGCGAACATTTTTATTTGACTCACTAAAATGCGCTGTCTGGCAACAATTAGCATCGAAAATCTGGAAGTGGAATAGAATGCATTGGTGTTAATAGCTTCTATCATAATTCAATCCACGCCATATACCAAACAGACACAAAATTATTACAACGTGGCCATTATAAAACAACGCAGATCTGGTAGGAGGTTTCTTGTAAAATTGTGTCCCTTAAAAAAACCTAAATATTCGTGAAAATATAATACCACATGGGGAATAACGGAGGCATGAAAAACAATTATACGCATGCTCACTACGACAGGCAAATAGTACTGTGAACTAAAAATGAAACATTACGAGAAGCCACAACCAAAAAATATTTAACCTAACTTGCCGCAGAAAAAGGCTACAACCAAAGTGAAAACACAAGGAATCCGGTAGACTAGGGCGATGTTTTCCTACTGCGCACAGTGTGTACAGCAAATTACAGCACTCAACGGTGACGCTCCCAAGAAAGAGTAGAAACATACAGGTCTATAAAAATATATACTCAATAAGAAACGCTACGCACCTTGGGTGCTTGCAGGCGCTGCATATCTGCAAGAGGAAACTACCTGGGTCGCAGAACGCCTACCGCAGTGATTTTGACTAGAAGTGCGTAGTGAAGACAAACACTCGTGCAAAGTTCTCAGAGCTGTTGTTTCCGGGAAAACCTGGAAGTTGCTTCTCAGAGACTAGAAATGAGACTGCATAGGAAAGAGAAAATTGCCTGAGCTTCGTAAGGCCTAGTAACGTGTTAGGGGCACGAAGTCTGCGTTTGTGGATGCCACTTTTCAAAATTTTTTCTCCAGGAGTCTAGGGCTCTTTTCAGGAAGTCAGTAATGCTGGCTAAATATGAAATTGCTGCCTGAAAGAATGGCATGGCGATTTTGTGCCTAGAATTAAAATTCAGTTTTATAATGCACGAAAACGAAATGGACGTCGCCGACTAGCACTGTGGAGTTAGGAAGCGTTGTTGTTGCCCCTGAAGCAATCGAAGCTTTGTCTGGTGCTGTTAGTTTTTCTTGACTCACGCGATGGAATCTGTCATTAAAGAATACTGCAGCTGATCTTTAGACGCTAAATTTTCTTTAGTTCATAACAAAAAAATATATAAATTGGGGCATAAATGTGTTTTCGAAAAAATAAGGCATGAAATTCGCGGGCATGGAAACATGCGGCAAGCATACTTTCCTCAACGTTTTGAGCCAGTCATGTTATTTTTTGTATTAAAGGGTTTTCCATATACACACACAAATGTTCAGATTTTTGTCGGTAGTAGGACATATTGCGTTTTTAAATAATAAAGTTGTCCAGTCTGTGCTGATGATTATTACGTGCTGAAATTCCTTTCGGTCATTTCGCTCAACATGTAGTTAACCATTATTGAAATTTATGCTCAGTAATACCAATTTACGAGAAGCGAAATAAAATAATGACATTGCATGCCTGGTGTAAGATTCCAGAACTGCACGCGGATTGTGCAGAACGACGTAGAGCTTACACCTTAGATCACTTGCTGTTCTTTACAGCGCGCATACATCACCAGGAATAAGGAGGTCTTGCATTTCAGTTCCGCTGATATAACACCGCCGTGACAGGGATTCCACTAGGGTACCTTGGGCCCAGGAAAGAAAAGCAAAAGCACTGAGCCACCACGTTGAGTTTGAAATAAAACTTTGTAACCCATAATGTGTTTGGTTATTAAGGTAAGAAGCATATGGAAACGTTAGAAAGGTACATTTCTTTGAGTCAAAAAAAAAAGAAAAGAGAGCATCCTGTTCAGAGCAAAATTATAAATAAATGTCGTCGTGTCGACGTAGCTTTTTGAACGTCGCATATTGACACAGCAGACTCTTGGCACGATGAAGCATTCTATTTAGTGATGTGAAAAAATTTTGAAAAGATCTTTACATAGAACTTTTCTGTGTAAATAACTCTGCTCTAGCTCGCCGTTCTCTAAATAGAGCCTTTTCTAACGGCAAGTGAGGGCAGAACGGGGCACATTATCTTAAAAATATCTTGCATGTAGCAAGCAAGGTTTTTGCAGGTAACAGCAAAATTTTTTGTGAGCGTGAACTAAAGTAACGCGCACGTCTCGAAAACAAAAAAAAAAGAGGAAATGCCATGGTACAGGAGCCTGACTCAGCTCCCCTGCGCAAAAGCGTTCCCAGGAGCTTACGTGGATATCGCCCGATGCCACCACAGGTCACTGCTTAGCCAGATATTTTGTTCGAAGGCGCTTATGTTGCAGGGCGGCCTCCTCATAGAATTCGTGGAGGAATCAAATGCAAAATTAATAACTGCATTGCCATTGACAATGTCATTGTGTATTATCGCTACGCACTGTCTAGACGAGTGAATTATGTATTCTTTAATTAAAATAATGTATTCGTATGCCTTAAAAATTGTGGCAGACATAACTGATACCTATGGTTCCCTGTTTTTGCGTATTTAATTAGTAAAGAAAATATCACACGAAGTCTAAAACTATACCAGTGCGAAAGCAGCAAAGCAGTGCATGGCGCCGATGCGAAAAACATAAAGGACATGAAATGAGCAAGCAGAGGACAAACATTTTAATGAATCTTAGTCGTTTAAGAACATGTAGATTTTTGTACATATCCAACGGCCAGAGAAAAATTTCAATGACACTGTCCTTCGTTCCAGTGTACTGCGC
This sequence comes from Amblyomma americanum, assembly GCF_052857255.1. NCBI lineage: Eukaryota > Metazoa > Arthropoda > Arachnida > Ixodida > Ixodidae > Amblyomma > Amblyomma americanum. Next base: position 95,816,867 of record NC_135501.1, read on the forward strand.
AGTAGCAGCTGTCACCAGTCATATATTGCGAGTGAATGCACCGAAATTTAATTCGCAAAAGCGATCACATGTATAAACGATGAGTTCTGCAAGATATACAATAAAAGTGTGAAGATAAAATGGTGTATTAGAAATGCGAAGATACAACTTGATAAAGGACAAGAAAGTGTCACTGGAAACAAAGTCACTGTATGTATGCACCAAACCTCGCAACATTATATTTAAATAAACGTATATCTCCATTAAATCTACGTATCTAAGCAAACGCCACTGTATACAATCCGTCAAACAGGGCAAATAAACAGCTTGCGCAATCACAGATAGTAAACTTTACACGCGGAAAGACAGACGATCCAGGCAAGAACAAAACTATGATAGCAAAAGTCGCCATGTGTAGTTGGGCCATGCTTCGGTCGCGACAGCACCATATGGTTAGAATAATATTGCAACAATGCAGAAATCAATACGAAATTATCTATTTTTTAACTGCTTGCACGGCACAATTATTCTGCACCCATAAATTACAGAAGGGTATTCCTTTGATTAAAAAAAAAGTAGAAGCAGGAAGATAAAAAGGACAGAAAAGCCCGAACCAAAGCCACGAATGATGCCGCAAGTTGAAATAACCAATTTCCGAGTGTGTAGGTTGGGAAAAACTGCGTGGGCAGGGCTTTCAATGAGCAAAGTCAATCAAAATCCGTTAGTGATGTCCTCAAAATTTTCCTATTCGCATGGTAATTTTGATCATGATGCTAACTGTTACAATGAACGGCAAAACTTTCTTTGGTATGAAGAGTCATTCCTTATCGTAAGTGCCCGTGTATGCCCATAATTGCCCGTTCGCGCCAGAATATATTTTCTAGTCTGAAAAAGGCATTGTACGTGACAAAATCCGGAATGACTTCGGTCGCCGGTGGTTGTTTTCGTCAGCGGTGCGTGACAGTCCGAAAACATATCTGGAGCGGGAGGTGAAGTCTCCTTCCCCCCCCCCCCCCCCCCCCACCGCCGCCCCCCTGGCTACGCCCCTGCTACAGGTACACACTTTGCGCATTTTAAACTTGAAGGCGAGATGTGAAAAGCAAATGGTCTAAGAGGTCGCAAAGACCTCCTTGGTTGCTATTCTAGTTTCGACAACTACATAGTAGCTTTTGCAGCGTCCCGTTAGCTCAGTGAAAATAAAATGGCGTTGTTAGCTGAATTACAACTGATCTCACTCATACGTTAAACGATATCGCGCCACCTTCGGTCTCTCAAATGTCGGTCAGTGCGTTAACCAAGCACACTCAGCCATCGCGTGCATAGTATGAAGGTGATAGCTCAATTCTTGCCCACTATCATGTTCGTGAACCGCTGAGCCTTATCCCACACTTTGGAAAAATTTGAAAACGAATCTTTCAATATATGCGACCACTTTTATCTTAGTCGGTTGTCCAAGTTTCTCATATTTTTTTCCCCGCCTAAACCCGTTCCTAGCGGACTCAGACTTTCCTCGCATTGGAGCGCTTGCGAGCACTATAACACTTTTCACCTAGTCTTCACATATTCTACCCATTCAGTATTCCCTGCAAGTTATCCTCCGCTAACTTGAATGGACTGCACACTTCGAGGAGCGATGGTTGATTGGAAGCGTAGCGCGGCGTTTTTCTGAACAATTTTCCACTGAGAGCACTTGTTCATTTCGGCTCCTATTGAATGTGAAGTGTTCTCGCTGTCGTACTCCCTCAGTTCGCCTGGAAGACGCAATCTTGTTTTGTTGGAGAATACCTGCAAATATCACCGAAGAGTAATAAATAGGAGGGCCTAAGATAACAAGGCACCTTGCAGAGTCATCTGCAGGCAACGAATTTCTACGTCGGCGCAACTAATCCCATGGGGCCAGAGAATAATATGGCGCACAGTGCGGGGATCAAAGTTTTCTTATAGTTACTCAATTTTCTGCATCGATTATAGCCTATACCTTTCCAAATCAACATTTGCTTGCCATTTTTTGGACCAAGTAATTTCCCTGGGGGGCTTGAAAAAACTGCACCTCTCCGAAATTTCAAACCGTTCTTTCAGCGCGTAGCCTGAGTCCCCCAGTGGGCTTTTTGAGTTCCAAGGAATAAGAAGTCTAATAACATTTGAGGCAGCTACCATTATAGAATCAACGTATGTATAAAATACTTCAGTAAGAAAAGCTTAAATAAAATATGTCACACAAGCTAACAGCATACAGTGGCTCATATATTTTTCGGCAAACAAAGAGCATTGAATGACATTAGCATTTGCCTTGCTTTTTTATTATTAAGCGGAAAATATTATGCAATACAATTTATAAAATTATTGCTTAATAAGACTACGAATTTGGCTGGGGGAAAATACATTGTTTTATATAATGCCCATCAGCAACAATAAACACAGAATGCTGTTGCGTACCTGTTTGTTCGTCTTGTCTATGCATTCATCGTGACTGTTTTTCAAATAACTAAAGAAAACTAGTTTTTAAGGCGTAAGGCTTTGTTGGCTCATGAGTGGCGTGGACGGAAGATGTAGACGGCAGTTATAGTGCTGCGAACACTCCAGAACTCCTCGTTTATATGAATAAAGACGAGCGTACGCTTTTGATCCAAGTTGGTTTCTATTGCTCTCTTGCTTTCTGCAGAGCGCGAAGACTGAAAATTATTTCTTTTTCTTAACGCGTAAGCTACTTCGCGATGTCTCTCAGGGTCATTCACCTCCATCATCATGACCTTGAGCTCCCTTGGAGCTCAAATTATGGCAGGTGTGACTGACGTCACGCCGCGCTATCACGTGACTTGCTCTAGTGTTGATAACAGCCGCTTTGTGGCGCTCGCTCCTCAGCCCGTCCATGGATGATGCTCCGGCTGGGCCGTCTGTGCTTTCGCGTCAGCGCAAACGTCAGGTCGAATCCGATCATCCAAAGGATGTAGAGCGGTGACAAGGCACTCTCGCTAACGACAGAGAACGCAGCCATGCCAGACAGGCTCCCGAGATCACCGAACAGGGTGGCGCCAGAATAGCCCGTTGCCAAATGGGTTACCAAGCGCGGGACCATGCCAAGATCGAAGCGGCAGCAGCGACTGCAGATGCGGCCGATAGAGGTCCGTGCAGTCGCTCGTACAACCAAGCATAACCGCGCTTACCCTTTTGAAAGTTAGTTCCGATTTTGGTGTCCGATTTTAGTCGGGGGCGACTTTAACGCCCCTCACCAGGATTGGGGTTACCCCACTTCTAGCCCTCGTGGCAGGCGTGTGCGAGACGCCTTCACGGAAATTTGTGCTGCTCAACCATCCTGGGACAGCAACACGACCAGTGCGTCAAACTCGCAGTGCTTCCTATGCTCCAGACTTGACGCGGTGGTCGGGTCCGGGTACTCCCTCCTGGCGCATGGAGCCAGACTGCTGGGGAAGTGATCATCACCCTATAATCATCGGTCTTCACACCTCACATTTCCGACCTTTACGCTACAAATGTTCTGTGATCAACTGGGACAGTTTTCGCTCCCGTATGGACAATCTCTCCTAAGATTATTCGCCAATCCTTTTTGTGTGGCACGCCGTCAAGCAGAGCTGGCTGCTGCGCGAGGCCCTAATTCCTTTTCAGGCACGTACGCGATTGCACTATCTTACAGCTAAGGCACGCAAATATGAACGCGACCTCTCTCGGCGGCAGTGGCATGCGTGGTGCGAACAATATTCTGCAGAATCTTCGAATGCCTCTCTCTGGTGAACATTCCGTACAATGGAACGCGGTCGCCGTTCGACTGGCGCAGCGGAAACCGCATGCTTCGCTGCTAACTTGTCGCCAGATGATTTCGCCAAAGAAGCAGCGCGAAAGTTTTTCCCAAAATACGATGTTGTGACTTCTTCATCCGCTAGTTTAAATATGGCAGGCATCCCAGCGCATGTATATCAAATGCTGTCTGATGTCGACGTAGATGGAATTGGGTGTCCATTCTCTTTGCCTGAGTTGCTGGCTGCAATAGATGAGGCGAAACGAAAACAGCACCCGGCCTGGACAATATTCAGTACGAGGTGTACAAGAACCTGAGTAGCGCTGCACTCCCTCAACTACTTGACACCATAAACAAAGTATGGTTAGATGGCGTAGTTCCCGAGAGCTGGACATCTGCTGTCGTGATTCCAGTCCCGAAAGCAGGAAAGCCTCCAATGGATTTTGCCAACTTGTGACCTATCTCCTTAACTCCTACGCTGTGCAAGCTGGCGGAGAAAATGCTAGCCACACGATTGTCATGGTGGCAAGAGCAACACGGATTTTATCACCCAGCACAAATCGGCTTTCGTCCATGTATTGGTACAGAGGACGGGTGGACGGGTTGGCTGTCTTATTATCTGCAGTTTTGCCATCTACCCGCAGCCGCAATGTGCGTACTGTTTTAGCAATGGACGTTGAAAAGGCAAATAACAACATCATTCAAGCAGCCATTCTGAACTCCATTGACATGCTTCATCTCCCTCTGAGAGTGCATAGTTTTGTCCAATCATTTTTGGAAGGCAAAAAATTTGCAATACGCCTCAGCGGCGAAGCGGTCGGCTGATCTGTTCCTCTCTGCGGCGTGCCCCAGAGATCAGTATTGTCGCCGACGTTATTTATTATTGCTTTCATCCAGCTGGCTTGGCGCTTACATGACATCCGTGACATAAAATTTCTTCAGTACGCTGACGACTTTACGGTGTGGAGTACTCACCAAGATCTCCGTACTCAGGAGGCTGCCCTTCAATATGCCTTGGATGTTACCTGTAATTACGCATCATCCATCGGACTTCAGCTATCCGTGCATAAAACAACCTACACGTCGGTCGCCAACCGCTGGGGACGCCGTAAACTTGCTGCAAGTCCAATCCGTCTTTGTCTATCAGGAACGCTACTACAGGAAAGTGCGAGTGTAAAAATCCTTGGCTTAATGATTAACCAATCCGGATCAGCGACTGCATGGCTTTGTCAGGCAAAAAGGAAAGCTATTCAGACTTTGGGTTTGATTAGAAGAATTTCCTCTAACAGCGGTGGCGCAGGCTCGTTGGTTGCACGGCAATTGGTGAGGGCTGTTCTGCAGCCACATATTGTTTATCAAGCCCAGTTTCAACATATTACAAGAGCCCGATGGGATCGCCTTGAAGCCATGAACCAAGAGGCTATGAGGACCATTACGTGCCTTCCACGCATCTCACCGGTCATAGCTTTACAACAGAATGCGCTGCTCAATACCACTGATGAGCTGGTGCATCAGCGCTGTGAAGCGCGCAGCCTTAAGGCCGGTCTATCGCACTCCACGCATGCACTGAGGACTTATGCAACGTCACACTCCATTCTTCAGTCGCCAACGCCAGTTCTTCCCCCACGAAAGTTTGTACAGCTCAGCGACAACAAGCCAACAGATATTCGCCGGCCAACATCTGCTCATTCGGCATCGTTGCATTGCCAGAAATTTGAGGAACAAGATGCTTGCCAGCCTGAAGGATCCATTGTTGTCTACGTAGACGCAAGCATACAAGACTGCAAAGCAACAACAGCTATCTACTGCCCGTGCTGACCTTCCCTGAATCAAATCTCTTTGTTTCAGCTTACGGAACCCTTTTCGTCCTTTTGTGCTGAGCTCGTTGCAGTTCAAGAAGCACTCTGCTCCGTGGTCGATATAACTATGCTCCCTGCGGCCCGCGTTTTCATCCGCCCTGACGCCCTTCAAGTTGTGCGGTTGCTACGACGTGTTAGCCGCGGTCCAACGATATGTCAGGACATCCACCGGCTCGCGGCAGGCATCCCACAGCCAGTACATATTGAATGGGTCCCACGGGATCTTCTGACCTATCAAAGCCAGGCATATTTAGCGACCCGCCTTGCGAATCAAAATTAATCACCGCCTCGGCTCTTTCATTTGGACAATTTTACCCTCCTTTGATCAAGAAAGGATCTCCTCCGGCGCCGCACACGTGCTCTCATCCCTCCGTGTGCAGTAACCCTCCCCCGCGGTCTTGCCCGTGCAGAGGAGGTTGCGTTTAGGAGGATCCCGGTCGGGGTTGCCCTCACACCAGCCATCACTCGGAAGTGGCCTCAGTACCGAGAATTGTTTCTTCGGCCAGGGTGTCCGATAAGTAAACACGAGGACATTGAGGCGAACATTCATCACTTACTGTGGGTCTGTCCAGCTCTCAAGCCTACAAGGATCCGGCACCTGATGGTAGCAGGTCTTTCACCAAGCCACCAGGATTCATACATTGACTGGACGCAGGGACCGTACCATCGTTTTCTACTGGACTTCGTCAAATCAGCTAACCTTTTTCCATTCATTTAACATCTACTACATCATTCATCACACCTTCACCCATCATTGATGCCCTGGGGCAATAAATTTCGCTTAAAAAAAACTTGGTTCAAGGATACCTGAATCACAACTTTTTTTTTTGAACCGCTGGGGTGGCTCAGTGGTTAAGGCGCTCGGCTACTGATCCGGAGTTCCAGAGCTCGAACCCCACCGCGGCGGTTGCGTTACAATATTGGCGAAACACTGAAGCGCCCGTGTGCTGTGCGATGTCAGTGCACGTTATAGATCTCCAGGTGGTCGAAATTATTCTGTAGCTCTCCATTTAATCGGTCCCTCCTTTATCCCTTCTCTCCTTCTATCCCACTGCTCCTTTCCAAAGGATATTTCGGAGCCGAACACTTGTCTTTATAATTTAGTTACGGGAAACTGACGTCATGACAGAAATAAAGCAATAGGCGTGGACGTAGACACCCTACAGTAGAGAGAAAAAAAGAACGGCCATCCTAGGAATTCTGAATTTTTCCTTGAATTTTCGAACAAAACGAGGGAAAGCAAAGCCCTCGAGGTGTTCCATATTCGCAATATTGGTCTGCATATCTGAATAATGACCTGCATATGACCTGTTGCTGAGGAGTGTCTACAGTTTCTCGCAGCGTAACGGCTAGAGACTTTTGTCTCTCCCCGATGTGAAGACATCACGTGATGTGCTGACCGATGCTGACACCGTTGTTGCTCTTTCGTTCCATAGCCTAAAACAAAAAGTAAAGCCACAAAATCTCACCGCTCTCACACCACATCATAAGTAAACTAACTGTTAAGTGAAGGTTCATTTTCCTGTTTTTGTGATTCAGAATAGCCGTGGTAGGTACGAGCAAACCATTGCAATTATTTAGCTTTATTTATTGTTTCGAGTTCCACACACATTGCTCTCGTTTTGTCTTGTGAACTTGCTTTGTGTAATCGTGTGGCCTAGTCAGAGAGGAATCCTGAGTGCTGAGCAGAGCGCGCTCACGAAGAGTGAAAGGGGGAGGGGGAGGGGGGTAGTAGGCAGCTTACCACTGCACAAATTTACATTCATTTCAAGATTCTAGAGCAGTGCGATACATCGAATAGTTTCTGCACCAATTTCTAGGCTCAATAAAATCTTGTTTTCTTCAATGCAAAAGGCAGAGGAAATTAAAAAAAAATATTGTTGTAAAATGCCGCTAACGCATTTTATATGCCATTAATTCCTTTTGTATTTGCTGAAAACCAGAGGCTTGGAAAAAATAGGGCGACGCTTAAGCTTCCTCTTAAGAGTAGGCGCGACAGCGCTTCTGCCTTTTTATTTTTTCTTCTTTGTAAGAGCAGTGCACATTCCAAACGCACTTCACTTTCATATACCGCCATACACACACAACGTGTTTACTTGGTGCCCCACTAATATGCATGAACCAATGGGAGCTGTCTCTATTTTCTCGAGAGCTAGATTTCAATATTACCTTGGTTTCGAACCTTATCTCTGACGCAGGTGTTGCATTGCACAAGGAATAAAGTAGAGGCAATACATAAAATTTCTTCGACTATTGTGTTGCACTCTCAATGTGAGCCTATGCGCTGAGGCAATTTGTTTCTCCATCTGGAGGCTGGTGGAGCTCGTCGTCAGCACTTGTTCATCAGCTTGTTTCAAGGTTTTTCTTTTTTAAAACAGCAAACCATCCCTCCCTCCTAGCTGTCTTTAACAGATGATTAAATGCTCATTCCGTTCGGGACCACTGGTCATAGAAGTGAGGGGTCTTTGTGAGGTTGTCTTCAAGATGTCACCTACACATTCCATTTCCTCACTGTACGGTCTTCCTTGAATTCTCACAAAGTCAATCCAGAAGACAGATGAAAAAGTTCTGATTAAGACGTTGTTTACTCTAAAGATTTATTGGCGGGCTTACCTCAGCTCTCAACAGCCCAGAGTATTAAATCGGGTACAACGAATGTGTGTTCGATCGGCCACAAAGAATTCCCGTTTTTAAAATTCGAACGTAAACCTTACATGTCAAAACGTGGCTTCGTGAAAGCGGAACTTTTGCGTCATCAGCCACAAAGTGTTGATCCTTGTTATGTGTTTTGTCGTGATGCCGTGTTGTTTGGAGACAATCTTCAACGGACTTTCAAAAAGAGCATTAAGATTACGCGCTAATAATAATAATAATTGGTTTAGGGGGGAAAGGAAATGGCGCAGTATCTGTCTCATATATCGTTGGACACCTGAACCTCGCCGTAAGGGAAGGGTAAAAGAGGGAGTGAAAGGAGAAAGGAAGAGAGAGGTGCTGTAGTGGAGGGCTCCGGAATAATTTAGACCACCCGGGGATCTTTAACGTGCACTGAAATCGCACAGCACAAGGGCGCCTTAGCGTTTTTCCTCCATAAAAACGCAGCCGCCGCGGTCGGGTTCGAACCGCGCTATATTATCAGATTTTTACCATCCATGGAAGGTTCTAAGGTTCCATGTGATCTTTTAGTGCTCATAGGACTGTTCAGTCTGTGGAAGAGCCGCATGAGAGATCGCCACATAGAGCCGCGAGGTTCATCCAAGTCTCTGCTCTAAGAGCGGTGTGCTATGTTGCGGGTGGTATATGCTGCGCAGGATCGACTTCCGGCCTGGCTCCCTTCACTCGATGCGCGGGGTGTCTCCCGGAATTTTGATGCGCAGGTAAAGCGAGAGTAGGATGCTGGTGTGATTGCGTGTGACAGGCTGCGGGATGCAACCTGGTAAAGTCGGACTTAAAGCTTGCCAGGGTACGCGTACTTCCATTTTGAAACAGCGCAACAAAGACGGGACGTGGAAACTGAGGTGTAAAGACAAACAAGCATGCATCACACAGGACAATGACGAAAGTGCATTCATTGAAAAATGTGGTGTGTCTGTTGATAGTTTTTTAGAAATTTTGTCCTTCTACCTGTCGGCAACAGTTGTTGAGTGGGAGGGCAAGTCATTTGTGCAAGCATCCGGTGTATGCATTGGTTCCAGGGTTGCACCTGTATTGGCTAACATTTTTTTGAGTTTCGTGGACAGGGCGATTGAGCAAGCTTCGAAGGAGTTAGGGGTGCGTATTTTTCGTTATGTCGACGACTATTTGGTGTTTACCCCGCCAGACAGCCTGCCTAGAATGTTAGTCGATGTTCTTAAGGTGTTTAATGAGTACGGGCGTGGGCTAAAGTTTACAACAGAGGTACCCACGAACAAGGAACTGCAGTTTCTAGATTTGGTTTTGTTTTCCCGAGACAAGCACGTGTGCTGGTGTTATCGGCCAAGATCGGCTAAGCCCTTGTTAAACTTCAGGTCAGGTCATTCCAAGCTTATAAAAGAAGGCATTATCTTGTCGTGCCTCCAATCGTCACTCAAGAAGTCCTGCCATGAAATGATTGGGGAGAGCATTGCAGCCCAATCAAACAGATTATGCGCGAATGGCTATCCGGCTCACCTCATTTCCAGGGCAGCGGAAAAATTGCTTAGGCACGTGAAGTATGGGGCTCGGCCGAGTGCAAGAAATGAAAATAAAAATAAAAGGCCGGCAGTGGTTCCATATGCGCACAGCATGTCCCATGGGCTCAAAAAAGTGGCAGGCAGATATGGCGTTGACGTCGTATTTTCTGCCCCGAAGAAATTAGGCAGAATGTGTAGACAGGTAAGGCAGAGGCAGGAGGGAAACAAAAGGGCTTGTCAGGTGCGCCATGTTTCCCCTTATGTACCTTGCGAGGTAGGGGTAGTATACCGAATTCCCTTCTCGTGTGGCGCCACATATATTGGCCAAACAGGAAGATGCATAAACAAGCGACTCATGGAACATGAGAACACCAGAAAAAAAGACCCCCTGTCACACGTGGCGGTCCACTGCAGAAGGTGCAAATGCAAACACGAAAAAGAGTACGAAATAAGAAAAACAGAAGGAGACCCTCTCACTAAAGGTGCATTCCGTTGCAAGAAATGCAAATGTACCCCCGACTATAAGAACACTAATATCGTGTTTCGCCATTGTGATAAGATGACGCGAGAAGTTTTTGAAGCTTTTCTTATACGTGAGAAAGGCGCAACGTGCATTAGTTGCCCATCGGTCGCCCTTTCCGAAGGGGAGATTGGATATCTGGCGTCACATGTGGCATGAGTTGACTATGGTGGCGATTAATCTTTCCTAACTCTGTATATATTTTGCGTGTTTTTTTCAATAAACCCAGTTGTTATCAGCGCTTGTTTGTCTTTACACCTCAGTTTCCACGTCCCGTCTTTGTTGCGCTGTTTCAAAATGGATACGTACCAACTTGCCCAAATTTCTGCTTTACGCGTACTTCTGTGCAATGAAAAAAAAAAAGCCCCTTTAAGTCATATGCGTTTCGTGCTCGTCTGGCATGCAGCGGGACTGAGCTCGAACCCCAATTCCTGAGAATTTCTTTTTAATTTGAAATTTCTGGGAATATTTCCGTGACATTTCTGAGGCCGTCCTGTCAACCACAGGTCACGGCGACAGCTTTTCGACCGAACGAGCTATATGCGCTATCGCGTAATATATTCTCGGGAGAAACAAAAGTAGATTCAGGCCGTATTCACCTGGTTAAAGTATAGAGCAAGAAATGCAGCGTAGGATGTATACGCATTCAACGCTTCCTTTGTGAAATGGCTGAAATGTTTCACCATAATACACAGTCATATATCTCAGACAGAGCGTCGACGCTAATTGAAGCGCAAATCCGAGTAGTTCTCAATTATATCGCCCTGGAGGTAAGGAGCTAAGGAAAAGCTGAAATGCCGTCGTTCTCCGCTGAAAACAGGAGCGGAAAAAGTTTAGGAACTTTAGGACGTCCAAATATTAATGTCTCGGTATTCGGGATGACCGTTATTTTTTTCCAGTTTCACCAAGTTCCTCCTATAATTCTTTGTACCATCGTTTTTCTTTGAAGTACCAGAAGAGAATATTTCAAACGATATTAAAACTCATCGCCAGTTACAACTGTCACAGATAAAACATTACTGCTGCAACTTCAACAAAAATGCCGGAATTCGAAAAGCGCCTCGTCAATATAATCGGAGAAGGTTTAGCTATGGAGGTCTTATGCTTTTTAAAGCTCTATCCAGAACCACCCACGGAATGGGAGGATGTACGCCTACACACCGTCACGCAAAAAGCTTCATCGCGCTCCTTGAAGGTTTTTTTTTTCCTTTAATCGACACATTTCCACAACTACTCGTGAAGGCGCTGGAGCAAATCTTCAGGGCTCCCACCACCCCCAAAACAAATGCACTCCCTCTTCTCGATCTTCTCATTTCTTTTCTTTTCCGAACCCGGGAGGACCAATGGGAGCACACAGGAAAGGGGGAGCAGAGAGAAACTGATCGCCCGTCTCAGTCCTGACTCTCCCTTCCTCACTTACGCCCCTTCTCTTGTCCTCTCTTCTATTTCGCCCTTGCGGTACGACAGCGCCCTCTACACAGCGCTGCGCGCGAACCCCTCGTTATAGGACTCCAAGCGGCCTCGCCGTGGATCGAGCACCCCGGGCCGGACGCGCCTCCGAGTAGAATGCTCCCAACTCTCTTGCCGACAACAGCGATCGATGAGGTGACGGCAAGTTTCCGCTTCAACAAGTGACCGCAAGGGACCCACTATGGCACGGACTTCGTTTTATTCGCTCGAAGTGGCCAGCACTGATGCGCCTAAACGACGTATGTCGCTGATATCATGGGCCGGGTTGTGAATGGATGTCGTTTCCTAAAACATAACAGGCTGAAGTAACTTTTGCGTTGTTCGGCCTTGAGCGGCGGTGGACGTCGGTGAACTTATACCCATCGATTGAGTATGCCTTGGGTGTTGGTCAGCTACGGCGAGGACCAGGAGCTGTGACTGTTTCCCTATCAGTGGACTTTTGCGAGTGCGCTGGACGTCGTGTAGGACTGTAGCATGAAAGAACTTGGTCGGTTTCCTGCTGAGTAGACGGCTTCTCTACCATAAGTATCATTCGGTTGAAAAAGTATTACTTTCGTGTTCGTTCAATTCTTTCTTTTCTTTTACTCAATGTCTTAAAAATTCTACTTTCTCATTTTTCAGAATTTCGAGGCACTTAAGCTTCCAATCAACGTTGAGGGCACACTGAAATTAGGTTCGTAAAATGGATGTCTTTCCAGCAGCCATGCGAAAAGTTCCTTTATTTCAAAGGAACTGGTCTCAAGATTTCATCAGTTGATATGAAAAGCCTTATTTGTGTTTAAACCTAATGTGGATTGTGTCCGCATTATGAACTGCTGCTGTTGCAGCAGAGAATACTTCCTTATTTGTTTCGCAGTTTAAAATACCTGAATGGAACGTAATTTTTTTTCGCATTATAAAGATGGCTACATGATATGATACTTGGGGACTCAGACTGCTGTATCATAAATGCGTTCCTCAGTGCTCCCAATGTATGACTTAAATTTAGTTAAAGCTGGGAAGCAACTGGCAAACCGACTGAGCGTAAAGTGGCTGATAATATTCTAACAGTGTTTGGAATACAATCGTGATGGTTTTCATCGTGATGTTCACAAAAGCGACACAAATTTAATTGACAGCATATTCTGTTTTTCGAAAAACTATAGGAACTGAGAAAATAAAATTTTAGACGATTGTAAAAAGCGCAGACCGCATTGCAATCTACCTTGCGTGTATAAACATATATACGCAGAAAATTAGTTTGACCTGTGGGCTAGCGAGTGCGAGAGCAAAACGGTGGGCTAGGAAAGTTACCGTAGTGCAAGGCTTAGAAACTATTTTCCCCGACTTCATGATCTTACGGGAAGACGGTAACATTCACATTTCACCGCCTGTGAACTTCGGCCGGGTGTGTTCCTTCAGCCTTGCATTCTGCAGTCGAATGCCTTAATAACTCAGATGCACTTGGTAAAGACTTCTTGATATACCCCGATATTTGCTTGACACAAATATTTGTTAATGGTTCTTCGCACTTTGTTGAGCTTTCGCGTTAACTGACGAGTTTACCAGACTCCTTGAGAAGCTCGCATAGTACGGACAGCGGAGACTTTAAGCCTGCTTCTGGGTGCTAAACGCAATAAAGAAACGGCTCCTTACACAAGCGTATCGAGTTACACTGTCATTATATCATGCAATAAGTGCTTTTTTAAAATCTCAATATAAAGTTGCAAATAGTGTACGAATAAGCATGTAGTAAATATATGACATTCATGGTACCTGTTAGTACTAGTAGTTAGCAAAGGTCGAGCTAATAACATTTACTACGCCTTCAAGGCAGTGACCGGAGCTAAGTTTAACAACTATACTTCGAAGCGGCCGCTACCTTATGAGAACGAATTGATATGCGAACACTGTACTTACAGCACAACCCTAACAATGTATGCTTAGTGTACTGTCGCCTGTGACTGCGTCCTCACACAAGTAAATACAAATATATTGAAATCTTGTAGGTAATTGAATGACAGACATTTCTGCACAGTGACGTTTGCAATGAAATGATGGAACTTGCTAAAATACTTATCCTTACGGCTTGTCGTGCGTTCTGATATGTTTTAGTGCAGTTTGTTAAATTCTACATAATAAGAAAACATATACATATGTTTATTGTGCAAATATGTTTCTTGTGATGCAAACAAGTTTAATATGATTAGTGACAGACTCAATGAGAGCTTCTAGAAGTGTACCTTTACAGCGCACACATTAGGACTTAAATATGGCGGTAATTAGCTTACAAATCGTGGGAGGATATGGCTTCAAGCAGGGAATCCTAAGCAGAGCCCCTAAAGCTGCCGGAATAAACAAAGCTATAAATTATGAAGGCTCACAAGCATGACATGCTCACTGTGCATGCACAGACAACATATTCATGGTCTCGTGTATAGTGCGTAAAGCAGGCCTTTGGTCGGGGCTGGTGCATCTTCCTGGTTGAGTTCAGATATCCGCCTTAATTCCGAGCCTGCGATTAAAGAAACAGTAAATGTTCCTAAGCGCATGATACTGTAAATATAATTAGACAACAGTCATAACAACAAAACTTTCTGTTTTAGTTATTCTGTGTAACTTTATTTTGAGCTTTAAGCGAACGGTTGCTAACCGAGAAAGAGAGAGAAAGTCGAACGGAAAGGCAGGGAGGTTCACTAGGCAGCCCCCGTTATGCTACCCTGCGCGTGGGAAGGGGAACGGAGGGGGCAGAGAGCAAAGGGAAATGATCAACAGGGTTGCTAACAATGTAGTAACGAGCAGCCAGCGGTGGCAAAGTGACAATAATTGCATCTTTTACAGCCTCTACTTTTACGGAGGCGTAAATAATCAATAACGAGGCAATTACAAGCAGGGATAGTAGCCACTAGCGGCACATGCTACCGTCTTACTGTCTTTTTTTCCAGACTGCTGGATTGAGTCAGTAATGAGGAAACTAACTTAGCAAGCAACAAAATAAACCTTCCGTAGCGCAGCATGTTGTCTTAATACTAGTGAATCGCACCGACAAAAAATTAAGACGGAATGACGTTTCGGCTCCCACACGGGAGCCTTGTTCACAATGAGGCAAAACGTTGCGGTGGTGCCTTTTTTATGCGGCGTATATGCGATCCCAGGCATCTCGCGTAGATAGGTGGCAAATTCCCGTCATTTCTATTGATAGTATGCGCTGTTGTTTGGATGATCAGCCACTCAAGATAGAGCCGTGATTTCCTGTCTCTCTCTTTGGCGACCACACGTGCCTCTGCCCAGTTGATATTGTGGCTGGCAGATACTGAATGCTCGGCAAGCGCATTTTGTTCTGCGCGCCGGTTTTTCACGTCATTCTTATGTTCACGCAATCTGCGTGCAAAATCTCCTGTTTCGCCTATGTATACTGATGGGCAGTCGGCACATGGAACCTGATAAACAACGCCAGGGAATCTTTCTTTCTTAAGCCCGTCCTTGACATTGACAAGTTGGCTTCTCAGTTTTTGAGATGGCACATGAGCAGTGTGCACACCATATTAACGTAAGATACGCGCAAGTGCATCACTGATGCCTGGGACGTATGGGAGAGCCGTTCGCTTTTCTGTGCTTTCGGCTGGCTGCATCCTAGGGCGGTCAAGTTTTCGCTGCATGGAGTCGATTATGTGCACCGGGTAACCACAGGTCGTGAAATCACGTCGTATGTGTTCCGATTCAGCCGCTTGGTCTTCCCGCCTGGAACATACTTTCATGCGTCGGAGGAGCGATGAAACAACCGAACATTTTTGGCAATCTGGGTGAATTGACCTGTAACTGAGGTAACGGCCGGTATGTGTAGGTTTCCGATATACGCTGAAATGTAATCTAGAGGAATCTCTTGTGGCAAGCAGATCCAAAAATGGGAGACGGCCATCGATTTCTTCTTCCACGGTGAACTGTATGGCTGGCTCTATGCTGTTCAGTTGTACAATAAAATCTTTCAATGCTTCCCTCTTCACCACGCAAAAGCAGTCATCCACGTACCTTAGGAAAACTGTGGGGGCAGGCGTGAATGCAGCGAGCACGCGGCCTTCGATTTCTTCCATGGTGAGATTTGCGACCGTGACGGAGATGGAAGCTCCCATCGCAGCACCGTGGATCTGCTTGTAAGGGACGTTCTCAAAGGTGAAATAGGTGTTTGTCAGACAAAAACGGAGAAGTCGAGCCAGGTCTGGAACGTCGATAGGGGTCCTTTCAGGTAGCGATGGGTCGGATTCAAGGGCAGCGGTGCAGACTTTCACGGCAAGGTCCACTGGAACACTTGTGAAAAATGATTTTACGTCGAAAGATACCATTATTTCACCGGTTTCCACTTCCAGGTGTCGACTTTTTTCGATGAAGTCCTGGGTGTTGCGTATGTGTGTAGGTCTTTTGCCTACGAGAGGGGAGATAATGCGGTGCAAAAATTTTGATAAATTCTGAAGAGGCGAACGCGTGAAGTCTACAATAGGGTGCAACGGGACATCAGGCTTATGAATCTTCGGGAGTCCGTAGATCGCAGGGGGTGAACCATTGTGGCATAGCAGGTAGTAATAGAGGGAACGTTGGTGCGGGGGAACCATCCGAAAGACATCCGCCAGTAGTTTTTGCAGTTCCTTCTAAAGTTTGGCCGTGGGATCCCGAGCAAGTTTAGCGTAAGTGCCCTCATCCTCCAAAAGAAGCAGCATTTTTTCCTTGTATTTGCTTCTGTCGAGCAGCACCGTTGCATTCCCCTTGTCAACCGGGAGTACCACGATGTCTGGATTACTGCGAAGGCTCGTGACCGCTTCATTCTCTTGACGTGTCAGTGACGAAATCGCGAGATGCCAAGGTAACTTGGACAGAACGCCGACAACGCGTGTACGTGCTTCCTCTTGGCACGACGGGTCAACCTGGGTGAGAGCATTTTCCGCCGCACAAATCATCTTTCTTGTGTCGAGGGCCGGTCCAATGTTGAAATTTAGGCCCAGGCTCAAGATTGACATTTCCGCCTTGTTGGGTTGGTAAGATGACAGGTTCCTTACAAACCTATTTGGGGCGTCCGGAGACCCGTCTCTTCGGCGTTGCATTAGCCTTTCTTGTTTGTGTTCATGAGCATGCTCAGCTTTTCGTGAACGGAGGCCAGCTTGGAAATTTGCGTGGAGTTGAATGCGGGGGAAATCACCCGGACAGTTGAATTCCAGTCGTCGTCGTGCGAAGAACGCATCATTTTCCAGTTTCCTGATTGTGTCCTTACAATCAAGAATCCTGGCTTGTAGAAGCTGTCGCTCCGCCTTCGAGACAGCACAGTCCGAACTTTGTGGAAACCGGTCGGTGCAGCGTCAGTGAACGAGGAATTAAGCTTCGGGCTTTGCAGGCGAGGTTGAACTTGAGGTGCCCCTTGAATGCAGCAATCCGAGTTGTCAACGAAACGAACCGTCGTGTCTCACTGATGATGGGTTGACCATACGTCTGGCGAAAATGCTTGTAGTCAAGGGTCTGACGGAATCCCGTCTGGTCGGGATGGTACATGATACTAGTGAGTCGCACCGACCAAAAATTAAGATGGAATGACTTTCGGCTCCCACACGGGATCCTTGTTCACAATGAGGCAAAACGTTGCGGTGGTGCCTTTTTTATGCGGCGTATATGCGATCCCGGGCATCTCGCGTAGATAGGTGGCAAATTCCCGTCATTTCGATTGATAGTATGCGCTGTTGTTTGGAAGATCAGCGACTCAAGATAGAGCCGTGATTTCCTGTCTTTTTCTTTGGCGACCACACGTTCTTTGGCTACCGCAACGTTTTGCCTCATTGTGAACAAGGCTCCCGTGTGGGAGCCGAAACGTCATTCCATGTTAATTTTTGGTCGGTGCGACTCACTAGTATCATGTACCATCCCGACCAGACGGGATTAGTTCAGACTCTTCACTACAATGTTGTCTTAAGTTTCTATGCCTCGTGTAGGAAGACGCGTTGAATCAAGTGACCTGTGTTTGAGTGTAGAAGAAGCCAGGCGCGTTGTTGTGCATGTCAAAGCCACGAGCCACTAGCGCTTGAGCTCGTCGTTCAAGCAACGAAACCGGCTGCTGAGGTACTCAGCGGACGTCAGGAGCAATAAGAAAAGTCTTACGATTTTCTACGTTGGCTTCTTTCAGACTGATAGACTGCTTTTTGATTGATTGATTGATTGATTGATTGATTGATTGATTGATTGATTGATTGATTGATTGACTGATTGACGGATTTATTGATGGATTGCCTTACTTACATACTACCTGACTGACCTACTCACTCACTCACTGATTTATTGACTGACTGATTGACTGAGTGATTGATTGATCGATTGACTGACTGGATAAATAACTGATTGATTCATTGATTGATTGGTTGGTTGGTTGATTTATTTATGGATTCATTCATTCATTTATTGATACCAATTTGAAATCAAAGGAAATGGACGTGCCGACCATGTCGTCGCCAGCTTGTGCAGACTTGCCACATGAACATTAGCCACTTGCTACACATTTGGAAAAAGCAGAGCGCACTATCACTATATACCTTATATCTACTGCCGTATGTGAGCACTGTTTTTACATTCTTAGATCTCAAAAACTGGTGGCATTTGACAAAGAGCTTGATTTTTACGGATAAGTTCTTAATGTGGAGGAGCTGACGTAATGTGAAGACGGCGTAGACCTCTCTCTTTTCCTCGAGGTAAAATAATTATGAATACAACGCGATTGCAGTGCACCAACTGCGACGTCTTGTTAAAGGGTGACGTCAACATGAATAGACAATTGAAGGAACGAATGAATGAACAAGCAGATGAACGTGCTTTGATATACCTATTTGAAACACCATTAGGCGTTATCACCAGTTTGTCATGAAAATTGATAAGTTCATTGGTGGCGCGAGCAGTACCGTTGTAGAGAACAGAAGAGCACAAGTTTAAAAACTCGAGGAGGGCACAAGTTACTCCTGTAGGGGCTTCCATCCTTAATCAAGCTCACCAGTGCGCTTCGTTCACCTAAGGCGTTTCTCCGGAAGGTGCAGAGAAGACGAGTGCTTCTTGTGTTGCAGATCTGGTCTAAACAACCGCCATTATTAATGAGTGTGTGAAAGATTCGGCCAACTTCAAGAGAAGCTATAAAAGTATTAGGCAGCAGAAGAAAGGTACGACTGGCTTTCTTGACATAAGGTGACGTCAACTGCATAGGACACAACTGGTTGTGATCAGTCGCAGAAGCTTTTTTTAACTGTAATTTACTTGAGTGGGGTCATTGTTCTTATCACCATTATCGTTCAGATGTTCCACCGGAGTTAATTCAGCACAGCATAATGGGAGAAGCTCTACAAAGCGAGTAGTGCACAACTGTCACAAAACTTAGAAGTAGGAAACTCTCACGTACTCGGAGTCCTTCACAGCAAGCGAAATATCGGAGCTATTTCTCCCAAATTAATGCGCACTAATAACACAGTGTATCCGCTAAAAGATAACCGCACCGGTTATAGCGGAATAAATTTAGTCATGCATGGCACATTTCACGACAATATTGTCCGTTTTTGGAGCCCCCTCCCCCCCCCCCCCCCTTTCCTGGTGAAACATATAGTAATCACTGGCCTGGCTTGCTAAGTCGGCTGAGCTTTTTTTACGGCGCTTGCAACATGAAATTTACTACAAGAGTTGCCTTCTCAGCAAACGTAGTGAAACAACGAAGAAGAAACCTCAGTAGATCCTTGCGAGAAATGTCACAACCGCACTAGTTCGCTAAAGATGTCCTGCGTACGCACGCAATATATAGGCTAGTCACTTCAAGCTAGCATTCAGGGTCATAATACGACTTCTCGGGAAGAAACTTACGGCTTCTCGCTTCAGGTAACAGCATGTAACAACAAGAGCAGATGCGCTCGTTTCCGAGCAACTTTTACTCCCGGTTCTCCTGTCCAAGGTAAATCTGGCATGCTTTGCGCATTTGCATTTGGTCCCAGCGTGTGAATTGTATTCAAGCAGAATAGAATTATCTTCGCTATAATTGTGGCTAATATCTTTTTATTATTTCGGCACTGGAGCAGCATGAGAATTGCAGTATAAATAAATTTCGCTTTGATTCTGTTGTAGCTTAATGTACTATTGTCGGATTTACTTTTACCTCGAATATAATATGCCTTCGGTTTTAAACTGTCAGCAGTATCATTTATCTATTTTAATCAGCAAAACAACCGTCGTTCACAAGGAGGCGCAGCAAAAGTACTACCTCGATGGAAAGAAATGCGAACAACCCGGCGCCAACACGCTTCGCTGTTTCAATTTTTTTTTCACCGCGCGTTTACTTCGATGATAGCAAAAAGACCCTAGACTTGTCCATGATACATTCTAGGACGACTGTGAAGTCTTTTTCGTACCACCCATGTAAAAGCGCGATGGAAATATATTCTAACAGCTGGACGCGTTGGCGCCGGGTTGTTCGCGTTTCTTTCCATCGTTTTAGTACATTACAGTTTCGTCAAGCGACACAAAAAAGTCGCATGGTTCCTAAATATTCTCGCTGAAATAATTTCCCAGAACACGTTCAACAAATAAGCACTACAGTGGGGAGCATTTATTACGAAGGTATTGCTAACAGTAGGATTCCTATTCGTGTTAATGAAACGTGACCAAAAAACTTTTTTTTTAGTGAAAACCATGCCAATGGTTGCAGGCTTGCGCTCAGAGTGAATATGACCATTTTATTGAGTTTTTTACGTTTAGTAGCACACACCGTCTGAATTCAACGCCAGAGAAATCAGCCAGTCACGTGGGACTGCAAAGCAGTTTCAAGACTAAATCATCAACTGAGGCCATTCAGCGCGCGCAGTGGCGTAGAAGTACCGGAGACTTAGTCAGAATTGCACGGCCCACACTGTACGGACAAAAGGCCACCTCGATTTATTCATAGGTGTACTGTAAAATGGTGGACGTTTCGGCGAACTATTCGTAAATTTGGAGCTTCAAAAATGCAGGCAACTGCTCTTCTTTGTGCTGCACACCAACCCGAAAACTTTTGAGAGATGAGCCACTAGCGGTTAATTAGAAGTGTCACGGCTAAGGTGTGTAAATTGTAGTCGGGTGGATTGATTTTTGTCACAATTTCTGAAAACCTTTGTTATTTTTTTTTTGAATATATGCACAGGAAGACTGTTCTTAGTTTAAGGAATTACTAGCAAACATCTACTAAACTGAATGAATTTGACGGCTAGCATAGGTAACTGCAATTTTGTTTACAGGGTTCGACGTCAGAAAGCGACTCAGGCCATGAAGATGGCCGTAGTGGCTGTCTCCGGCTAATTTAGACCACCCGGGGTTCTTTCACGTCCAATGACAACGCGCAGTGCGCGGACCTCTAGCATATTGACTCCAGCGAAATGTAATCGCCGTGGCAGGCATCGAACCCGCGTCTTTAGGGTCAGCAGCCGAATACCACAACCACTGAGCCACCGCAGCGGTTCGCAAGTATCTATAGTGTACAGGCATAAGGAGCTGGCGCTGTCGTGCCAACTATTTATAGAATGGTCGTTCATCAATATATTTTACCATAAAGTAGCGGTTGGCTAATTATTGACAAGGCTCCGTATTCTCGCGTCAGCCACTAGATTTAAAGGTTTAAGTCCCTTTTCGTTTCTTGCAGCATGATGGCGCCTGCTTACTGCCGAGCAAAATGCCTGCTTGTGTGCGCAATTCTCTTCCCGCTGTTTTGTCTTTTGAACATAAATAAAGGGCCCCGATTCGTGACTGCTGTTGATTGTGTTAGATTCGTTTCCGGGGTAAACTCCTCCGATGAAGCAGTGGCCACAAATCTTAAGGGCTGCAAGACATCCACGCTAAAGTGTTGTTAGAGGGGCAAACAGGCGAAATGCGACCAAAACCTGCGGAACGGAACATGATGCAATTCAGGATGTTATGATGAGAGCCCTATCGAAGCTTTACGCGGCGTAGTATTGCGACGCTGTTCTCTACTAGACGGCGATGTAGGCAGAAAGAGGCTATGGCGAAAAAATCCACCCATACTGCACTATGTAAGCAGGCGCTAAATATTGTCAGATGGTCAAAATCATTCCGCAGCTCCCCACTGCGGCGCATCTTTCTCTCTCTTTTCTTTCGCTTTCTCTTTGATCCATTCACTCATGGCGCGGCTAGGGTGTCTTCCACTAGTGAGGAAGTTATTGCGCGTTTTCCTTTTTACAAATTGAGTTTTAGGTTTACTATTGTTCTTCCTTGAAAATTGGTTTTCGTGGAAAGGAAATGGCGCAGTACGTATCACACATCTCGGTGGACACCTGAATCGCGCAGTAAGGTAAGGTGTAAAGGAGGAACTGAGGAAAGAAAGGAAGAAAGAGGTGCCCTAGTGGAGGGATCCGCAATAATTTTGACCACCTGGGGATCTTTAACGTGCACTGACATCTCACAGCACAAGGGCGCCTTTGCGTTTCGCCTCGAGCTAAATGCGTCCGCTTCGCACATTTATTGCGCAATACTGCAGTAGCAATGGCACTAATTGTGGTCATTCCGTCATCCTGGTCAATCTTAAAAATTTTCGGGTTGTCGCCGACTCGCAAGTTCTCGCAATTTCCACACTCATTTTTTTTCGTTCTTGCATCAGCAAGAATAACGCTGTGCGCTCCATAACATTGACATATTTTGAGCACCAACGTATGGCCAGACGGTACTACGCACCACTGTATTAATTACATAAAACGGCGTAATACCTTCTCACAGCCACAGTACCCTCTTCGCGTAGTTGTTAAACATGTACCTTTTTCCGAAGGACTGCAAACTGTTGGCGTATACAGCGCAACCTGGGAACAAGTACTGAATCTTTAACGTTTTGTCGCATGATGTTAACAAAAACAGCATTATATTTCAAAGCTCATATATTTCCCAGCGCAGCAGTCGGCAGGCACATTGCGCGTGACATTTAAAGCCTAGAGCATCTGTATGGAAGAGCAGTATGAAGCAAAGTCAGCTTAGTACTGAAGGGCAGTCTACTAACAGGAAAAACGTTGGCCGCGATGCGCCTCAAATAAGTTGCGAAAGGCCGCGCGTGCACACTGCAGGCTGTTCTACAGGCGAATAGGGCATACGGGAGGTAGTGGTGGTGAAAAGCATTTATTATACTATATGTACAGAGAGGTGCTCGGGGAGAGGCCCCTAGTGATTCTCGCCGCTTACAATAGAAAGCGGAGTCCCACATTCCGGGACCGCGTTGGTCCTGACCGCTGCGCAGGTCCGTCGAACCAGGGCCTGTTGTGACTATAGTTACTGGCAGCCGAGCAGATCTGCCTCCCAGTCCTCTCGGGTAGGGGGGAGAAACGGATTTTACCTGCATGCTCAAACCATGTGAAATGTGTCGGCTACCTCCCCAAAGACTGAGCAGCGGCCGTCAAAACAAGAGTCAAAGTGTTTGAGAACCGCCGTGCACAGCAGGGTGTTTGTAAAGAGCCTAAGGAGAGTTCGTTCGCCGGCTTTACCCGGTCCCTTCATAGGAACCGGGTAGCGCCGGTGTTCGGCAGGGTAGTGCTCAGTAATGGCATTAAAAGAATGACGTGGGCTGTGACCTGGGTTAAGATGCTCCCAAGAAACGCCTATTACCCGGTGACTGAGCGGGCTCCCTCATGGGCGGCTTCGTTCCCTGGCATGCTTTGGTGGCCGGGGACCCATATGATTGAGCGATGAGTTCGATCACAGTCGCGAGTACTCTGGTGAAGAATTTGGTGAGCAAGTGGAGTGATCCAATCGAACTCAAAGTTAAGGCAGGCTCCGCGAGAGTCTGTGAGGATGAATTTAGAGTTAGGATGGGAGGCTACGAGGGCGATCGCTTCCTCCTCCGCATGAGTTGAGCTGGGCGCTCTGAACGAGAGGCCATCTACCTGTTTTCCCACGTGTATGACTGCAGCCGTGTACCATTCCCCCTGGAGTGGTAGGGGCCTGCAATGTCGACGCAGAAGACGTGTTTCTTTGAGCCATAGTGGCGGTGCAGGGCTTCCGCCCGCGCCTTGCGCCGGCCATTATGGTCCTCCTTGTTCATGTTAGTCAGAAGGATTCGAACGTAAAGAGCGCGTCTCCACAGTTCGGGCCCTCGAACCCGTTCCTTCGTATGGTGGTCATGTTTGATATGTAACCGGTCCAAGAGGCGGCGAGAGGATAGGGTCTGTGCGAGACGCGTGTAATGGTTAACGGGATACGCCTCGCGAAGTTCCCGATAGGTGTTCACCATCCCCAACGCGAGCAGTCGCGCGTTGGAAGTGGAGATGAGGAGGCCGAGGGCACTGTTGAAAATTTTGAGGAGCGCAACCTCCAAGCAATCTTCGTCATGTTTCCGTACGCGGAAGTAAGGAGTCAAGTACAGTATTCGTACGAAGGCATGGGCGATCCGCACCGCATCCTTACTTCGCAACCCTTATCGCTTGTTGGAAACGCGGCGAACCATTCGGCCCACCTGGCCACCGACTATGCGCAGTTTGGCAAGGGTCGTGCCTTCCTTGTGGTGCTGATTAATGAAGAGACCGAGTATTCGCAACTCCTGCGCTTCACGGATGGTGCTACTAGTGAGGGAGCTACACGGAAAATTTGCATTTCGGATAATGCCGAATATTGACCCGCCGCGGTGGCTCAGTGGTTAGGGCGCTCGACTACTGATCCGGAGTTCCCGGGTTCAAACCCGACCGCAGCGGCTGCGTTTTTATGGAGGAAAAACGCTAAGCCGCCCGTGTGCTTTGCGATGTCAGCGCACGTTAAAGATCTCCTGGTGGTCGAAATTTTTCCGGAGCCCTCCGCTACGGCATCTATTTCTTCCTTTCTTCTTTTACTCCCTCCTTTATCCCTGCCCTTACGGCGCGGTTCAGGTGTCCAACGATATATGAGAAAGATACTGCGCCATTTCGTTTCCCCAAAAACCAATTATTATTATTATTGTAATTAGAATGTCGAATATGCACAAATTCAGACATGGACGGGGAGCACTGGAGGCCGCAGTACGTAGCATACTGTACTACTGTGCTCGACTCTTCTTGCGGGCATTTGTCCACCTCTTCTATGTTTCTCATGGTAACTCAGATGGTGATTTCTTCGACGTACAGCGCATGCTGAACACCCCCGACAGCCGCCAGCTGTGCCGGGAGGTGCATCATGGCAATATTGAAGAGAAGCGGGGACAACACAGCGCCTTGTGGTGTTCATCGCGTTCCAATCGCAAACGGGCCGTACTCGGTCTCTTGTATGCGTATATTGGCCAAGCGGTGTGTTAAGAAATGTTTGATGTAGTTGAATTTAACAGGACCGCAGTTGGTCTCGCTAAGATGTTTTAATATGCCGGCGGGTTTCACATTGTCAAATGCACAGTTCATATCGAGTGCTAGGACTATCTTGTCATTGTTTGGGGGTTCTATGGGTTCGAGAACCTCGCGATGAAGGTGTAAAAGTAGGTCTTGTGCGGACTTTGAGATCGGAAGGCGAACATGGTGTAGGCAAAGGTGTTCTTGCTCTCAAGGTATTCCGAGAGGCGGTCAGGGACCATCGTCTCCATCAGTTTCTCTACGCATGAAGGGAGGGAGATGGGCTGGAGGTCGTCTGTGCTTACCGGTTTCCCTGCTTTCGCGATAAAGGTTACCAATGATGTATTCCACTCTGGTGGCAACGAAGTGTCCCCGGTCTAAATGGCGTTGATATATTCATGTAGGGTGTCGTATGTCCGATCGGGCAGGTTTGCCGGCAGTTTGACTGTGACCTTATTCATCCCGGGCGCCGTCTCCCTGCGCATTTTAGCAAGAGCCGCGCGAAGGTAGTGAAGCTGGAAAAGCTGATCCAGTTCTGGATTATCGCTGCCTGCATACGAATAATCCTGCCCGCGCGCATCTTGATCCTGACTGAGGTATTGTGAGCGTAAGACGTTCGTTAGCTGCTGTGTTTCCTTGAAAATTGTGTATCCCGCCAGTGAGGTGTTTCTGGGTTTCCGAGCGTGTTTGTGTAAGGTCTATGAGACTCCTAAAGAGCCCCCAAGTGTTGCGGCTCGACATCTGCCTTGCTGCGCTGCTGCATATGTCTACTGAGTTATTGTCAGTGAGCTGGGCAGCATACTCGGCAGATTGCTGGGTCAGGTGAGAGATGCGAACGCGGAGCTTACGATTGTGATTGTGCTGCCGCCATCATTTAGTGAGGCTGCGGCGAGCTTCCCAGAGGTGCGTCAGGTGGTTATCCACGTCCGATGCACGATCTGTAAGCTGGATTTGCTTTTCATGTGAACGAAGTGTTTGCATGGGTCCCTGTGCCAAATTTGAGTAGTCTTGCTCCACGATAGAAGTTACTGGGAGCGCCTAGCGAAAAACATTCCATTCGCGAAGTTTGGCTTCTGCAAGGGGGCGATGTAAGGGTCCAGTGTAAATTACAGTGTTCCGTATGCGCGGTCGATATCGAAAGTGTCTTCAGTATTGATCCAATCTGCATGTCGGATGTGTTTCGTGAGGCAAGGTCGGGCCAGGTGTCCCGAGTGACGGAATCCCCTACACGTTTCAGGTGGGCAAGGTCGGTTAGAAGAGTGATTCCCAGCATAGATATAAGTTCCGCCAACGTACGACCACGCGGCTCTTCCTTGCGATAGCCCCACATGGGAAGGAGGGCCGTTAAAATCGCCCACTATAATTCGGAGGTCGCGACCCGCGATCCTTAGCGCTGCGGTAAAGACGTTCAAAAAAGTGATGTTTTTGACTTTCGGGGAGCAGTAGATATTATGGATCTGTGCGGGACGGGTTGGACAGAGACTATCAGGTAAGAATATTCCAGATTTAGGTCGAGATACGCGGTTACGCGGCCGCCGCGCGTCTCGGGCGGACGCGCCTCATTTCGGTTCCGGCAATTTTCGTCCGGATTACCCAAAAATTCCATACAATCGCGGACATTTTGCCTTTTCTAGACGGACTACACCTCCTGGCACCAGAAGAGACCGCTCCCGACCAGGTGGGCTAATTTTTGGGCCCTTTACACCCATTTATGTCTTCACCCTGTGGGAGCTCCAGATAGGCCTAAAGCCAGGTAGCCAGTCTCCAGCGTTGTTCGCGGACGCCATAACGGCCTCCGCTAGCCGCGGGTACGATCTCAAGACGATATCATGGACAGAAGCCGAATTGGCAGGCGCATTGTCTCTGCCTGACAATTCAACTCCGACTATGGAGATAGTGGTCGAAAGTCTCTTCTTGTTGGTGGCACTTCGTGAACGCCAGCAACGCCTGAACACCTCGGCTGTCAACGGACCCTGCGTGAGTGACGCTATTTCAGTGCATCCGATTACTCCAAGCTCCAACCCTGAGGTCCCTCAAACAGTGGTATCGAAGCAATGACGGGACACCGCTATGCGTCGACTCCGCAAAGAAGATTTCACGATCGTCATCAAGCGTAGAATGACGATCTCCCTGCGGACGGCCGTGCAGAACGGTGAGCTTGGTGCTTTGCTCTCCGCCTTTGTGAATGCCTCTTCGGTGGACACGCTTAGCGTACGGGAGCACATTACGGGAGCGCGTGCAGCGATTACTCGTCAAGCTTAATTCTCCTACGACCGTCTCTGTTATAGACCCGGTAATTCGTTCAAACGAGGGCGTAATAACTATCTGTCTAGGCGGCCCGGGGGTTGCGGTAGAAGAAATCGCGAGATAAGTGTAGCGTAAACGCTACACACGTTGTCACGAGGCGGCGTTGCATGTACGGATCTTTTTACACATGCTGCTGTTAAGCTTGCCCTGTTGCGTCACTGCGCTTTTGGATCCAGCCGCTTCCTTCTTGAAGGATATTCTGGATCTGAGCTAGTTGCTTCGTATTGCACTTGAAAATTCTTGCACGCCAGAATAGCTTTCCTTAGTGCGGTCCCTCTAATCATGTATTGCGCAATTGGCCCCACAAATATTTGTCTGCAGAGCACAAGCTATTCCGGTGCTAGGTATTATCAAACTTTCTACCGCAAACCTCTCCTGTTATAGCGTAGAGGACATGTTTTTGCGATTATAACATTTCCTGAATTCGGATGAACTCGCATTGTAACTTGTTCCCGCAATAATAATAATAATAATAATTGGTTTTGGGGGAAAGGATATGGCGCTGTATCGGTCTCATATATCGTAGGACAGCTAAACCGCGCCGTAAGGGAAGGGATAATTAAAGGAGGGAGTGAAAGATCAAAAGAAGAAAGAGGTGTCCGTAGTGGAGGGCTGCGGAATAATTTCGACCACCTGGGGATGTTTAGCTTGCGCTGACATCGCACAGAACACGGGTCCATTAGCGTTTTGCCTCCATAAAAACGCTGTCGCCGCGGTAGAGTTCGAACCCAGGAACTCCGGATCAGTAGCCGAGCGCCCTAACCACTGAGCCATCGCGGTGGGTTACGCTAAATATGAGAATATTTTCTCAGCACAAATTTTTCGTTTTCAGGAAGCAAAATTGACGGGCCCTAACTGCTACCCTCTTCCATCATATTCTCACACGAGTTAGTAGACTGTCACGACGCACGGTTTCATTCTGATGTGTTGTGCTCTAACAGTAGACAAATAACTAGAGCCTCAAGTAGTGGTGTGGACATCGGGGTAGACTTGGAAGCTAGCATATGAATCTCAGTCGCGTGGCATGAATGAGAAAAGTGTATCGAGTGCGTCTATATGAAAGATAAAAAGCAAATTTATGTGAAAAGAAAAAAGAACGCCCTCCAATAACCTTTAGTTTGGCGTTCCTTTTCCTTTGGCCGTTTGCAATTACATTACTGCTCTACCAGATTAAATGCCTTCAATCCTTACATATAATGGGAGAACATTTTTCTCTATATGTCCAACTTATTCTCGGGCACAATCTTCCGGCTGATGTACGAGGTTCATAATAACCTCCAATATTTCGTCTTCCCGTAAATTTGTTGTTTATTAGGAGACCAGGAAAGCACTGACCAATGCGCATTAACGCTACACGTGCAGTACCTAAGTGCAGACCTCATACATCTGCTGTATAGGTATATAAAGAATAGAAATAGTTACTCTTTCGACCTCCGCGTACACTTACCTGGGGGCAATTCTGTAGATTGTTTCAAATCAGCATACAATCTAAGAGATGTTGTTTGATCTCTACAGTTCCCCTCTCTTTGGTAGTCAAGAATGGCTTCGAAAAAAGTAAATGTAGCAAAACGTTCGCAGACTTGCCGCGATCTGTCTGAGTTGGCAAGCAAGTATAATAGCTCTAGACTGCCCTTCTCATAGACCACAAGCATGGCACATCCGGGGCCTAACTAGGGCACATGACTTTAGACGGCGCTGTCAAGATAGTGCCCACATCCGACTTCACGTGTCCTTTGTGACTGAATGGCACCGGGATTTGGATTGCATTCTCTGTCCGGTAGGTCACCACCAGAGTTTTTGTTTACGACCTACGATGGTGACTCGAGGGTCGTCTACGCGAGAAGCAATTCCCTCTTCAGCGATTCCTATAAACAAAGTAACACTAATGTGCTTAGTCAGCTCAACTTGGAACCCCTTAAACTACGCCGCCAGGTCTCCAGGCTGAAATTCTTTCATATGCGCTATAACAACAAATCTGGTATGTCACGTGATAAATATATTTTAGCTGCTCCTCAGA
This sequence comes from Amblyomma americanum, assembly GCF_052857255.1. NCBI lineage: Eukaryota > Metazoa > Arthropoda > Arachnida > Ixodida > Ixodidae > Amblyomma > Amblyomma americanum. Next base: position 95,846,213 of record NC_135501.1, read on the forward strand.
GATCCGGTTGACTGAACCACTCTGAAGCCGTACGCACACATTTCGCCAGGACAAGCCTGTTCCAGAATTCATACTTTTCCCTCACAACATATAAGCGAAACAGTTTGCCTCCATTTATTGTTGAATATTCCACAGAAAAAAATGTTTGCTGAATTATTACTACGAAACACGCAACCCTCTCCTCCTAGGGCAGCGCTGCTGCCTGCACTTTTTGTAAATAAATAAAAATTACAATTAAAAATTCCTTCCTGAGGCGCAGAACGCTTTACAGCAATAGTCGAAGGCATTGATTTTTTTAAGGACCACTTCTGTTAACTCCATGCGCGTCTTACTTGACTCACCGTGAGTGTTTGACGTTATTTGATTTCTGAGATCTCTGCTGCTTAGTCAGGTGCTCCAGGTAAGCCGTGCTCAACGTCGCGAAGGGGAGGATGTCAAGAGAGGGAATGACACCGCTACACTGTAGAACGAAGCCCCCCGCTTACTTTTCACTCTGTTATTCGCGAATCGACTGCTAGAGTGCGCAGCGGCCGCATTTCTTGCCTACTGCGCCCTGACGCTCTCTCAGTCTTCTTTCAATCTTCACCTGTCCTCTTTTTCACCCTTCTCCGCTTCGTTTTTCGCAGTGTTTTCACCAGGACACCTGCAAGTTTATGTGAACTCCCCTGAGGTTAAGCTAGTTAAACTGCATGTTCTGCAAATATTTGTGGTAAAAGCTCTGATTCTTTCTTTCCAATTGAAGTTATGGCCACTACTACCTGTACCACAAAGCCAGCTTCCATATCTGACTTTTCTAAGTGCGGGTGTAGGCTGAACATATGTTTGTCGAAATCTATACAGGCGCCGTCTTCACTGAGCTCACTCCTTGGCCTCGTGGTTGGAAGTAGAGGTAGGCAACTTTCTCGTTCGTCAGCGTTTCTAAACTGGAGTTTTCAGATTGGGTGGAGTACGCTGAAGACGCCAATTGCTGGTGCTGTAAAGTTAGAATAACGACGGCAGCTCAGCAAAGTTAGCATAAAAACAGCTCTGCAAGATTCAACTTCTGGAACAAATGCTTCATACGAGGTTAGTAAAGCGTTGCGTTGGCACATATTGGTTCTCCGATCGACAAATTAGGCGGACATCATTTCTGTTACAGTTTTCTGAACTGAGCCTCGGCCTGTACGAAAATAAATTGCCCTGATATAATACTGTAAATTGCGCTCAACGGTGAATCTGCTTACCACACGCGCCTAATTTAAACGGCCCGTCAGCTTTCGGTCAGAATATTTGCTGCATATGATAATAATGACAAACAATAATAATAATATTAACTGATTTTGGGGGAAAAGAAATGACGCAGTATCTCTCTCATTTATCCTTGGACACCTGAACCGCGCCGTGAGGGAAAGGATAAAGGAAGGAGTGAAAGAAGAAAAGAAGAGAGAGGTGCCGTAGTGGAGGTCTCCGGAATGATTTCTACCGATGTTTAACATGCAGTGACATCGCACAGCACTCTGGTGCCTTAAAGTTTTGCCTCCATAAAAACGCAACCGCCGTGTTTGGGTTTGAACCCGGTAATTCCGGACCAGTAAATGTGCGCCCTAATCACTGAGCCACCGCGGCGGTTGATATTAGTGACAAAAAACTAGACAATCAAGAAACGTGTGCCCCCTAGAAATATAGTATCGTGAATGCGAAGGCGTGCCTTGCCCATTTCAATGCATGCCATGAGATGCCGAAGCTTCTAAACCTTCTTGCTATTATTGGCTCATAAACGATATAAACAAATCAATCAACTTATTTCCATGCGAAAAAGAAGGAAAAACGCACTTGAACCGCCGACGTTTAGTAAAGTGTTTGTGTCTTTCATTATAGGATGATAATTGGTTTCTGTATCCCAAGGGCTTCTCCTGCCAGAGGTCGTCAAAATGTAATGAGTGGCAAACTCAGGTGTTTGGGGTCTTGCACTTCATTGTGATAGCTTGTTCAGGCGTAAATATTACAAAAAAGGGCATCAAAATGGCTCGTCGAATGGTAGGGAGGGTTGTGTCCTGATATTTGTGTTTCAGGTGTCCAATTGAAAGCACATCTCACCGCTTCTACTCTGTTCCCCGTATCATTTTCACCATTGCTGTTAATCGTATGGCGGAGAAACCCGGGAATGCCAGTTGAGCGCGAGTATAGTTGTTTTCCCGCCGGCCTGAATTCGACAACCCTCTTGAGGAAAACAAATTTCTGGGGTTGCGGTAGATAGAATTCATGATTTTTCGAAAGTACTCAGCGAGATTATTTCGGGAATGCACGTGCATTTGACCTCCTGGTGACCTTATTATCTTTTTCCCAATACTAAACGCGACAGAAATGCACAGCGCTAGTCCTACCGTGCATCCACCTGCATTGCTCTCCACAAACTCCTCTACCAGTGTTCATTCCTGAAACGGCGGTCACGTTTAAGGTACCCATGTGGTCGAAATTATTGCAGAGAACACCGCTACGGCACCTCGTTCTTCCTTTCTTTTCTCAGTCCCTCCTTAATCCATTCCCTTACTGAGCGGTTCGAGCGTCCACTCAGAAAAATGAGACAGTTATTTCGTTATTTCCCGTCCTCAAACAACAGTTTTGATTTTTTTCTTGCACGGCTTTAAAAGTAAAAAGGGATAAAAAAGGCATCAAAGCACTTATCTGTAGCTAAGCCACGGCTTAATCTGGTTCTTCGAGACGGTTCTTGGAAGCGCGCAAAGCGGATGCTATTTTCGCACGGAATACCTATCTGTGATGAAGATAGTTGCGCTCCAAGTGTAGCCGCAACCAGTTATTGCATCTTGACGTCAAATCACGTCAACGTCAGTGCATCCCACGTGATAAGAATCTTGTAGAGCTTGCTCGTGACTTGTTTCTGAGGGTATGCAGAGTGATGAATGAATGTAAGAAAGCATGTCATATGCGGCCCCGCAAACCATACGAAAACAGAGCAGAAAGTAGTAATAAAACGCCTCTAGGCCGATTTTATCCTTATAAATATTTGCACAACCGGCATCCACAAAATAGTTATGGCTGTACATAACCACATCTACAGTTACGGCCAAATACTCCTGCACTGAACACTAAGTCGCCGTGTTGTTGCCTCATAGGTACCTCCGCGAGCAATGATTGTCTCCAGATGTAGTTGAAAAGTGAAGCAATCGCAAACACGAAAAATAGGAGCGTGCTGTAATCTATCCTTACTTGAAATAAGGTAACGTGATATCATTAGTATCCCAAGCAGTACGGGTGATTTGCGATGCGATGTTCTGGTAAGGTACCTCTGTCTCTTTTCTTTCATCTTGATGACGAGTCGTGAGTGAGCCGCAATACAGATTTCTTCAAAATTTTCCCGTGTAGCACACTGTTACTGCAATTTTCTGAGCGCGTCCTTTCGGTAATGATTTTTCTAGATTTATGGCACAAATACCTATGAATATGAGTACTTCTTGCTGAAGTTTACCAAATTATAAACCGTGAAGCGAACAGTAAAATCTGAGACAAGTTGAGTTGCCTAAATAGCGTCTCTTTCTTTGTTCTACTGCGTGTGTCTCAGATTGCGCTGTTAGCTTCAAGATGATTTGTAACCAACTAACCCGCCAATCGTCCTAATGCAAAACTTTGCGGACTACCGTGCCAATCCTGAGAAACGAGAAATAGCCGAGGCGGCGAAATGTAGCCATAAAGTACAAAAGCAGTTTCGTAGCGCCAATTCACTATCCAGCGAAGTATTCCGAATACCACTGCTCGGTGGTTCATTTCCTACCAGTATGCTGATTATCCTCATAACCCTCCTTGAGAGAGAGTTTCAAGCCAGAACCAGAGCTGCAACAAACATATCTTCGTGCTTTAACCAAACGCAAAAACTTAAGATTGAGGTGTCGTTCACTGTGCGACAAACGACACGCACTTCTCCCGCTGCATAGAAAATCGCGCAAGCCTCCAGCCCCTATGAACTATGCGTACCATCGTTGCACGTGCCGCTTAGCTTCTGGCTGGCAAAATGAATAACCAGCGCCGGAATTTCTGTGCTGACTAGTACCAACAAGGCACGGTGGCGGCAATATTAATAAAGAGTGTCTTTATCATTGTCCTCTTATGCGTCATTAACTTCCAGTCACATTGGACAACCCGCCACCTTCCCCTCCTCTCTCAGATCCGTTCCTGTCCCATGTTCCCGATACACAAGTTTTGCGCCAGTGAACACGCGCTCTAATTCCTCCGTGTTCGCAACCTCTCCCCCGTAGTCTTACTCGGCAGGAGGAGGTATCCGTGCGCCGGATGTGGGCAGGGGCAGCTCTGACACCATCTGTTCATCATCGGTGGCGTGAAAAACATCTCCCAGCAACTGACAGGTGCCCTCACTATGGCTCTGCACCCGACATTTGTGATGTGCGCACTTGTTGTCGACGTGTCCGGCGACGGCTGCTGCTAGAGAACGCTTCTCCGGGAGGTGGGCCTGCGGTGGAAACGCGAACGTGACTATGTGAACTGGACTATGAACAATCATTTAATCGGTAACGTCTGCGTCTACCTAAAAAAAAATGGGTCATCACTCCTTTTAACTTTCTTTCTGCTGCATTTCTTCCCCCTTTCTCAACTTATGCCTCGAGGCACACTGCTCGAAAAAAAAAAACTTGTAGCCTAATAAACTTGTAGCCACTTGTAGAGTGGGCATGGGAACAACGCTACATTGGAGCCGACCAATTTGTTCCGCTTCTGCCTGTTCCAGATCGTGACCATCTCCAGCATAAGCACCGACGCGGCGCCTTATCGGTGTTGCGATGGTTTTCTGCCGCACGTGCTGCAGCAAGACAAGCCAGCGCGAAGTGACGTGTGTTCCACCCATCTTCTGGATACCACGCCGGCGCCAGTTACCGCGGCTCTTCCTGGACTGTTGACCGCAACTGCATCGACATCATCAAGCCCGCTCTACTTAAGCAACAGGCGACGCCCGCAGCAGTTTAGTGGGCATGGGAACAACGCTACAATGCAGCCGACCAATTTGTTCCGCTTCTGCCTGTTCCAGGTTAGTTACACATCTTCTAAGCGCTCCAGTAATGCATTCCTTGTTGTGTTCCCGTGCCCACAACTGCTTTTGAATCATGTGCATGAGTGTTTTTGCGTAATGAAATTGCTGCTGTGTGGGGATGTCGAGCTGAATCCTGGGCCGAACAAAACTGGTGCCGCGAGGAATGCCCAGTCGGTTCAAGACGCTCTGGACAGCGGAAGCGAAGCGGTTTTAGCATTGCTTCATGACCTTAGGCACCGTTCTGCTAAAATTGAGGAAGGGCAAGAGCGTATATTCAGTTCCTTGCAAGACCTTACGGCCAATCAGGAAGAATTGAGCGGACAGTTTGCAGACCTTTCAATACGCCTTAATTCGGTTGAAGATAAACTGGAGCTTCTAGATGAAGTTCGTGAAGATTTGGCGACGGTGAAAGAAAATGCTGAAAGGGCACTGGACGAAAATGAGAAGCTTAAAATCCGTTTAAACGATTTAGAGGATAGGACTCGAAGGGAAAATCTGGTGTTTTTCAATGTTCCAGAAGTATCGACTGAATCATGGGCTGAATCTGAGAAAAAGGTACGGGAAATTATTGAAGACGAAATGTCTGTAACCTTAGCTGAAATGGACATTGAGCGCGCCCATAGAATTGGTACGGCTGGACCAGAGAAAACGCGACCAATACTAGTCAAATTTTCGCATCACAAAATCAGGAAAGAGTTTTCGGTGCAAAGACCAAATTGAAAGATTCAGACGTCTCGATTAGCGAAGATTTTTCTCAGGCCACCAGGCATGCGCGGAAGAAACTTGTTCAATTCGCAAAGCAAACTGAGCCCGAAGAATCATTTAGCCTCCGCTACAACAAGCTTATTCTTAAGAAAAGATGTTACGTGTACTGCCCTATAACTGATAGTGTCCGGGAAAACAATTCGACACGTGTTGTAACCAACTCAAGCCCTTCAAGCCATTCTTCTTCAAGATAACTAGATAAGGATAAGCATCGACCTGCGCAAACACTTAGAAACATTTCTATCCTTTTCACTAATATACGCAGTGTTTTTTGTCATCGTGACAGCTTATCCTGCACCGCCGATACCATGGGGGTTGATATTATCGTACTAACAGAGACTTGGCTCAATGAATCCGTGCGCAATAGCGAAATATTTTCCTCACAAAAGTGTTACCATATATTTCGTTGTGACCGCCCTTCTGGCCGCGGCGGCGGCACTTTAATCGCTGTATCTGAGGATATAGAATGCTTTGAAGTTAACCTTGATACCACTCTTGAGTTCATTTGTGTCCAGATCAAAATTAACAACAAAGCTCTCCTCTTTTGTGCATGTTACCGTCCACCATCTACTACCGTTGGCTTCTGTAATTACCTCCATGACATTCTTAACATAATTCAAACAAGGTTTCCTAATCGGATTATTTTTCTTTTTGGTGACTTTAACTTTCCTGCCATTAACTCGTCAGACACTCACTTAGGCAACGATGGATCATCAGAATCAACAAGTTTTTCAGCACTTTGCTCCACCTTTTCATTAACACAGGTAGTCACACAACCTACAAGGGTGACATCTACAAGCTCAAGCATATTAGACCTTTTGCTAACTAGTTCCCCACACCTTGTTTCCGATGTAAGCTACTTACCAGGTTTAAGCGATCATTACCTACTCCTTATCGAATTAAGCTTACCGTCTAACAAATCGCGAAATAAAACTAAAACCATTTACGACTATGCTAAGGCAAATTTTACGACACTTATTTATGGCCTCAAGCTATTTTTGGATGACTTTCTCATAAAGTCTGACCAAAGGTCTGTTAATGAAAATTGGTGTTTATTTAAGAACAAACTACATGAGCTAACTGAATTGCATGTTCCTCGAAGAATCATCACTACTAATGGCAGGTCACCATGGTTCACCCGGTCATTAAAACGCCTTGGTAACAAAAAAAGACGGTTATATTCCAAGGCAAAGTCATCGGGAAAACCTGAACATTGCGCAGCACTCAGAGGTGTGGTTGAGGAGTACAAAAATGCGTTAAAGATAGCCAAGAAGCGATATTTTAACGTCACTCTGCCATCACATTTACTAACTGATCCAAAAAAGTTCTGGAACTTTGTCAACGGTTCAGTCCAGCCATCAGTTTCTCTTCTGGATGCGCAATAAAATCCCATCCCTATTAGCGACAGTGCTAAGGTACTTAATGAAACTTTTGCTAAGGCATTTTATCTCTCCTCAAGCACATCACTACCGGATTATAATGGTCACATCACATTCCCAATGGATCCCATTCATTTTGATTTTGAAGGCATCATAACTATCATAGATCACATGAAACTATCCTCTTCTTGCGGTCCAGATAATATCAGCAGTAAAATTCTGAAAAACACTAAAGTATATTCTGCCATAATACTGTCAAAATTATTTCAGCAATCCCTACAAGACGGTGAACTCCCAGATGACTGGAAATTGGGTAAGGTGGTTCCACTCCACAAATCAGGCGACAAACACCTTTCACTCAACTATCGACCAATATCATTAACCAGCATTCCTTGCAAGATAATGGAGCATGTCATCCTGTCTCACCTAGCTAACTTTCTTGAGTCATCTTCGTTCTTCAACTGTGCACAACATGGTTTTAGAAAATACTTCTCTTGCGAAACACAATAAGTCTTACGAGCAATATTAACTGCATACTTGATCATGGCAATGAGGCTGACTGTATTTATTTAGACTTTCGCAAAGCATTTGACACAGTGTCGCACAACTTACTTCTTTACAAACTAAGTAAACTTAATATTGATCATAATGTACTAAGGTGGATTGAGTGCTTTTTGTCTAAACGATTGCAGTATGTACACGCTAATGGCTTTAACTCGTCATCCATTCCTGTGACCTCCGGCGTCCCACAAGGTTCTGTCATACGTCCTTTGCTGTTCCTTGTATATATTAATGACATGCCTAACAATGTAACATCTTCAGTAGGACTCTTTGCGGACGATTGTGTCGTTTACCGCGAAATAAAAAATACGAATGACGTTGAATTATTTCAGGCAGACCTAACCACTATCTCTAACTGGTGTTCACAATAGCAAATGACTCTTAATACGACTAAATGCAAAGTAATGCGCTTTTCCCGTCGCGAAAATTCAAGTCCCGTTGCCTACACTATTTCTTCTTCCTTGCTAACACCCGTGGAATCTTATAAATATCTCGGCGTCATTCTAACATCAGATCTAACTTGGAAAGCACACGTCAGCTCTATCATAGCTTCCGCTAACCGCATGCTTGGATACCTTAAGCGCAATTTTTACTTAGCACCAACCCCTGTCAAGCTTCTTCTGTATAAGTCACTTGTGCGCTCAAAATTAGAATACGCTAACTCTGTATGGGACCCTTTCACTAACATACTCATCGACGCTCTAGAAGCTGTGCAGAATAGAGCAGCGCGTTTTATTGTGCGCAACTATGATCGTGCTTCCAGTGTCACAGAAATAAAAAATAGTTTATCGTTAACCCCTCTTGCTCTGCGCAGAAAAGTGTCCCGTCTGTGTCTGTTTTTTTAAATTTACAGCATGAACTCTACTCTGAAAGAAGCATTGATCACAACACCAGCATATGTTTAATCTCGCATCGATCACTCACGGAAAGTTGGCGTTCCTCGTTGCCGGACAACATCCTGCATAAATTCCTTTATTACAAAAACATCGTCGGAGTGGAACCACCTACAACCACATATTGTAGCTGCAAAGGACGTTGATGAGTTTAGGGCACTGTTGTCATTACATTATGGTTTACCATAGCCTCAATTGGTTCACTTCGTTTTGTATATTGTGTATTTAGCCCTGTTCCTTTTTTTTTCTCGCATGCACTTTGTTCTGTTAATAGCCTTCTGCCATCGTACCCGTGCAATGTTTCTACGAAGGGTGATGTTCTAGTTCATATCTTTGTGTTTACATGAAATGTTTTTGACTGTTTTTGTGAATTTATTCGTTTTGGTGTTGGTATTCCTAATTATTGTATTGTTTCGCTTTTTTGAATTATGTATTTTCTTGCAGCTAGCTTCTTTTTTTTTGTAGGCATGCCTATGTATGCGTTAACCCCCTTTTTGTAAGAGTTTCATTTTATATCTATGTACCACTCCCCTCAATAATGCCCTGTGGGCCATGAGGGTATCAGAAATAAATAAATAAATAAATAATTGTTGACGTAGAGCTGACACTTTTGATGTTATTCGCCGCTCTTTCTTAATTCACTCAGACAATATTGCTTGTCGGTGGGAGGTGTATTTTCCTGATAAGTCGATATTTCGACTTCAAGTTCCACACGGTGAAGCCTCAGTGCCTCAGCCATGGATTCTCGCATGCTTGCGCACAAATAAGGCTACAATCCTACTTTCGCAGAGCTTTCTGGCAGGCGAATGCCATTTGCTAATTACAGGAAATTTTGTCCCTTTATAGTGTGAAGTATATGGTAGGAACCGTTGATGCTAAATCACTCTCTCAAGAGGTTGAGTGACGGCTGTTTTTTTTATGCTAAGGCTTGTTATGTTTCAAGTCTATATCAGACATTTTTCGTTTTTCTTGGGTTGTGTAACGCCAACAAAAAAATAACGCGTTCGATAGCCATTTTTATTTTTGTTTTTTAATGCAGTATGTGATAATGATCGCTATATTTTTGCCGCACTAAAGTAGTGACGGTTTCTAGATGTCACTAGGCGCAACAACAAAAAAAAGGGGAAAAATTATATTCAAAGTTAAATTTTAAGACGCATTTAAAGCTAATCGTCGCAATAACGAAACGTTTTATAGCAAAATAAACATTATGGGAACGTTTAGGTCACCTTAACAGTGGAATGCGATGGCAACAGAAGCAACGTTGCTGTTACAAGTATCTACATTTGTGTCAGTTGCCTCACCACATACAAAAAGTGTTGACTGTCGCCATATATTTATTAATCTTGCGTTGAGTATATCTTCGTCTAGTGCGTCTTCATACATCTGTTCGGTGTCTTCGTCCAAGTCGGTGGCCCAGATTGCACGCATCCACTTCCAACCTGCGTGCCTCACCCTTTCTCGGAGACACGGTCGAGCGCCTTGGTGATGTAATCGCGATTGTGATCAGTCAGCGATATTTCTGACTAACGGAGGACGCGAAATCGAATGACATGAAGAGTTACAGGGGGCAGGTAGCAATTTAGTTTAGGCACTTTAATTAGTTCGCTTACACCCGGCCACGATGGGCAAGTTCTGATGACATCACGAAGTTGTGACATCAACGCCTTCTCAACCAATCAGCGAGTTTGGTGACAACCAGACGCGAAATCGCATAATGTAAGTCTAATTCGATGGCAATAAAACCGAGAAATATAATACAGTAATAGCTATTTCCCTTGGGAACACCCTAAGACCACGTGTTTATATCTCGTTTTCATGAAATAATACACCCTTCCGACGAAGAAATGCAACGAACGGCGAATTAACCACCGTGGCCATTGTGGCGCTGCGCATATCGATTTGAGGAACAGTTCCGCGGTCATTCTACACACAAAACTGAAATTGCCGTGCACATGCCCAACAATTCCGAAGAAAAACAGAAAAAGATTTTATGGGCGCTAGTTTCTCATATATTGTAAGCTTTCACTATAAGAATCAATATATTCGCAGATCTCCAGTAGGGAGGATCGCAATTTTTTGCTATTAAACTTTTTTTCATTAACAACAAGCCTTCCCCATTGGTTTCAATGGCAGTCTTAACTGTTCGGTGCAAGCGATGGAAACAATATAACACAACGGTTTTGCTACATACCAAATAAATTGATTATTAACTTTAATACTTCTACACCAGTGCCCTGCAGTTTTTGAATTTTCAAAATATTTCTACACGTACGTTGGACATGACCGGTCCCGTAGCGCATCTATTTTGCAGTCCCTAGTGTGTTTGAACTGCATTGTTTTCTAAGCTCAAGACGACTGACGAAGGTGGACTCCGAAAGTGCACGACGAGTTCTGCTGACCAATAGGCGGTCATGATGAGTGAACTGACAGATTTCGGTATAGCATTTCCATCTCCGCCGTAGCAGACTGCAGTGCTGTAGTGAAGCTGTCTGGGTGATGTTGAAACCAACGAGTTTTGTGGGTCAAGTGGAAAAGCCAACCAAAAAAAGGGAGCGGGAGGGGAGGGGGGGGGGGGTGTTGGGATTGATTTATCGCCATGCTTCCTTTCCCTGCTGGTCTTTTCAACTTCAGCTTCAAGAAGACGGCGTAAACACTCGAAATACTCACTCGGGGTCCTTAGTCTTGTTTTTCGAAGACGCACTTTATTGCCGCCGAAGCTTGTGCAGGCTGGAGGACAATCCGGGCAAGCGTTGACGAGTTTCGTATATACCGTTATTCTACCCATAATCGCTGGCATGCGAAATTGTAGTGCGCCTCTTCAAGGCTCCCTTGGATTAGAATGTGCGCAAGAAAAAACGGCGCTGAAGCTAATGCTGGCAGCGGTAAATAGGGGCGCGCGGCAGAGATTCCGACCTCAGCGCGCGTTTTGGGTAGCTTCTGATGGGTAACTGATCAGAAGCGCGCTAAATGCCATCGATATTGTCCTCAACCTGCTCAGCGATAGGTAAGCCGGTTGGCACGCGAGAGCTACGGCCATGGTCATTGCCAAGGGCATTGCTATAGCTAAGCAATGGCTATAATTAAGTAATTTCGGGCGTCCGTTAACACTATTAGGAAAAGTTCAACTGTATCTTTTTAGCTTTGATATGAGCTGCCACATAACGGCCATGCATTAGAACTGAAAACTTTTAATTTCAACACAACTTCTTCGATATTACTTTGGCGCTGGACAACGAGAGAAGCTGTGCTTTTTTTTCTCCCGTCTAACCACAGGAAATTTGCAAGATATCAAATATTTTTACTCACCACCGCACGGACGGAGCATGACACGCAAGAGATATTATTAATGGACCCGAATGCCCGTGACGAAGAGCGCCTCATCTTAAAAAAAATGACAAAACGCATTATGTCAGGAACTGAATTTCTTCATATTGTTTTATGCTTTCGCTTCCGAGTTCCAGATATTTCGACCCCGTGTTACAAAGGCAAACAAAAGGAAGCGGAGAGCACCTCAACATTTCGGGCACTTGTGTGCAAATGAGGCCTATCGACCTGCACTTTCGTGCGGTCAGGGAGGAGCTGCGATCAATACATATGCCTTCTTTGTTTTGTTTTTTTATAAGAAAAAGTCTGAAGCAGTCTTTATGTGTGAGTACACTGGCACAGGAAACATTGCTCCAGTCTGCGATTGGCTCTCTGTGTAATGACAGTGATTTGGAAGGACTATTAAGCGAGAGTGGAATACAGCGCCGCGCTTCTCGGTTTATACGTCGCTTGAGGCAATAAACTATGTAAGCATGACAAACATTATCGAAAGGCAAGTGGACAACCTCGTACGCTAACTAGGTCTGACATTGAGTCAAGACAGAGTGAATCTTCTCAATCTTATCACAACCCTACTGGAACCTGTGCACGTTGGTGCGAACACTTTCACATACGGCAACAGGTGTTCAAGCCACAATCACCTCAAACATTAGTGAAAATGAAATAGCACATGGGCGAACGAAGTTCTTCGCTACAGTGTAAGTAAAAACAGCTATTACAACACAATTCAGTAGTCAAACGGTATCGTATATCCAAATGACATCCATCTCCTTATATAACTACGTCGTCACCATTCTGAGAGACATGAACAGAAAACAGTTGTTGACTATCATATCAGCTTATTGGAATACGGAGGAAGGATTAGTTGATGGCAATGTTTGAACGTTTAGAGTATGCCTAAACGATGCTGCACAGCTTACACTTAAATGCGGTTTTTGCACAATAAAGTTCAGTGTGCCCTCGAAATGCCTTCTCTGGGTCTGCTCTAGCGAGCACTAATATCTTTGTTTCAGGCGAATTCAGGATCCTTCAGCTTGCCAATTGGGCGCTTATTTCTGCCAACGGAAATCAGTGACAGATATTTCAGCAAACAGTGAGCCTGGTAGCAACTTTTGCTCTATTTTCTTGCCGACAGATTTTTCCGTCTGTACAGTGTGTATCTTTTTTTATCTGCATTTCTTCCATCGTGTGTTCCCTGGAAACAGGAATCAATTTCATATTTCTAGTTTTCATTACATAAATGTGTTTTCATATCATAGTTTCATGCTATTTTCATAGTTTGTAAGAAATTTTGTTTGCGCGTGTAAAACTAACTATTACAGCTTTTCGTTCAAAAACTAACGAATATGATATATTGAGGCTTACGTAGGCTACTGAGGATGAAATACATGTTTCGATCGAAACAATAAATGGCAGCTGAAGGACAATGCTGCATCTACTGCAGCAAAACAAAATCGCGCTCTAACACTTTCTTTCTGTTGGAATACCACTAATTGCCAGAAATACTTCTTGTATATTATTAACCCACATCTATACTATTCATGCTATTTAAGCGTTTCCCTCCGCTGCAATTTTCGACCAGATTCGTCCTCACTAAAATACTGCACTCTTTAAGAAACTACACCCGCCTCCAAGAAACCTGCAGTTGATTTTGTTTGGTTTCTTACATTTTGTAGCACTGTTTGGTGGGCCAGAATTTTAAATTCATACGCTACATTACTCTTCTTACTAAGGAACACAGTTTTTTTTTTTCAAATAGGTTGCGAGCGCCTGGTGTCACGGCCAAATGCATTGTCTGCCCGTGACTGCACGGAACTTATTTATCGATAAGTAATAAGCTACCTTGCTGTTGCACCGACAAGAACTCGTCGGCTGAAATCAAGGAAAAAATGAAAGCGATAAAAGCTGAAGGAAATTTTACTCTCTTGTTTCGGACTTAGGAAGAAGTATAAATTTCCCGAGTCACACGAGGCAAAGATTATGGGCGGGGCTAACCGTCGTATGCTCGCATCTGTGATGCCGCAAGGCTCCAAGCAGCTACGGGCACCTTATGTGAATACAAAAACTAAGAACTTTGGGTGCTTGACTCCCATCTTCTGGTAGCAGCCTAATCGCGCGCAAGTCGGAACCATCTGTCTTATTTGAGCGACAAATCGTGCATGTGGAGTAGCCGATTTCGTAGCTAGTTTGACAGATTATGTCTCTCTCTCTCTCTCTTGTGTGCTGAAGCATACGGCATACATTGACTCATTTCCAGGTGAAGCTACCAATCCTGATGCGGTGCGCCAACCCGACAATATGTACAATGGTATGCCGAGTTAGTTTCTACTTGGCTGCTTATTGTACACTCCCATAAAAAAAAGCGACCACCTTGCGCCTTTGTATTAGCGCGACCATCTCTTGGTGATGTTTGACGGCGATTCTAAAAAAATCTTTTTACAAATAATGCATGTTTTCAAGAAATACCAATTTTTCTGCGATTCCTGGATACTAAAGGGGCTGTGGATAATAGAACAAATAGTCTGCGTCCATAATAGCACCGTTTTAGCAGTCCTTTTTCTTCTTGCCGACACCCGCCTTGCCACGGCCGTGTCTAACGTAAAATACCGAGCATGCGCCCACGCTCAAATTAACTCCCACCTCCTATTTTCTTCATAACGTATTTTTCGCGGAAAAACCTGACAAGCGCCCATATATTAAGTCAAGTACACGAGATACGGTCAAAAGCATACCAACGAAACATGAAGCGCCCATTGTCCGGTATCTTTTTGAAGCTTATCGCGGATGAAGCCGAGGAGTATGAAAGCAGCAATTAGGTCACTGAGACGAGGCGCCGAAGTTCGAAGTCGAGGAGTTTCTAAGAGATACCAACAAAGGCATCCGACGGAAGCTGTCGCGGCAAGATGTCCTGGACTCTCTGTTCCTAGCGTGGGCGGCAGTATCGGAGAGTGTGATACGGGAATCCCTCAAGGGCTCCGGAATTACCCCGTCTCTGGACGGCAGCGAGGAAAGAGCGCTCCATCAGTGCCTAGGGGGAATGGGATTGCCATTCGTGCCCGAAGATGGCAGCGCCCTTACCGAAGAGTGCTTGGAACTGATGTTTTGTTCGGAGTCGGAAGAGATGTTCGACAGAATCAGTGACGAAGATTAGCCGTTTTTTAATTACCTGGTTTTTCATATCTTCTAATAAACTTTTATGATTTTTCCTCTCGCATTTGCGGTAATCAAGCAATACCAAGCCCCCACCCCCCGCCCTCTGTGGCTGCCATGTTGAATTTAAAGAACAGTCGTCGGAACAAGTAAGGGCCCATTCCACTATGTCCCCGTTCTGGATTTTGCGTCTGGACCTAACAAGCGGCCATCCCCTAACAATTTGCGATTGTCTTCAAATTTAAGGTCAGCGCTTGCTTGGATATTTCCAGTAGTTACCGCAGAATTTACAGCTGAAATTATTATAGGAAGTTTTTTTGCGGTAGATAAAAGCACATGAACGTCTTACTAGCTCGAACATTTGCTCTTATAGCCTAACGTATTTCGATTGTGAATACTGCTGCAATGACGCTAAAGGCTTGCAATATTGGTGTGCTAACGCCGGTCTGCAAAAATATAAATAAATGCTACAAGCGCGCGTTCTGGATGAATCAGTTGGGATTAGTTCTGAAGAGACAAAAGGGCAAAATGTAACATCAAGAATTTGATGGGCAAGTAGACGAGACCTAGAGGGGAACAGCTAGCTTCAAAACAAAATTATTATAGTTTATTGAGGTACGCATGAAGCGGGATTGATCAATCTCTCGAAGATTGGAAAGCAAGAAACGGATTAAAGAAAAAAGCTTTTTACTTATTGTGCCAGCACGTTTCTGTTCTCCACGCTAATATTGACAGACAGGAAGCAATGTGTCTAAACCCTTGCCAACTGCGGCCACCTCTCTGGCTTGCGTCTGGACACTCTCCCAAAAAGTCGGTACTTCTCACAGTTGCCTTCACAGAACGCTTAATAACAGTACGGGCGCAGACACCAGTGCAAGCTTTAACTAGATGGTTTGGTTACTGCTCTTCTTGTATAATCTCACAATGGTCTGTCTTGCATTAAATATGTGCTTCTTGGTTTTATATGAACACCAACAGACATATTATTGGGAAAAGTGCGCTCTAATTCCTCCGTGTTCGCACCCTCTCCCCCGTAGTCTTACTCGGCAGGAGGAGGTATCCGTGCGCCGGATTCGGGCAGGGGCGGCTCTCACACCATCTGTCCGTCATCGGTGGCGTGCCAAAGATCTGCCAGCACCTGACAGGTGCCCTCACTGTAGCGCTGCACCGGACGTTTGTGATGTGCGGCACTTGTCATGGACGTGCCCAGCGACGGCTGCTATCAGAAAACGGCTCCCCAGGGAGGTGGGCCTGCGGTGGAACCGCGAAAGTGACTACGTGAAGTTGACTATGGACAACCGTTTCATTAGCAACCTGTGCGACTACCTCAGCGCAACGGTTCTTCACTCCTTCTTTTAACTTTCAAACCCGTGCATTTCTTCCCTCCCCCTTCCTTTTTCAACTTATGCCTCATGGCACACTACACGAAAAAAACAACAACAAAAAATTGCGATGCCGGCCATGCTTGCAGACTTGTTCCAGCAGTAGCTTTCACGTCAAAAAAAAATATATGAAATAAGAGAGGCATTGTCCTTGCGCAGAAGAGTCACCCTGGAATTTTGTCAAGATATATAAAGGGAGACAAATCTTTTCCATTTCTACGAGTAACTTTGGTAGATCAAGGTACACCGCTTCTAACCAATCTGAGCGATGTTGTTAGCGAATTTAAAAGCCCCAAAGTATTTGTGTGGTTCCCTGTGGACATTTACAGCATCGGTATGCTTCCTTAAAAATTTCCAATATTGAAGCACGCCGCCAATATACGCCATATAAAAGAGGTCTGGAACAGAGCAAAGCAAACTGCTGTCACTTTCTGTTCGAGGTTGCCCTCTTCTTCTTGAAGGAAACAAATGTCCACGCAAATTTTTGGAGTACAGAGAGCAGAGAGGGCGCCGGATATTTGAAGCAGGCTTGCTAAATGGAAGGAGAGGGGGGGGGGAGAAACTACATTAGGCGTAGGCACGTTGTCTGCAGAGCACTGCTCGTTAATGTAAAATGAGTAAAACTTAAATGCAGCGGCGAGGCGTTCTCCTACTCACTTACAAGAGAGCAAGGATAGTACCGGCGGAAACATTTAAAGCTAGAAGAGGCTTGCCGTTAGGAGCCTAGGGCAGCACGTTTTAGTCATCGAAGAAACTTGTTTCGATGCGTAGGGGACGCGATACCCAAACCGCAACTACTCTCTCGAACAGCCTGCAAGAGCACAGATCGAAATAACACCAAATAATAAAAAGCAAGCAATGAAAACTTCGAAATAGAGAGGGGGAAAGGAAAAATGCAAGCAAAAAGAGTTCGTCATACCATTGCAAACCGCAGACAGGGCGGCCGCCGCCGCAAAGTAAACACAGAAATAAGTAGGCTGGAAGGAACAGACTGCAAAAATGCAAGCATGAAAACAACCTGTCTAGACGGCGGAGTACAGAGGTGTCGCATGCCAAAAAAAAAAATAAATGAATAAAAACTTGATAGCGGTCGCGGCCATGTGTCTCAGCCGCGTGAATCAACATCACCACTCTTGTCACAACACGGCAAACACGGACGTAGGAAAAACGGGGCTCATTTTAGTCCCTTGCTGCCGCGTGGAAACTTTAACTGCGCTTATATGCAGGCAATGGAATAATCAGGCGTAACAGTGATAGGAGAGTCATTTTTAATATTTTTCCGAGAGGCCTGATGCATATTTACAAGCTTCCTTTGGACTACTTCCTACACTACTCCACAGCCATGTTCCGCCTGTCTAGCATGGTGCATAGCACTGATTTCGCCTTAAATGAAAGCGAGATACAAATCTGTCGCCCAATCTGCGCACAGAGGGAATATAAAAAGTTTATAACCTTGGTTCTGACGAATGCTGTCAGAAAGTTCGCAATGTGTTCTATCCCAGTTACCCCATTGTGAATATGAACGTTCATCAACTAGCCTAATAAACAGCTCGAACCCTTTCAAAAATTTTCAAAATTTTTCAGAGCCACACTCTAGAAAAATGCTGCATAAAACTCTTCTGACAGTCCGTTCTTCTCTGTATGCAGTGCATTGAGAGATTTTCGGCAGCCATTTTACGCCACTTAGTGCGGCAGATTAAAAGAAAACAACGGTATTCCAAGCTGATATTTACAAATATGGAAGTGAAAAGTAATCCTGTTTTTTTTCAAGCTGAAAATTACGACAAAGTTCGAGCTCCTAATAGCTGTAGATAAGTGAAACAGCTTTATTGCGCTGCGAGTCGCAGACACAGCACCAGAATAGAGATTTCGCATGTCCGGCTGTTTTCATAACGCAGAAGCATTCTCTCATTTGTGAACCATCATAAGCTGCCCCAATTCGCAGCTTTACCAACGATACGGGATGTAATTATAAGACATTTTCTGTCAAAAGCGGCACCTTAATGTTAAACTCAGCCGGAAACCTGGGAAAATGTCCAAGTGCCAGAGTTTTGTCTTTGCTAGCTGAAAATTTGTTTCGGTTCATGAAGCCAGAACTTTTTGCAGCTCCACTATCGGGAGACCATAATACAAAACTATAAAAGTTATTGTAGCAGAGAAAAATAAATGTACCCTCGAGAACAAACATGCTTCAGTTAGATCTGGATTGCTTTGTTCTATGTCTGCCGAGCACCGTGAGCTCACTGTAGAAAACATATATTGAGCTAACAATAAATGCCTGTTGGAGAACGCGGCAATGCACGGCTTCGATCCCAAAATGGCACCTTGCAACACTGAAAAATAAAAAGGATAGAGTAGCAGCGGACAGTTACCGCGGCGGCTTGAAAATATCCACAATGTTTTTCCCACACCCCCAGCGAAGTGAGCAGCAGCGCTGCCTTTCTCTTGTACGCAATGTTTCGCGATTTATCTTTCTGATATCTTGCCGTTCATTGCGTCGTCGCGGAAAGCAATGTAAGGTGGAGCATTTTTGTCACCTTTGGACCTCAATCATTGTTTCCAATATGTGGTCGTAATATACCACACAATGTTCTTTCGGAAGCGCCACCTCTGAAATAATATCGGTCGGTTTCTTCTCCGGGGGTAATAGAAAAACAGAGATGTTGGCTGGTGTCGTTCCCGTCGCTTAGGTTTTCTCTATCTGTAGAAGCTTTCTGTATTTCTTTTTTGTTCTCAGGTCGAAGATCTCACCCAGAAATGATACGGCTACCGCGCTCTATCATTTGGCGCCACCAGCTATATTAAGGTACCCCCATACAGCGCGACACAGGTTTCGATGCACAGTACTAAGGGTGTTATCCTTGTTTGCTCGGTGCAATGAATGTCGGACGCAAATATAATATTGGTTGGCATTTTAAAGTGGTGCCAACGTTTGTAGAGCAACTATAAGCTAAAGATAGAAACCGATCATATTTTCTTAATATGTTTCAAAATGTGACAACACACAGGAAAAAGTTAGCATACACTTTGTCTTAGTCCTTTAAAAATTTTGAATGCAAAAGGTGGTATTTAAGAAGTTCAAGCGAAGCTTCTACCGAAGCCTGTACACCAAAAACGCGGCTCCTCATGAGGTTCAGCACAACAACATTAGCGTACAAACATTTCCGGTGTAGCAAACGATAAAGTAGATGTAACGTTATTTCACTAGGAGGAAGAAAGTAAACCTCACATCATAACGCGTGTTTTCTGAAAACTTATAGACGGAAAAATCTTGAAATCTTAAAATTCAGAACAAACTACTGGACTAGATTCAAGGCTGAAGACGAGGGGACCTCTGTCACTACAGTTTTTAGGCTCGTCGTGTTTTAATCATTCGTTTCTTCCTGTGCGTCGCATTGATTTTAAGCTGATATTGTGCAAAACAAGCATACATTTAG
This sequence comes from Amblyomma americanum, assembly GCF_052857255.1. Classification (NCBI taxonomy): domain Eukaryota; kingdom Metazoa; phylum Arthropoda; class Arachnida; order Ixodida; family Ixodidae; genus Amblyomma; species Amblyomma americanum. The sequence continues at coordinate 95,866,142 of NC_135501.1, forward strand.
ACATGAGAAGAATTTGCCTCAAAACTACTTTTGAACGTACGCTCGAATTCGAGAATACTAGACAGCTTTTATCAAATCTAGCTTACCCACTTTAGTTACGTATTGTCAAACAGCACGAAGAAGATTTCAGATTATTATTTTTATTACTGTATGGAATGAGCACAGATTGCGCGAAGAAAAGTTCTCACCAAAAAAATATTCGATTATGTTGTTTCGGTTTCATCTTGCTACATGTGCGTTTTCAGGCACACATTGTTTTCATTCCCTCATCGCTGCCTGCTTCGATTTCTGTTTTATAAAGTTTTTTTCGCAATAGACAAGCATAATTTAGCCCTTTGAGAACGCTCTGACATTGGAAACAAGAAACGAAAACAAACAAAATCCGGAAATTGCTCAAAGAATTTAATTGTTCCTCACAACAGAATAAAAATAAAGAAATTCAAAGAGAGAAAGAGCCTCTACAGGCATGGCTTTGTCGAGGGTAAATATTTTTGCTGTAAAATAAAAATAGCTGGCTGCAGAAAAGAAATGCGGGAAAAAATAATTTGTGAAAATGAAGTCGAGATCTTTACACCAGAGAAAGAACACCTGGAAACATTATGATTATACATAAAAAGGTATTTAGCCTTTAGCAGAAAAGACAGAAAAACAGAAACTCTTGAGAAATGTGGAGGCGTAAATGTTTAAAGGAGTTTTCTTCGTGTAATGCTGTGTTATAACTGAAAATTCTCTCAGAGGCTTGCGGCCGGTAGATTCACTTTTAAGGTGCAGCGGTTTGCTTCAGAATAGAGCTTATCAGTAATCTAATCTAGAGCCAAACATGTTGCAGGTATGAAAGTTGATGCGTTCACCAACAGGGCTACAAGCCACGCTTCAATGCTGGGCGCCGGTCTGATTTCCTCGGAAAAAAAAAGAAAAACGAACAAAGCTACAGATGATCTCCCACTAATCGCTTGAAATGTTTTGCTGGCTTTTAGGTGGGCGGGAAGAATTTGAGACCTGATTATAGTTAATTAATTAGAAAACAAGAAAGCTGTCAAAGAGGATCGGTATGCGTTATGTGATCCGAGTATTGAATAACAGACTCTGGTATGGATATTAAATTCCTATTACAGGGTCCTCTCACAATGCGCACAGAGAGGAAAAGAGACCGCAGTTACTCTTAGGAATACTGTAACAAGAAATCAACAGGAAGAGGCAAAGACGAATGTAAAGGCAGGGAGGTTAACTAGGCAGCGCCCGGTATGCTACTCTACACGTGGGATGGCGAACAGAGGGAGAGATAGAAAGGAGAGAGAGCAAATGGAGATAATCACTTTTCCACATATCCGTTGGCCATTACTTGCAGGGTACACAGGGCACACACTGATAGTTCACAGCCTTGCGCTCAGTCCTCTGTCCTTTAAGAACTTGAAAAGTGCCTTCAAAACGGTCCTCTGCAATAAAGGCTTATTCCAAGGGCCCAGAATCTTGGCTTCATTAAGAGGCCGATGGTCTAAACGGCGGAGTGTTGCAGCCAGGAGTGCACGCTCACGCTGAAACCGAGGCAGTTACAAAGAAGGCGTTCTATAGTTTCGGCGTACCCACAGATCTCACACGCAGGAGAGTCAACAATTGCGATTAAGGGGGGTAGGAATTTGTAAATGCCGCTCCCAGCCACAGGTGACACAAAAGCGTAGCATCGCAGCAGAAGAGGCCGGATGGAGGACTAAGTTGAAGTAAGGAGTCAAGGCGGTGCAGAAGGTATGTGGAGTTGCCAGGAGAAGACCGTGAAGGTAAAATCTCTTTTCGGCCAAGCATTCGCAGATGTCTTGCTGCGTCGGCTTTTGTCAACGGTATCTGGACAATGTTTTCACTGCCTTGAGCTGAGCGAGCTGCAGCGTCAGCGGCAGAGTTTCCGACAATGCCACTGTGTCCCGATATCCACTGGAAGACTATGTCTAGACCCTCTTCCTGCGCCCAGTGTTGAATATCTATTATTTCAGCTAGGAAATGGTAGTGATCGCCATGACGTAAAGCAAAATTAAGGCATTGTAGGGCTGCTTTTAAGTCAGAGAATACCACCCATTTGTGGGGAGTTTGTGCACCGATGTACTGCACAGCCGCACGGAGTGCGGCCACATCTGAGCCGATGGAGGTTGTCCGACGCGATGTTTGCGCTTAATACTGGTCTGTCAAGCAGGATGACCACGGCGTAGGTTGAACTTGTACTTGAGACCGAAATATCTGTATACGCATAAGTGCGGTCACTATATGCGGCATGGAGTAGGCAGATTGTCAACTGTTTAAAGGCCGGTATATATAAATTTGATTTTTTTGTTGTGCAAGAATTTTAAGGCGGACACATGGCTACCGCAGACACCAGAGCGCAAAGAAAGGCCGTGCTGCCGGGGTGAACTGTGATGGGATGGACGATTGGTGGGCTGCTATAACCTTTGAAAACGCTGCGTGTGGGTTTGAACTGCCAATGGCACAAGGTGGTGCTGAGTATTCCTTGTTAGATGCCGTATGTGGATCCGCAGCGTGTCAAGGGCTATATACATCGACAGTGGGTAGTCCTGGGCGATTTTTATGGTAGCAACTTTTGATGCGCTGCGAAGTGCCTGACCATGTATAGTTCGGAGGGCACGCAAATTCGTCTTGCATGTGCTTGAAAGCACTGGTGCACTATACCGCAGAAAATCCAAAAACAGTGCTCTGTGCAGTTGCAGCATTGATGGAATCGGTGAGCCCCATGATATTCCTCCAAGAAATCTGAGCAGCTGGGTGATAGAGATTAGCTTTTCCTTTACAAAGCTGCAACGCCGGCTAAATCATAAATTCCGATCTATAAGAATTCCTAAAAACGATGAGAAGCACGATAGGCGATGGCATGGCCGTCAATAGTTACCGGATAACGATTCATACTTTCCGCGTAAATGCCACTATAGCTCACTTCTCGGCTGACACGCTCAGACTTCGCTCACGGAGATAGGAGGAAGATATGGTTGCTGCCCTCTGAAGTCTTGCTCGCACATGGAGATGCGTCACAGAGGAGGCCCAGATGCGGATGTCATCGGCATACATAGAGATATGGACGGTATTCGGTAGATACCCTGGGAGTGTTCTAAGTGTTAGATTAAACAAAGTAGGACTGAGCATTCTGCCCTAGGGCACGGCCCGGTAGTTGTAATGCACGGGTGAGGAGTCATCGTCATACTTAATAAACAATGTCCTTTTGGTCAGATAACTTTGGATCCACATATACATCCGTCCACTGATTCCAACAGCCTCTAGCGCATCAAGGATGGCCTCATGTGTCACGTTATCGTATGCGCCTTTGACATCAAGAAAAAGTGCCGAACACATGCGCTTCTGGCGTTTCTGTTGCTGTACTGTGGATACAAGATAAATGACGTTGTCTATAGAGGAGTGACCCCGTCGGAAGCCCGCCATGGCATTAGGCTGCACATTATTGTGCTCAAGGTAACACTCAAGACGCGCCAGAAGCATTCCTTCCAAGACTTTTTCCACAAAACTAGGCAAATCTATTCGCCTGTATGATGAGAGGTCGATCGGCGAATTCCCTGAATTTAGTAATGGTAATATGCGACTGGATTTCCACTGGGGAGGAACAACTCTGTCTTGCCATGAGTGGTTGTAAAGGCTGAGTAGCTCTCTACGCAGGTCGTGGCCAAGGTGGCACAGGGCAACCTATGTAATAAGTTCTGGACCCGGTGAAGACGAACGCTTAGATTCTGCAAGGGCAGCATCAAGTTCCTCACGAGTAAAGACAATATCCAGCGCTGAATCCCGTGATGCAGTAGGAATACGCTGGGAACCCGAGGTAGTCACTGCACCCGCGATCGCCCTGCAGAAGTCAGTTGCAACTTCAATCTGATGACGGTTTTGCTATAGAGCCAACGCATAAAAAGGCAGTCTTTGCTGTGGAAGCGTTCGGAGCCCCCGCAGTGTCCTCCAAATGAGGAACTTGGGCTTTCAAGGATCCAGAGTTTAACAGGACTTCCAGCGCTCTTTCTCCAGCGTGTCCATACCGTCGCTTGATTTTCCTGTGCAAACGATGCGCCTCTCTGAGGTCCCTTAAGCATCTGGTCCGTCTGTAACGTCTTTCCTCACGCCGACGAATAGCACGTAGATGGTCTAATTCGATATCGAATTCTGTGCGCATTCTAGTTGACGTGAGGAAACCTCTAGCAGCCATGATTGCTGTTGCTATAATGTCCTCCAAACTGGAAGTGAGGGCTCCTTTGCACGCCTCTTATATTCGAGGTTTAAATGCCGTCCAAACAATGCGCGCGTCTTTAGCTTGGCCGGACGCCCCAAGGCCTGGATTCTTGAGGCAGGTTAGTGTGTGGCCACTCCGGTGGGCATCCACATGATTAAACCACTGGACATGCCGGCACAGAGACCGCGGCACTAGCGTCAGGTCTAGGCAACTGCTGTATGAACTCCCTCGCAGGTATGTAGGGGCTGCCGTCATTCATTACGTAAAGCTGATTTCCTGAAGCAAGTAAGGCCAGGCTTCTCCCTCTGGCGTTTAATATAGGACTTCCTCACAGTTGGTGATGGAGGTTGAAATCTCCGCTAATAACCCAAGGAGCCCGGGTTGCCTCCATAATTGTCTTATACCTTTCGCAGTCCAATTGAGACGAGAGACTGAGAGAACTGTATAGATCTTTGTTGACTATGAAACACACGTACTGATTGTCATTGTGGGGTTGAACTGGGCAGCAAAGGCACGTAATGGCGGAGTGGATGTAGACCAGAACTTAGCTGCGCTCCCTGCATGTCGGAGCAAAGAAGGGCTCGTACCCGGAAAGCCCGATTGCTTGGGATAAGTTAGGCTCGCAGATGACTAATACCACGAGGTGGTTGTTGAAAATATATTGCCGAAAACTTGCAATTCTTGACGTTAGGCCTCTTGCGTTCCACTGGAAGACGGCAGCGCCCCTGAATTCCTCACAAAACGTGGGAAGCTGTCCAGCCATTCTGTTTTAAAGATCTTGTAGTGCTGGAACCAGGGAGTCCAGCACCAGTAAGACGCTTTGGGCGGTTGACGATTGATGGGCCTGTATGAGAGGGCGAATGACGTTGACCCCTGTCCTAAGGATCATGAAGGCTTTGCGATCTTGCTGTAGGAGCGCTGCTCTAACGAAAGGTGAGCTCGGCGGTGGGAGCTTGCACTGAGGAGGCTCAGCAGGACGTAACGGCCGAAGCGCTGGCCAAGCATCCGCACACGGAGAGGTCTGATTATCCTTGGCGATATTTCGCTGACTGGACGCACTTGGATGTGGTGGCACGGGAGGAGGTTGTGAAGGAGGTGCCGTAGGTACGTCGGTGTCGTTGTTTTTTGCAACCGACTTTCTTGAGTCCCTCTTCCAGCCAGAACGCCCTTCCGAACAGTTGCGGCAGCTTAACGCTGCGTAGAATTGCTCCGAACCATTTTCTTTAGAACGGCACGCTCTTTTTTATGCGTGGACAATTCTTAGATGAGGCGTCATGAGGCCCGTTGCGTTTGGAACACTTAAGCACTTGTTCATTACAGGACTCACCGCTGTGAGCTCTGGCACAACGAGAGCACGCTCTCGTATTATCGCAGACCCCGCTCACATGACACAGTTTCAAACATTTGTGGTGTTGCAGGGGTTTTGGAATAAATGGCCGCACGGCATGACGGAAATGGCCCAGCTTCACGTGTGATGGAGGTCTGTTGCCTTCGAACAAAATCTGGACACAATGGGAATTTCCAAGACGTGATACCCATAGAATTACGGTGCCTTCGTTTGCCGGCCTCACGAGTATGGGCAAATCACCTCGTGCGATAGCTTCTCAACATCAAAGATTACGCCAGAGGATAACAGTGCGCCAACCGGTATAACAGTGCGTACTGATAAACCGGCGAGCTGAGTTTTCGCCCGCAGTGATTCCAGCGCAGCCGCATGGTGGACGTCAAGGGTACAATGTTCTTCCGCGCATTCACTCAAACGTATTTGGTTTCGTTAGGCACGAAGGCCTCGAGTTCTACCGAGACGTCTTGCCTGTTCAGCCGCCTCATGTTGTCGGTTGGCTGCGCAGGAAGGACGAGGATGGTGTGTGCCGGTGTGTTGCCACTTTTTTTGCAGTGGACTCACTGGATGACGATCCCGCTATTTGAAGACTTCTCTTCGTCTTCCGGCTGAGGTAAGTTTCAAAGCCGTCATCATTGCTGGCCTCGCTGAAGTACTCAATGGCGTCAGTGCTATGAGGGTCGCTCGGACGGCGGCGCCGCTTCCTAGACGAGCTCGAGGAGAAGGCCGCCAGGCCATTCGGATGCCCAGGAGGGTTCCGATCCCTCGCCGTATGACAGGGGACGGATTCCCCCAGTATACACGAAGAAACACAGAAAAAAGTTGGAGGCTGACTGAAAACGTTCCACAAGGATGCACTTCTTCCGCAAGAAATCACGGCTGATAAAAAAACAATGGGCGTAGCGCGTTAGGCACATTTATATGCTGGTGGGGAACTAAGGAGCTTCGTCAAAAGGCTCTGAAGAATTCATGAATGCTCGACATCATAGGTTGAGTGATTTAGTATTAAATTACAAGGGTTTTTTTGTTGAAGATATAGAAAACAGCAGCTGAGGGCCAGAAAAAAGGCACTTTCGTACAACTCTTTCAAAGCAAGTGAATAAAAGTTTGAACCAGTGTTGTCTTGCTTCGACAGAAACAAATGCATGCGATTTAGAGACTACTAGCATTTTTCAAGACAACAATTTTTGATTACATACAGCTGCAAACTCTTCCCCGCCGTCTGCCTGCCTTATCACCATCATCATTAAGGTTCAACCAAGAGGACACTGCTGGCATACCACTATTTAACGCAATACTATCATCATCGGTCTCCACCCATCAAGGGCCCGCTGATTACACCGTAGGTGTTCTGTGGTCAATTGGGACACGTTTCGCACAACCGTCGAATATATCTGCAATCAAGTGCACTACTTGTGGGCTGCATACAAACTGCGCTGAATAAGGCTACTGCTAGCTGTCACCTGGACGGATGTGAATCGCCCGGCGCCGGATGCGGGTCTGCTTAACCTGTGGGCTGCTCGCCGACAAGCGGAGATGGCAGCTTCCCGCGACCCGACTTCAGCTCAAGCACGGACAAGGGTGAATTACTTTACTGCCAAGGCTCGCTGATATGAACGCGATCTCTCGCGATGGCAGTGGCATGCGTGGTGTGGACAGTTCTCGACAAAGTCATAGAATGCTGCTCTCTGGCAAACGTTCCGTGCAACAGAACATGGTTCCCGTCGTCCTGACGCTGCGGCCACAGCATGCTTTGCAGCTAACTTCACTCCGGATGATTTCAACTGAAAGGCAGCACGGAAGTTTTTCTTCAAGTATGATGTGTTGCCCCCAAGGGTCATAGGAGCCCCCTTGGCTGCCATTCCAGCGTATGTCAATAAGCTCCCATCTACAGCCGACGCCGAGGGAATTCCAAGGTGATTTTCAATGCCCGAGTTGCTTGCAGCAATAGATGATGCCCGTTGGAAGACTGCGCCCGTTCCGGACTCCATTCCGAACAAGGTTTTCAAGAACTTAAGTTCGACAGAACTGCCTCACTTCTCGCCACCATTAACAAGATATGGATAGAAGGCCTCTTAACATGAACCTTGATATCGGCTATTGTGATTATACCAAAGCCGGGGAAGCCGCCGACAGACCTTGGAAATTTCAGGCCTATGTCGCTTACGTCAACATTGTGCAAGCTTAACGAAAAAATGCCTGCCACACGACTGCAGTGGTGGCTTGAGCACCAGTTGGTTTTACCATCCCGCGCAAATTGGATATCACACGTACATAGGTACAGAAGATGGACCTGATGTCTTGCCATCAGCAGTTCTGGCCTCATCTCTCAGCCACAATGTACGTACTGTACTGGCCATGGATGTTGAAGAGGCGTACGATATCAGTCATGCTGCCATCCTGCAATCGCTTGACATGCTGCATTTCCCCGTTAGAGCGCGCAATTTTGTTAAATCGTTCCTTGAAGGCCGACACTTTGCTATACGCCTCAGTGGTGAGGCCGTCGGATCATTTGTGCCTTTCCGCGGCGTTCCCTAGGAATCGGTGTTATCTCCAACAATATTTAATATTGATTTTATTCCCCTTTCTTGGCGCTTACATGATGTCTCTGAGATTAAGTTCGTATTGTATGCTCATGACATAACGGCGTGGAGCACTCACAACGACCTGGTGACTCAAGCAGAAGCCCTACAAACAGCCATAGATATTACGTCGACTTATGCTTCTTCAATTGGTCTTCAGCTTTCAGTGAGAAAAAACACGTTTATGTCAATCGCCAACCGCTGGAGGCGCCGTAAACTCTCTGCAACACCTATTCGTCTCCTTCTATTCTGAACTCCAATTCAAGAAAGTTCCACCGTAAATATCTTGGGTTTGACAATACAAGAGTCAGGAACAGGTTCTGCTTGGCTTTCTCGGGCTAAAAAGCAAGCAATTCTGTCGTTGGGCCTGATTAGACGCATTGCTCCTAAAACCGGTGGAGCTCGCTCTCATGTTGCACGACAGTTGGTGCGGGGGGTTGTGCAGCCGCGCCTCGTTTACCAAGCCCAATTCCAGCTTTTTACGAGGGCTCAATGGGACCGTCTAGAAGCTGTTAATCGAGAGGCAGTGAAGGTCACCATTTGCCTTTTCGGCATTACCCTGATCGTGGCGCTCAAAGAACATGCGCAGCTGAATACACTAGATAAACTGGTGCAGCAACGACGCGATGTTCGCCGCCTAAAGTCAAACCTTGCGCACACAACGTGTGCACTCAGGCCATAGGCTTCATCGCACTCCATTCTACAGCCGCCCCCGTCAGTTCTTCCTCCCTGGCGTTTTCTGCAGCTTACCGACAACAAACAAACTGATCTACCTCGGCCATCATCTACCCGAGTGGTGTCGTTTTTTCGCGACAGAATTACAGAGCAAGACGACAATCTGCCACATGGTTCCATCGTTGTGCACGTTGATGCAAGCATCCAGGCCTGCGAAACAATGGCGGAAGTTTACTGTCCTTGCAAACCTGCCTTCAACAAAACGTCAAAGTTTCGCCTCTCAGAACCACCTTCCTCCTTTGCGGAGATGCTCGCGGTTCAATAGGCACCTTCCTCTGTGGCCACCGTTCCCATGCTGCCTGCGGCCCGCATTGTCATTCGCACCGACGCTCTTCGCGTTACACGCCTACTACGACTCGTCAGTCACACCCCAGAAATCTTCCAAGAAATGCATCGTCTAGCGGCACGCATCCCGCAGGAAATCCGTAATCAGTGGGTCCTGCGTGACCTCCTGAGCGCGCAAAGCCGCGCAGATTCTGCGACCCGCCTTCGACCCTAACCTCGTCTTTGCTTCGAGTCCTCACGCTGGATGACACTACGCTCCTTTTAACAAGAAAGGAACGCCTCCAGCGCCGCACACGTGCTCTAATCCCTCCGTGTGCGGTAACCCTCCCCCGTGGTCTTATCCGTGCAGAGGAGGTTGCGCTTCGGAAGATACGGGTCGGGGTTGCCTTAACTCCAGCTGTGACACGCAAGTGGCCGCATTACAAAGATTTATATCCCGGCCCTGGGTGTCAAGTCTGCAAGATCGGAGACTGTGAGGCGGATATCCACCACCTGTTGTGGGTTTGCCCGGCGCTGAAGCCAGCAACAATTCGACACCTGGCGGCGGTGGTTTCTCACCGGACAATGCGGATTCCTATATTGCCTGGACACAGGGTCCATATCATGGTTCACATCCTGATTTCGGTAGATCAGCCACCTTTCTTCATTTATTTAAGCATCTTCCTCATCTCTCATTTCATCACCTTTATGCCTTGAGGCAATGGACATCGCTTGAAAAAAATAAGAACGCAATTTTAGATGCACATTATTTGACAAGTGCACCTCTTTTCGGCAACGTTTAGAGTCAGGTGTAACGTTCGGTCCCTAGAACAACAGAGTAACCAAGCGGTGCCCTTACCATGGAAAGGTGTGGCCAACCAATACGGTATTCACTTCCTTCTAAAAACATTAGACCCTATGGTCTTCAATCTGAATAGTGCGAATATCTTTGCACCGTGCATTTGGTTTTCATCCTTTTCCCTCTAGGCACTCATTCGTGGCTTGACATGCGCCAGGATGTTCTTGCTTACACCTCTCTCGCTTTTCTTGCCCCTATAGTGATAGCGTCGCTCTTAAATCTTTCATTAATGCTTCTATTCTACTATTTCGCTTTGAACAATGGGTCAAAGATTCTCATTGTGAAAAATCAGCGCCGCTTCTGGGCAGGCAACGCTATTTAGTACTTGGCGAAGGAAATTAAGTTTAGTTTGCGAATCTGCTTTCATATCCTGCATGAGGGAGTATATTTATTTTTCTGAGGGAGTCTTTTTACTGATCAACACGCACTGATTCCTCAAACACGGTCTCCAAGGTGGCGTCCTCTTTTCGCACTGAGCCTTCTCCACAGTTGCAGTGCACTCACGAGTTCTTCTTTTTGTAGGTGTAAGCGACTTTTGGGCGCAAAAAGATGCTTATATTTGACTTATTTTATTTCAGAGAGATATGATGTCTGTTGCTAGCCCGTACTATAGAGAGGTGTTCATCTGTAACTTTCGTTTACGACGTTGCTGATGAAATTCACTGGATTCAGGACCTCTGTGATGGTACCAACCATATTCTAACCGATTCCGCGGCAGCACAAGCGTAGTGAACACAGTTATCACCAAGACTGCTCGAGGTACACACTGGAAAGATTTGCACTGAGTCCTGTAATTTTTTATATTCATTTTTGGCATAATAATGCTCATAAAGATTACTTTAAATTTGTTCTCCTTTTTCGCTCCAGGGTATGATTTCAAAATTTTTGCGTCGTTTGGTGCAAGTCTCTAACATTTTGCCAATGAATGATTATTTTTTTCGTGAGCAAAGAATATTGTTTGTTCTTTATTTCATTCAAAATAGAAGCCCATTATCTACATTATGACGTGCAAAGAGAAATGTTTAAATTATTAGATGGCAAAACATTTTATGCACACACCCTGTTGTGCGTTTTTCGGAGGTAAGCTACAATCACCACCACCAGGTGGACTACCATGCTTGCTTTTACGACAGGTGTTCGGTGGTCGTCAGAACGCCTATTGCGCCATAAATAATAAAGAGCAGAATGGACGTGGCTAAGGCAAATGGCGTCTTGTGGCAGGAGGCGTGAAGTTTTCTTGCTGAATATCGGTCTTTGCAACTATTGTCACGGGAATTCTTGTTTTCTCAGGGCCAGGGCACGGTTCTGACTTCTTGGAAAGGATGAACACTTGCCTCTTCCAAAACTCTTGGCCACATAGAGCCGGAACATTTTCTGGAGATAAACGACATCACTGGGTGAAAAGACCGTTGCCATTGGCTATGCAAAAGGGTGGACTGGCTTCCGTTTAGTTTCTCTACTGCCCACTGTCGCCATGCATGAAAGTTTGCGCATTTACTGTAATCCCATTATAGCCTCGGCAAAGTTTTTGTTTCTTTTCCACGATTCAAGCTGATTGAAGCTACAAAGCTTCACGAAAACCTATACACACGACAGTGTATGAAGAACAGCGTACGCCCTATGTCCAGAAACCAAATGCCATGAGTTGCGGTTTCTCTGTGATTCTATATCGGCATATAACGTTGATACCATGAGACAACTTCTAAGTTGGTGCGTGACCGGAGCACTGAAGTTGGCGAGCACCTGCAGCACACTGAGCAGATGGAAATTGCTTTGTCTTTAGCAGTTAGCAATTGGCTTGGCTTTCACCAGCGAGTTCAGCATCACGAAGCCACGCTGGCCCTAGTTCTCAAAGCTTTACCAGTGAAAAACTTCAGCCCAATTAGTAGTTTATGCTAGGCTTCCTTTTAGTGCGCAATGTTGGAAAGCGCGCAATCTTCTGCTCCTCTGGAAGACTGACGACTGTGAGAATTGGTGGGTATTTACAGTAAGTTTAGCCAAAACACGCAATTAACACAGGAAGAGATAATAAATTAGGACAGAGGCAAGACAATGAATAGACTTTTTTTTTCAAAGAAAGATGCATACGATGACTCCTACAAAAAAGAGCTCATGTATGATCAAAGCAGTTAAAAGGCGGACACCAAACGACAGCCTTCGTTGTACCAACATATCGACAAAAAAAAACAATCTTTTGTTGAGTTATGACTGACGGCTTGGCCAAAGACATGGCCGATGCCTTGGAGATATAATATGCCACAACTATCCAAGTAATGATTAGTTTGTAACTTTTATACGACTCTGAATTTTTGTGGTAGCTATCGTTTGGCGTCCAGCCATTTAAAAACCAAGGAAGTGGCTTGGAGGCACGGTAAATGGGGCGATTCCTGTGACTAGCGTTAGCAGTAGGTTTTTCTAAAGACCCTCTGTGGCGAGAGCACTAGCTTTGAGTGTGGCAGCGACGTCGCGTTGCGCTGAAATGCCTTTGACTTAGCGAGGTCTACTCTACTGAGGTACCTAGTAAGGAGCGAAACGAAAATTAAGCATGTAAGCCGACATACAAGGTGATAAGGGGGCTTTACCTTTCTCGGTTTGGATAAGCAAGTAACCGCAGTTCATTTGCAGGAAATTGTCCTTTGAGAGAAATAATTATTGCGCTGACCATAGAGCCAAAGGTGCCCGAGGAAATAGATATTCAAAAGGAATTTTCAGTGAATCAGAAGACTGCGCCAAACGCCTCAAAACGGCTGCCAGTAAAACATTATTCAATTCGTCGTCCTCCAGCGCTTGTTTCTTCGCGCTTCTCCAGTCGCGCTTACTGGAGACTTGAGCATCAATGCCATCAAGTGCAAGCAATCGATAACTAACCTTGCATACGATGACTTCATTCCCGAGACCAACGCAATGCAGTGAACAAAATCCATAAACACGTGTAACATTCTGACTATCAACAGGGGAAGCAAGGTAGAAAAGGGTACCGTCTCCGATCAAAAATATTGCATAGTAATAAGATAATCGGCATATAGCCAGCAAACACCACGACCGAACGTAATAAAGGCATTGTCATATTTTATTTCTTAGCCGTGAAAGCACCATCAGTATGTGTACAATAACCATTCAATTGGGTGGACATTTCATCATTTGCTCAATTCATTCCGCAGAAAATGCCTGCCAATCAATTACCATAGCGACGCCATAAGTGTCCTTCTTTTGACCGTTGTACAATAAATTGGGACATCATGCAACAAAGCCTGAGAAATGGAAACAGAAGCAGGGAATGCTTCACCAGATATGCATGAAGAAAAGCGGGAGGCAAGGTTCAAGTAAATGCAAATCTGATAGAGGGCGGTAGAGATATTGCTCTAGGGAAAGTAGCCACATTGTAGACACCATGCGTCATAAACTCAAGCATAACAGAAGTAGTGAACTGTTATGCTTCAGGTTATGACGCATAGTGTCTAGAAAGTGGTACTTTATAATGAACACTGGTGCCGTTATTTTCATTAGAAACAAAAAACAATAAGCACATAAAAATCTTTAAACCGATTAGCTTACTACCATTTTTAGCTTACTACATTGTATTTATTAACAGAATCAGTGATATCATGCGAACCAATATATTCCTGAGAAAGTATGAAAACAAATTGGATTTCGCAAAGATGTTAGACGCTGGACGAGACGTGGTATTGAAGACAATGTACTTTTCAGGAACGTCGTCGTAACTGTGGAAAGAGTGTCAAGCAGATGGATACTGAACGACTCAGCGTCATGATGTGTTCCCGTCATGATCACGTCATGGTTCGAATGCGTACAAAATATTTTAAAGAATGTATTTAAGTGATGAATCAGCGAGGGCTTTGTCCTGGAGTGGGCATAGGTGGGTAAATGTAGATGATACTGATGATACGCATCTGTTAATAAAAGTAAAAACAGGCGACAGTTTGGATGTTATATGCGCACCTAAAGACGATGCCAGGAAGAAAAAGATGAATGAAGGCAGAAAAGAAACACCTACTGCTTTCGGGAACGTCTCCTGCAGAGAGATGGACATTCGTTAAGTGAAACCTTTGTACATGAAGATATAGTCAACAGCAGGATGCGGTCTTGGGACACGTCTTTTTTTAATAACACCAACGACGAAGGTACGCTGATACTACACCTCATACCTCTGATGCATCGAATGATCTGCGGTTATCATTTTATGCACGAGGAGACTGCAATAAAAGCATGAACCAAAACAAGTTTCGGGGTGTTCTAAAACTTGTCAGGTTAATTCACTATAAGAGGTGACCTATGCGGCAGTCATATACTGCCCCTGCCAGGCAACGTCGGCCCGGCAGAATGGAAGACGCATCTTGCCGGGCCATCTGGCTCCAGTACAGAGTGAGTAGAACAACGCAGGACCAACAACACAAAAGAAATGCGAATATCCTTACGGATTATTCTCAGAACGAAAAAAAAATTTTTTTTCCCCTGTAGATGGCTTCCATTATGTGCGGAAAACCAAAAGGTCAACTGAGCCAGATACACCTGCAAAATACGAATGATGACCTCCCGAATATTCAAAAACAAAAACAGCGGTACATGATTTCGCCTAGTCAAACGAAACTTGGAAGGCTGTTTTCGGCACTGCACGAAAAAAAAGTGTAAATGTTAGCACTTTCAATTGATATGTTCGATGTTCTATTTTTCTTTAGCCTGGAAATAGTCTAGCGGTTTGCAGGGAAGGACGCTTTTAAATAAAATGCAGGCGCCAACTGCAACAGTTACAGGGCAAAGAAAAATGACCATGTCTTCTTCCTTAACAAATCTAGCGCGCTTTGGTGCTTACCGTGCACCTTCAGAATATGTTATCCGTGGCCTGCAGTGAAATTTTCAGAACGCATATTCTGCCCACCGTGTGTGATGTCACTGTTACATAAGCATTATGTCGCATCAAAAAAGCCACTTTATGTAAGTGCTGTCCAAAGTTGGCGTTTCTAAAGTGGAGCTCCTCCTAAATCATCTCACTCCCGGAGAGTGGGTCTCTTGAAAATGGGCCGCGTGTAACACTTCTACGCATGCAGGTGTGGGACTGGGTTCATTCATTGTGTAGGGTAGTTGTGCGCCGTACTGTTGTGAAGATCCCTTATTCTTAGCTTCAATACTAGGGGCTCTCCTATTACCTTCCGCCGCTGATCCGGATAATGCTAACTTTGCTTTCGGGCAACGAAATAATTTTTCGATCATTGTGATTGATTGTTACTAGTATAATTAAGGTAGCGTTAAAAAAATTATTTCAAGCACTCTTAGAACACGTCATTACGATTAAGCTAAGTGGTTCAACCATTTATGAAATCAGCAAATATTTATGCTCAACCAGACAGGAAAACTCTAAATCAATTTCAGGACCCTAGCGTGCTTTCATTTCTAACAATTGGCCTATTCGTGCCTTACGGGTTAGAAATATTCGCGCTTGGACTAGCATGCCAGGCCGACAATCAGGCAGACCTCTCCAGTTCAATTAAAGTCCCTCCTCCTCAATTATTCGTTATTTGCGTTACGAAAGAAGTTTTTATTCCGACTTCCTAGTGCTCGTAGCAGCGTTAGCCGATCCCCGACTTTAAACTGCCATAATCTCCAATAACTTCGTCTTTATGAGTTCTCGGCATTCGAACAGCCGCGCGTCTCGTAATTAACCCGGCTCTTGTCGGACGCCCAAAGCGGCATTTTGTGCCAGCGATCTTCTGTTTCCCACCCGCGTGGTTTAAGTTGCGCCGCCAAGCGTAACGATGATGACCAGCGGACCGTTTGATAAGGTTTTTAAAGAAACAACATAAAATAAAGTCACGATGCGCTGCTCCAAACCTGAGCGGCACCTTTTCACTGCAAACAAGCGAAAACAAATGAAATAGCTGGATTTGTTGCGATGTGCAGTTTCTTCAAGCGAACCGCCGTTTTTCTTCTGGTCTCAGTTAACCTCTCACGAGTTAACCCCACAGTTAAGCTCCAACAGACTAGGACATGGGTGATTTAATTTCATGAGTCACAGGCAGCGTGAGGTTTTCCTATGAGGCCACGGAGCCACGATCAATAGCTAGTATATTGGTGCTGTTGAATGCGAGCCGCTTGATCTATGATTTGTGTCACCCACAATCGTGTCTTGTCCAAGCACGAAGACCCGATAGAAACCCGCACCACGGGCATTATGCACATCAAGGCAGAGGACTTATGAAGACTAAGAAACATGAATGGGTTTGCACACTTGGTAGCAGCTGAATATCTTCACAACACCTGCAAAGTGTACAGGACGAAAATTCCTTAGATGAGGGGCAAATGTTTCCAAAATAACTAAGCTAGCATGTCTAAGAAGATGTTTTTTTTCTTGCATGAAAGAGGAAACACTACGGCCAGTGCTTCCCCGAATAACCGAACATGCCGAGGAATGCAGTAAAGTTTCCAAAGAATAGCGGCCGCAGTCGCGCATTGCGGCTGGAGCTTCATGAATAAAGCACACTACCATATCATCGCTCTTTTGGTACTGCTTGTTTTAAGACGCTTAAATATTCTGGCGATGCACTGTGCGAGGATTACCTGGTCCATGAACTAAAATATGGTTTCAAAATCTTGTAGTTTTCACACATTTCACTACATTTACCTCTTCCTAACGACGATTTATGACGACTGAAAATCGAAGCATACGCATTCTGTTGCAACCGCAGGTTTCATACTGTTGCTCAACGCGGTTCAAGTCCTCTCTGAGTGCTTTAAAGTGCTCTTAGATAGCATACGCCGACGTACAGCGACCCCAGACACAACATTATGTTGGGAAATTGAATTATGAACCGCCCTGGCAAATCTTACAGCTTCTTTGTTTTGCTCATATAACATGTCGATTTCACACCACAGTGTGTATTTCGTCTTACTTCCTAAACACGACTATTCGCACGTACACAGGCATGCACCCAAGCAGGGATATGCCACTTGGACTTTCATTATGCCTCTGCTTGTGCAAAAAATAAAACGTTCCGCCAGACAGCATCTCTCTTTACCATGCGGCTAGAGGTTTTTCGTTTTTATTTCTTTTTGCAGACGCATTGTTGAATCCTTCTTTCGGATAGCACTCAGATTTTTTTCGGGACCTTTTCTTCTTCTGTGGAAACATGTAATTATGTAAATGAAAAAACTCCATGAAAGCGTGTAATCAGTGAAAACGACCCCTGACGAGGATTAACGCCATTCACAGGCAGGGAGAGAGCAACACTGTGCACAAACATTTCCGCAATAACCATATGAGAATGAAAGGGTACACTCTGCTGATTAGTACCGCCCTTACGCTTATACCAGAGCAGGAGAACACTATTAGGTATCATGTGGTAAGGAAGCCTAAGTTTTGCTGCTGACCCTGGACAAGACCTCAAGTGGGAATGGAATAATTATTGCATGAATGTAGAGTGCAAAATCGGTATAGGGAAAGGCTTTTGCGCTTTTCGACGCCTGAGACGCGTTTGTTTTCAAGCAGGGCTTCACCATCGAGACCGACGCTCAGCGCGAAAGAAAGCTCGATCTCTAAGTGGAAAAAGTTGTTTTTCTAAAAGGAGAAAAAAAAGCAGGTGAATCTTCCAGAAGCGCTACGTGGACTTTTCCAGTGAACTGCATAACACCAGTAATCCCAGCATAACACCATTGTACAAACAGCAACGGTAAATCAGTTCCTCGTGCCACGAATGTTACAGTGCCTGACAGGATCAGGGATTATAGTTCTGTTCTAATGCCTCAGTATATCTCATACCGTCTAGCTTGAACTCTTATCGGCTGCCAACGCACATGCGCAGGTAGCACTGCCGAAACGAGAGCAGGGCAACTATGGGTGCACCTTACCAGCGCGTGGACACTGGCAGCTGCCGTCTGCGGCACGTGGTTGCGATAGACGCTGCGCAATAGGTTAGGCTCTTTTAACTATCAAGTAGCGGTGCCGACAAGCAGAAGTAAACGTGAACAAAAACGTTGCATTGTTAATGTATGCGGTGAGTGAAGTTCGCATGGGAGCACTTACGTTACACACATCGTGGCTGATGATGCTCACTCAGCGCCATCTAAGGTAAGTGTGGGCACTTTATTAGCAATTATGCTCATTTAAGGGCGGAGGCCGTGTTGCGTACACTGAATTTTCTATGTGCGGCAATTGCGCGCTCTGTGCGAGCCTTGCTTCAGACTGAATAACTGAAAAGTTATTCAGTCTAAACATTCAGTCTAAACTAAACATTTTGACAGAATTGCCTGCCTGGCTGGTTTCACAAGTGAGAATAAACTTTGCCACATCTCCATCCAAAACTAGTTTAGTTTAAAAACCCAATGTTTCACAGCCGTCTAATCTCCTTCTTCAGGGGTCACATGGGCTGGGGGCTTGCGTCTGTAATTTCATGTTTGTAAAAAAGATAGGAGTGCACAGCAGTGGATGGTGTCTGAGGGGGGACAGGACTTTGACATTGGGGTGTACGTTTGCGAGTAACGGTGCCGGGCTGTGCGAGGGCTACCTCTGGCATCATTTCTTCTTCTCTGACCTGCGGAGCGAACTCCTTGCACGGTTTCGGAAGTGCGGTTCCCCTTTATGTGGTTTAAATTATTTGGGCTGTTTTGAATTTGCCAAGACTCCAGTAAGACCCTTTTTCTCTAAGTTGCTTCTGTTTCAAACACTCTGGTTTCTTTGAAGATGATTCTATGATCTGCGTCTTTGGAATGTTTGGCAACAGGGTTACATTCGTTCGTGAAGTTGCACACATCGTTTTTATGTTGACGAATTATTTCTGTTAGCTTTCTCTTTCGGGAGGTAAGCTCATGTTGTAAACAGAACAAGTATATCGTAAACAATGCCTTGGGCTCGTTCTTTCCGTGCCTGATCCTTGGCAACAGGTAAGAAATGCGCTGCCGTGGCAGCAGGCTTGTACGCTACTTGGAGTTCTCTTTTCTCAGGATAAAGGCCATAGTTTCCCTGGCTCCCAGGATGTAAGGAAGTGTGACTATTTTTGCGGTGGGGCTAATTGTTTGGTTGGTTTCTCTGCGCATGTTGTTTTTGGTGGCAGGTCTATGTTGCGAATAATATTTTTGGGTGAGCACTTACGAAGGACTTCTTGTATATAGTCCTGATGAGTTTTAAACAAAAAATTGTTCAGTTGAAGTATTGCAGTTTGCTCTAAATTCACAGTGAACACATTTTTGCCGCACTCAATTGAAAAGGTGAAAAGGGTGTCGATTATGTAGACAAGAATTGGTTGCTGGAGCTTACGTTTATCCACGCGTAAAAAACAACGTTAAATTTAGGACCTGTTGAGACAATAGGGCTGCAGCGAACAGAAACTAAGGGCGACCGTTGCGCACATTGTCAAGGACTTTCTCACTTAATTTTTAAAAGGAAAGCTGGTGATTTTCAAAATATGGAACAATCCTAAGTGGATAAATATATCTGTAGTTACGATCCCGATTATTTGAGCACGATAGCACATCACAAAGCGTTTATGGGGGAGTGCTTTACTTGCGAAGAATTCAAAAAAAATTAGGAGGACGCTTGAGCCTCGCCTCACGAGCGGACGCGATAGTGGCTTTGCCTTATTTTTATTTTTCAAAATTACTACATCAGTACAATACCCTAACACACTACTGTCATACACACCACAACGCGTTCACTTGGTGACCCTCTAACACGTTTCCAACAAGGACCTTTTGCAACAACCCACTGTGGGCGCAAACCATGTCGGAAAAAGAAACACCCTTTGTGGCATATGCTTTGCCTGCCCGCGTAGCACGCAGAGGGTGTGAGTTTTTTTTTCGAAACTTTTGGCATTTTCTTCGACTGACAAATGACGACAACCGACTCAGCGTTTAGGCAAAACGAGCTCTCTGCGCTCTTGCATAACAGCATCAGTATATGTAGATAACCGCATGGAATGTGTGCATCACGCTTAAAGAAACAGGCACACTACAGTGCACATGTTATTATGAATGCAGTACCCTCAGGTAATCTGTTTGTTAGGTTTTTCCGTATTACAATCGTTACTACGCCTGAAGTCATGAATGTGCTGTTAAGGTGATTGCAACCCCAGTCTTCTGCGCTGAGAAACGTGGTAGTGGCAGAAGCGTGGTACCCTCTCTTGTCTGCAGAGCTATCAGGCTGTTGAAATTCTGAGGCGGCGACGTCCATAGAGAAGATCTATTTTAGACAAGGGTCAGACAAAGTAGCGGGCACTTGTCGGTCATTGTTTATGGTTTGCATGGTTTTTAGGAAGCTCTGCCAGAACATCGTAAGTGCTGTAGAAACTTTCTGCTCGATATATGGCATGATGTTTTTTTCGGCTGGAGCAGCAGAATGATTCTAATATATTTTTCATTACCAGCATTCTGCAGACTTTGTGAGTAAATCATTGCCCGCAAATATTTGCACGTACTTGCGTTATAGATATCATATGTCATCGGTATGCTAATTTGGGTCGAAACTGCAGATATGAGAATAGAAGCCGCTGAAGTAAAATGGGAAACTATGGCAAAAACAAGGAACTTCCTGAACGGCAAAACTGTTATGGCCACTACTCTGCTCAACTAGTTACAAGGATTTAAGACGCAACATTTATAACAAGAGATGTATGCGTCGTTGACGCATTAGAATTTATTATTTGCTTCAAAATAAAATTACTGGGGAGGAAAAACAAATGAACTATGAAAAACTAGTTTTTGTTTGATGACAGCGTCATGTATCTGATTCCTGGCAGCTATTAAACAAGAGGCATTCCGAATTCACGCCACTAAACCTGCGTTGTTGCTTGTCTGTAATAGTACCGGTTGATATCTTATTCCCAATGAGATTTCTAATATATTCGGGAAGCGTGAAATACACAAATTTATTAACGCATGCACCTGAAATAAACCCTGGCGAATGTCATCCCCTAACGAAGCATCATGGATTTCTGCGTGCACAGCACGTGCACGCAAACTGCGCCAGTGTTAATAACGCGTTAAACTGCTGCGCTGCTAGTCCGTGACAACTCAAGCGGTACCTGGAAGGCCAGTAGCTTGTGGAAAGAGCCTCAGGTGCATTTTTTATGGGGTTTAACGTCCCAAAGTGAATCAGGCTATGTATGAGGAATGCCGCAGTGGAGCGTTCCGAAACTTTTTACCAGCTGGGGACCTTTAACGTACACCGACATAGTACAGTACACGGGCCTCTAGCATTTCGCCTCCATCAAAATGCGACTGCCGAAGCCGGGACCCAACCCGCGTCTTTCTGGTCAGCAGCCAAGCGCCAGAACCTCTGAGCCACCGCGGTGGCTCAGGTGCATTTGCAGAGCTGGTACAGTGCGGACGGGTATCTTCTACTAAAGCACCGTTTAGAGGGTGCTTCACCTAAGATTTTACACAATTTTTAAAAAGAGGATTTTTGAGTTAAAGAGCGGTTTTTCGGAATAGCGTTCTTGGCTCTGTAGTACATCAGAATACAGGGCATGCTAACTAGCAGGATTGTTATCTACTATCGAATTGTTAACTTTTAACTATTACTTCTAGGCTCCTTGATTATTGAGAGACATCTTGATTTCTGTAAGTAATATCTATATCAGTCTTTAGAATTTTCAAAACGCGCTTACCCTTGGCACTGTGACCCGACAGATTTTGGCTGGTTGGAAGAGTTACGTACAAAGGAGAGGTTGGTTTGCCTGCAAGATTTTTGAAAGCGCAAGAATTTGGCGCGCTTGCAGCCGATATTTGTTGTGCCATAACGCCGTCTGCTACTAGGTTTTCGGATTCTTAAAAGTGATATGGATATTAGTTACGGTGAACTACACCACAATCAATAATTAAGGAGCCTAAGAGTAGTAGTCAAAATGTTTTATATTCGTTATTGATTAACCATCCTACTAGTTAGCACGTCTTAGCTGCATTCTGATGTGCTACAACACTGATAATGGTATGTAGAAAAGAGCGCTCTTTTAACTCACAAAGATTATTTTTAAACATTGTTTTGTCTTAGGAGAAACACCATGTGTAGGATTCGTCCTCCTTTGCGGCCTTTTCCGTGTAGAAACTGAAATGGTTAGTTTTCATTTCGTGGACAAATGGTGGTGCGTACTTACCCAAAGTAGCAGTCTTTGCTACTTAAGACTGGACACCAACAAGGCCGTAATGTGATGTCACTTCAATCATTACGCAGCTTGCTTATACTTCGGCACAAAATGCGTGAGCTAAAAGCAGCTTGCTGCCAGAAACCTGCATACTGTACACAGGAGCTGGGATGAAGAACTACCTTTAAAGTAATGCGGCAGAAGAATTGTACACGTGCATTTTCATGCCAACCAGAATTGAACTGCTGAACAAGCGGTTCGAAAAGGTTTTTCGGGGAGGTGAAGACAATTAAAAACATTATTTTGCGATTTGTCATTGTACTCCTTCACGTGCCTCCCACTGCTCTTAGCTGAAAAAAATAAGTGACGTTATGACACTCGCTGCCCCGCGTGATTCATATCATGGCACGGGGAGAGTTAACAGGGCAGAATCACTGATACACTTTTTTCAAATTCCTAGCTCCCCTGCTGTCGGCTTTCGTCATGATGCATTGACAGCGTGAAACAAGATGCTTCAATATTGCAACGTGTGAGGCTTTCGCAACAGCTTCATTTCTGCAGACACACCTTAGTATACGTTTCTAAAAAATTATGAACTGCGAAGTCGGTGAAGATGTTGTTTAGTCTTGATGTCATGTTAGACATGTAAAAACGGTTAAAGAAAAACTAGCACGAAAAACCGCTCTTATAGACAGGACGGGCGCTTACTACTCAGTCGTTGCTCCATGTTCCGCTTGCATGATTAGGAAGAATTAAACAATGAGTGGAGAAGAGAATAGCGACTCATTTTCCATGAAGAACGCCATCAGAGGCGGAGAAAGCAACAGCAAAATTCTCCACGAGGCCCCCTTCCCTGTTGTGCTGTTCATGGCGCAAAGACGAGACCGTGCTAAAATAACAGAGCCTGAGGACACCATCTAAAAGTAAAAACAAATCCGTACCTTTATGCTAGACCACTGGAAAAACAAAAACAAAATATTTATTGTACACGCTAAAAGCAAATGGGACAAAGAGATACTGATTTTTGGAGCGATTTTTATTGTGCATATACGAAAAAATTTTAAGCACAAATTTGATTATCCTTTTCATAAGGAACGATTCTATGAAGGACACATGTTGGAAGGTCTTTGGACCGCTTTTCCGGCCATCTTTTCCTCAATAAGTCGGTTGTGCTTTTGTCTTTGATTTCTCTATATATGTCTTTGTCAGTGATTTGTACCTGTGTTTTTAACTGCGCACAAATACTTTTTTTCTGCTTTGAAGCCTTCCATCCTCATCGACGCTGCCCTGCTAAGATGATATACTTTCAGTGTTCTCCACATGGCCACTTTTTTAGTTTGGTACTGAACTACTTATCTTTCACCTTCTTGCTTTCATTATCTCAGGCTTAGTTCTGTTTGATTAAAACAAGCCATTGTTGTTTGATATATGCCATGCTTTTTTTCGGTTGTATGATTTGTTCTGGTGACAGTTTCTTTCTGAGAATGGGTCGATGGATGGGCCTGCAAATATGTGCTTTACCGGCTGAGCCAATGAATATGCCTTCATCGTCTGTTTTGTGTATGTGCGCTGTTCAGACGGTTCTAAACACGGTTATAAGACGGTTTACACTACTACGCAGCCATCACAAGCCACTTGGACGCACTTCAATATCCACTTGATTTTCTCTGAGCAATTTCTTTGGAGGACTAAGTAGACTGTCAGGGTTTGTTTGCAATTCTCTACATACCGCTCTAAATTTAATGCCTGAATCGTGATAGAGCTTTCTATGCAATCTCAAATAAGCAAAGAAGAGAGAGAATGAGCAGTATACGTTTCAGAAGAGAAAGAGGAGGGACTTGCCACGGTTTCTCTAGACGTAGATGATCAGAAGGAGGCTGGTGATAACTATAACAGAAATTTCTAGGTTGCGACTCAATACACCAATAAAGATTCCTTCTCTTCTGAGACTTGCCAAGTGGTACGTCTGCTGAGATGAAATAAATTGACACTTCAAGAATATGAGCATGGGTTACTCGGTGTAAAGATTGAAGTGCTGACTGCAGTGATTAAAATAATTTAAGGCCGAGTCGCCGCTTCACGAAGGCAGTTCGTACCCTTGTGACTCCCCACCCCCTTTTGTTCTTTGCGAGGCATGCACAGCTTCTCTATGCAAAATATAGCACTCGCTCTTGATGCTACCGTTGCTGAAAGCATTATTACTAGCCGCCAAAACCATTTCCCACGCTACGCAGCTCTTGGGATAACGCACTTGGTAAAATGCGAGTCAGCGAGCTTTCTGGCAAGGGTGTTATTACGCCAAGCTCCCCAGTTCGCGGAGCCGAGACAGCTTTCGAATCGCTTACAAATGGTTGAAAATAAATAAATCGCTTAAAAATACACTGCAAATGACTATCCTTTTACAATTTTTTTTCAAAAATTTATTTCCCAAAGTTTTCTTCTATTTTCATAAATTTCTGTCAGTAATTTCTAGCGCATCATGATCTTTTAACATTATTAAAAAACGATTTACACATGAAGATATAGTCACTTTTGGCGGACACGCATAATGCTGAATACCGAGATTCAACAACATCGAAATTGAAATCCTGGCTTAGGCAGCCTACTCACACCGATGGGCAACACAGCCTCAAAACTTAGCGGGCGAATTGTGCAGGTGGTGAATAACTTCTATTAGAGAGAGTGACTGGGAGACTGACCCTCCTGGGCTGAGTCTTCACTCGAGGGCTCCGACAGCATCTGATATATTGCGAGAGCGCGCGATAAGCCGCTCATGACCGCCCAAGCTAAAGCTGGACAGAGCGGATTGCCATGAGGAGGCAGTTGGTTGTGGTATAGGTGGTTGCCGAGGAAAGGGGGGGGGGGGGGGGGGGAGGGGCACCACTACGTTTAGTGGTATAGATTTGGTTGGGCGCTGCTGCATGGCGGGCATTGGCAGGAGTATTGTGAGGGGGAGAAGGCGTGCTTGTAGATGACGTTCGGGAATGAGTTCGTCTGTAGCTGCTCGGTGGTTATTTTTAGCTGTCTCCAACCCATGGTGGTAAAGTCGTGCTATGTGAAAGTAGAATGTTGCGTGCGTGCGAATTATTATGCGTGTCTTAGGGCTATCACCCGACTCTTTCCACGATTGTCCATTTCTTCATCCTTATAATCCTCCCTTTCTTATTATAGAGAATTACTCGATGGCAGTTGACGTGACATATGCAGTCATTCCTGTTCTTCTGGAGACGTTCGGAAGTTTACTGATTGAAATTTTATCTACGGGGCAGCAAACTGTTCTGCGCAAAGTTCACCGGAGCTAGCTGCACGTATCGTTTTTTTCGTCCAATAAGTAACTGGCCACTTTAAGTTTCAACCTACAAAGAGCTTTAATACTGTGAATGTCCGACTCCAGGCGAGAAGCGCTACTATTAATAATTTCGGCATCACAACCACCCTTGGTTTACGCTACTTCTTTACAGTTTTATGAAATCATGTGTATCCTGGCCTACAGAACGAACTCGACAGTTTCATCCACTGCCTTCACCCTAGGTCAAACTCGCGACATGAACGCTGTCGGCTCTGAATTTTACGAACATGGAGAGAAGTGATATTTTGGGCGGAATGGGTGCAGTTCAGATCATCAGCGTCATTTTTGTTCTGACTGATTTTGAGCACCGGTTCACATAAACCTGATGCTCGGAATACACCAGCTTGAATGAACGAGACCTTATTATATCAGTTCCTAGACTCAATATGAAAATAATCCATTCATTCTTAAGATAATTTGAGGCAAACGTATTTTTTAAGATTTCGTAAGGAAGCAAACAACGTGGAAAAAGAAACAAATTTGAGTTGTGTATGCGTGATGAAATACAAAAATATTGTTTCCTGAAAATGCGACAGATCAACGTTTATATGAAAACGCTGTACATAGCGAGCAAAGTATTACGGCAACGTCAAGGAAGGCTGTCTGACAAAAAAGCCTAAATATTATCAGCTCTTTCCAAACAGCGATTCGTTTTGCCAGAACTCGGCATTCCAGACAGCAGAAACTATGAAAGAAACAACCCGTCGACATCGGCTGCTCGGGTCAGTGGGTCATTCGTGCCGTTCCATAGTGAATTCGGATTGCAACGTAGCAAATGAGGGATGAAACACGGAAGAAATCGCCTCGAGATTACTGTATCTTTGCAAACTCGGCACGCTAATCGTGCCTTCGATTTATACAGGCAGAAGATTCTCCCGTCAATCTGCAAGTTCAAAGTTCCACCGTGGAGAGCCTTAGGCAGTTTGTAACTTGATCCCCAATAAAGCTGTATATATAAAAAAAACCGAACTGCAACTCACAAAACCAGACAGGGTCAGTAGGAGTTTCGTGTTTGTTTGCGCACGATGCCGAGAAGTTGCTCTCTTCCGGTGCTTGATTTATGGTTTATGTGGGTTTATGAATTATGAAACGTAACGCACTGTGTGCAACGTACTAACGTAACGTAGTAGTTTCTCGAGCATTGCATTATAAAATAGAGAGTAGACATAAAAAATGTGTGCACAATTTCTAAATATTGTGCATGCTCTATGCTGCAAGATTTTTTTTAAGGTGCAGATTTTAATAAAACAGGTAGAGAACTATAAAGAGCAGAACAGCATACAGCCTCAACAAATCATGTTCATGATGGTAACATAAAACATGGGCGTGGATGGAGTGCACTGTTTGCTTCTTTGCTCAAAGCTGGCTATATTTCGGTGCTTTTATGTGATGTTAGTTGGCTCATGCAAAAACTGAACCTGAAGTAAGTATCTAGCCTTTCACTGGGGGAGCGGTAGTGCACCGTGTCTAAATACCTCGGGAGATAGTAGTGGCACATAAGTTTGCCAAATTAAGCACATAGCTAGTGAACCAAGGCGGCGCATTGCTTTCGGGGAAGGAAAATTTCAGTTTTCCTAATTTGTCATCTTTGTTTTAATGATATGGATAGTTTACTTATTTTCTGTGTTTTTATTACAGATAGTTATTTCGACAGTTCAATTAAAATACTATTGTTGCTAGTTAAATCACGTCCTGTTGTCTTGTCTTCGTCTTCTTTTTAAGCTTCTGTATTTTGGGTGAAACTATTCGAATGACCTGGATATTTAACCCTGTCTTGGTGCATTTGGATCTCTTGTTGTTTGTGCCTGCGTCCTTTTTTAGAGTCACTACCATTGACAAGCACCAACTATCGTCGCATATCACCCACAACGAAGCTTTAAATGTCTTCCAGTATGGGCGTCCCGTCAATTGCGTCAATTGATTTTGTCCTGCCATCATGGTTAATACCCCGCATTTATTCGGGTCTCATAGCTGTTAGCTGGAAAGTGAAAAACATCTACAACGGAATAACACTATTAACCAAGACGGCATCGGCATCTCCGCATTGCACTGTCTCGAGGCCTTCCTTTTAGGTGCATCTGCCACTTCTTCCTTGAATTGCATCCCCCAAGAGCTCAGCAACAAATATATCTGTCTATTCCTGTGGGTTAAAGTTTCGTCCAAACTTCTTGAATCTCCTCGACGAGCCTTTCTTTAGGCAGCTTGTGCCGCTTTTAACAATTCTGAAAGTTATTTTGCGCAACCAACTAAGACTCTTTCTGAGAAAACAGATCCTCTAGGCCGGGTTGTCAAGACGGCATTTCCTCTGTGATTCCAAAGCGAGTACTCTTTACAATTGAAAAAAACACGCACCTATCTCGTCGCCTGCACGAATGCGAATCTAAATTACGTAACTACTAGGGCAGGGCATAAAAGGAAAGGTCAGGATACAAGCTTTCTTGATCGAAGTCCCGGCCTTCACACACTCCTTTGCACGTAGCGTGCTTTGAATTATATGCTTTAGACGAAAAAACAATAAGAGTAGGCTATAGATCTGTTCATGTTTTTCTGCCGCTGAAGCCTGCATGGCCCGCAGTCAAAATGGAGAGGTAGAGAATGGGGAAGCAAGTATGACAAAAACGCGACTAGTAAGGTTGAGTAAATGTGAACATGTATACGGGCAAAATAGCCAAGAAACTTGTGATAAATAATCTACATCATAACAAAAAATGCTACGGTATATGTACGTTATTCAGCTTTAATAAATTGATACACCAGGAATTTGTTTCCATCTTAGCAGGAATTTCTAATGTGTAAATTTTACGACGCTGCGGTTTGTGCAGGAATATTGTTCTCACAGCGGGCAATACGTCTTGAGTAATAAGTAGTCAATATTATACGTATATCAGCTATAATTAGTCATTTTTATTTTTTGTTTTAGGCACAGTATGTCCTTGCTGATTAGAAGACATTCAACAGCATATCCAGCATATCCAGACCTTATATTAAAATCTTTATATCTGAATTGTGGCTCGAGATATCGAATTGTTAATTCTGTCTTCATTTTGAACGGAGACAAAAATGGACGCTCGACGTGCACGGTAATTGACGCAAGCATGATTGAAGCCGTGGAAATTTTAGGTCAATTTAGAGAGAGGTATGCATCTGAATAGCAGCATAACTCGTTAGATGCTCCCGAGCTAGCCACTTCAAAGGCGTGTTCATGTACACGCATGCTAAACCGGGATTTCGCTCTTTTCCTGTTGCTTGGACAAGACAATAACAGCTGTATACCTAGAAGACCGCGCCGACGAAACCCACCCCCCACTGCTTTGCCACTTTGGACACTGCTTCAGTCACGTAATTTATTACCGAAACATTTCCTCGTTTCTTCAGCGTTGCGGCTCAGCGTACGGAGCACCTGGTATACCTGCTCATGTTGACGTGCTTTCTCCGGCGGCAGAGGGGCAAAAGGAAGGTCGTCCCTACTCTCGAGGGAATCTCCTTCGTGTTCTTGGCCTCTAAACTGTTTCCCCAGCTCCAAGTGCAAGCTATACTACTTCCGGCACCCATGGCAGGCACGTGTCGGTATCTGCTTGTTTTGCTCGCATAATGTGCCCCATATCTCAAATCTCAACGTGGATTTAGAAATGTGGGAAAGCTGCGTTTGCCTGCCATTCTGAATGCCTCTTATTGTCTTTTATAATATGCCGGTCTGAAACCAAATTTTAAAAAGGTGATTATTTAATTGCAGTTACCTAACAGCATGTTAGCAATCACGGAAACAAATGTCCGCCACATCGCACAGACTACCAGCCCTGGCCACATTGCCATATAT
Source organism: Amblyomma americanum (assembly GCF_052857255.1). Classification (NCBI taxonomy): domain Eukaryota; kingdom Metazoa; phylum Arthropoda; class Arachnida; order Ixodida; family Ixodidae; genus Amblyomma; species Amblyomma americanum. The sequence continues at coordinate 95,895,401 of NC_135501.1, forward strand.
TTTTTGGCATTTAAGAAAGAATACGTGGAGGTGAAAAGAAGCCATCTTCAAGTTTGCCCTGCTGCAGTACTAAAACAGGCAAGTTGTATTTCTACGCTAAGCTTGTTTTACACATTTTCATCTACGCGAAAACCACGTGAGAATTTCGCGACCTAACCAAAAATAAATTTTCTCTTCAATAGTTGAGAGACCTTGTGCTCAGAACCTTTAGCAACTATTATAGTTTTGGATCTAGTCCAGAAGAACGAAAGGGAATGATTCAAAGCAAGTAAGCAATAATGAAGATTGTAGAAAGTCCTAATATAGAAACTTAACGTTTAGGAGTTAAAAAAGAACAATGACATGTGCCATAGTCTAGAGCTCGAGATTATTTTAGAATGAAATTATCATGTGCAATGAAAACTTGAGTTTTAGCTAGTTTTTTTTGCCTGTTGCTCTGAATAACAAGTTGCCATAATGGCGGGAATCTGACGCGCAATCTTGGGCTATGCAACTCAATATCCAGCCACTAGGTCACCGTTGCGTATAGACTGAAGAAAAAGATGCAGGGGATACTATAAAACTCAATATAGCGTTGTATTCAAGGTTTAGGAAATACGTATTCGCTTAGTGAGATGTTTAGGAGAATCGGGGCCGCCGCGGTGGCTGAGTGGTCATGGCGTTTGGCTGCAGGCCCGAAAGACGCGGGTTCGATCACGGCCGCGGCGGTCGAATTTCGATGGAGGCGAAATTCTAGATGCCCGTGTACTGTGCGATGTCAGTGCACGTTAAAGAACCCCTGGTGGTCGAAATTTCCGGAGACCTTCACTACGGCGTCCCTCATAGCCTGAGTCGCACTGGGACGTTAAACCCCATGAACCACCACGTTTAGGAGAATCCTCGAGGGTAAATTAGATTTGTAAGAAGGGAGTAATTACTTCCTTATTACGTTTTCTCTTAAGTGTTTACACCGATCAAAATTATCGTCACCGGTTAGGAAACGAAAGAACAGCAACAATTTGATGACACTATGAAATATCATTCAATGGCGGCGCGTCTAACGCGAGTGCTCCATCCTGCGCCACTGCCCGCTTTGCTCTTGTCCTCTAAGTAGCTTGACCTGCTCCCACCGAGCTATCTTCCCTGTTTATTTCTTTGATTTAGAAGCATGACGCGATAATGTAGACGGTCAAGAAAGGGTTCTTTTGCCTTTCATGATGCCATCTGCACCGTATGATGAATCCTTATTTAATTCTCCATTTGAAGCATGTTTAATCGTCACGTTTTCAAGGCACAAAAGTAGGAGAAAGTTTGAAATTCTCTTTGCTATCCTTATGAGATATACTGTAAAATATTTTTGTGCAAAGAGACCAATTTTATGATGAAGTGAGCCAGAAAAATGGAACATTATAAACGTGACTAATTTCTAATGCGGATTTCTCTAAATTTGGTTTTGTTACGTGAAAACAATTTTTCGCGTGCTGGTGTGTCTGGCAACACCATAATACCAAGTTATTTTTGGAACTAAGAAAGTGGACCCTGAAAAAAACGTGCTCCAGTTTGGTCTGGCTTGGTTAAGTTGGTGCTTGTCGAGAAGCATGACCTCTTTTAAGAAAAGGCGACAAAGCTTACAATAGCATGTAGGAAGGAGGCGGCAATAAACGGCTTCGATTTCAAAGTGGCGCCTTCCAGCACTGAGAAACACCAGCATCGCTACAGAACTGATGCCTTCCACCGGCGGCTGAATAATGTCGACAGTGCTTTTCTCGTGGTCCCGCCAACGAGAGCAAAATTTCGTTTGTTCTATTGTGTGTTTTGTTTCGGAATTTATTTTGCACCAAATATTGACATTTATTGCTGCACTCAGCAAATCAGAGTAAGGCTAAGCATTATTTTCATCTTCTTGCTCTGAAGGTTTTTTTTTGTTTTCAAATTTTGTTCCTAATATAAAGCAGCACGTTCTTTCAGACGCTCTTCCTGTGAAATGATGACAGCTGGTTTCTACTTCTGGTGGTAATAGAAACAGCCGACACCTTGGTGGATCTTTCTCTAAATTTGTGTGTTCAGCTATACAGAATCCATATTTTAAATTAAGTTTTTTTTCTATATAAGGCCGCCCAAGAATGACAAGCCTGCCGCAATCAATCATTTGGCGACACCTAATGCATTAGATTCCTATAGAAGAACCCAGCTCGGCTTTTGGGTGCAGAGCATTGAGTAAGTTAGCATCATTTGCTAGGTGGAGTCGAACTTTATCAAGTAATAATACCTGCGGTCAGCATTTTCAAAGCATGACAACTTTGTAAAGCAGCTAAATGCTTAAACGCATTTTTAATTAGCGTAATTACGCATCATGTGCGAGGGTGCAAAAGAGAGAGGAAAGTATATCCCGCATTTTGGGTTACACACACTAATGTTTCATAAAAACGGTTACATTCACACAGTGGTACCGAAGCTTCCTATATAAAACAATTATGAACAAAAGCAGTTTTGTACCACAAAGAGCTCATGAACGCAATTTTTTTCATATATTGTAAGATTTCCCGTAACTCTCAATGTATTCGCAGATCTCCTATCGACAATATTGCATTTTTTCTATTAACGTTACTGCTATCGTAAAAACCTTTGGTCATTGCTTTTTTATTGCAGTCTTAACTTATCCATGCGAGCGATGACAAAAAATTAAAAGCACATTTTTTTTGCACACACAAGAAGAACTGATTTCCATAATAAATTCTTGCAGTTTTCTAATGTTCAAAATATTTGTTCAGAGATGAACTTATATAAATGTTCTTGTATCCAACACATGGCTCATCATGCTGTTTATTACAGGAACCCAAGTATGCCGACATTTCTGGAAAATTAGCTGTAAATTGGACCTACGTAATTTTTGTAGAAAGACAAACAGTAAACATGACGTACTGATACGTATTGAACTAATTGACACATTTCTACTCTCAAAATCTTACATTGCTCATTTGCCCCTCTATTTTCTCTGGACACCTTACGTACGGCGACTCAGTATGGATACCACGAAACACACCAACCTGAATAGGATCGAGATCTTGCAGGATCAGCAATGCCCATCATTAGTAATATGCCAAAATGACTAGCCAAGTGCACACCTATACCATCAACTCAAGATATTTCTGCTAACCGGTTAGGCAACGTTAATAAATAATTACATCAAGCAAAAAACCTCCGTTGGGAAACTGCTCGACACAACCGCGGTGGCTCAGTGGTTAGGGCGCTCGGCTACTGATCCCGAGTACCCGTATTCGAACCCGATTGTGGCTGCGGCGATTCGATGGAGGCGAAACGCTAAGAGGCCCGTGTGCTGAGCGATGTCAGTGCAGGTTAAAGTTACCCAGGTGGTCGAACTTATTCCGGTGCCCTCCGCTACGCCATCTCTTTCTTCCTTTGTTCTTTCACTCCCACCTTTATCCCTTCCCTTACGGCGCGGTTCATTTGTCCGCCGAGATGAGAGAGATACTGCGCCATTTCCTTTCCCCAGCAACCAGGTTGTAAATTTTTAGATTGCTAGAGCACGCTGGAAGAATAACGCCATACAGGAAAATCAGACCGCTGCGATACAACCCGCCGTGGTATCGTCCATTTGGCAGGTTCAGTTATGGACACGAAAGGTAAAAGTACCGGTTACCTAATATGTTAAACAAATTGCATTTATTAGGTATGCATGTTGGTCTAATTTAGCCCCATTGATAGGAAAAGGACTGCCTCACTAATTAGCGTGCCTTTCTAACTACAATTTGTCTTACTTCTATCAGGTGTGCTGCTGTATTGATGTCATGTGATGTATTCCAATGGTCTTCGCAAAGCACAATGTACCATGTTCATCTTGGTTCTACCTTTTTTCTTTCTCCCAACCTCAGTGTTCAGTTTGTAAAGTATGCTACAGTTTGAACTTTGACGCAGATTAGTAATTTGCATTGTTAATGCAATTGCTTCACAACTTCTGACGGTAATTTATTATTTGGATACCTTAATACAGAAGATACTGTCCTTTTTCATGTTTTTCACGTCCTTTTTTTCGTTTCTTAAGAAAATTTCTTTATGTGTGTATTATTTCCTGGAAAGATGCCGATGCTACGGCCGTTTGAAGTAGGGGTGTTGTACTTTTCAAGCCAGCGTTCCTGATGGCTTCTTCACCACGCTCCAAGCATCAAGTACGGTGCTGAATAACTTTGGGGATTGTAATTTGAACCTGTCTTGGGTGCAAAAATATAAAACACGAAAATTTCTACAAATTCAGAGCAAACAACACGACTAGATTGAAGGAAGAAGGTGAGACAGGCTCTATTAAAATAGTTTTTTGGATAAATAGAGAACATAAAATTTTGAATATGTTTAGTGTGTGCAGCGCAATGAATCGTATCGTGCCAACAAACAGAGCACTTTTAGAGATATTAGCTGCCAGCCTGAAAAACTGTAATTTTCTAACAATTTAAATCTGTGAAATTGCATTGTGAAGAAAGGTATTTCTTAGCGCCTTGCATATCCGCTTCAGTCACGAATTATCATGCAAGAGGAACAAAATTCTTAGATTTTTGGTGTTATCTGGAGAACAAGCAAAGCTTTCTCTAAGAAAAGCTCCACGCTCAAAGATTTTCAATTGTACAGTTCCTGATATGTCTTGGTAAGTGCGGAACACTGTTTTGAGCAGCTCAGTTGTATTTGCTTTGCTTGAGTTCTTTTCCCAAACATTAGAATGTGGAACCAGCTCCCCAGACTTGACTTCATGTAGACGTATTAGCGATCTCGGTAACTACTTTACCGTGAATTATTGCCCTCTCAATGCACTGCTCTTGGTTTTCGGAAAGAGGGACCACTCTGTTCTGCGGAAATATTAGGCTCCACCGAATAGGAGGCGTTTTGTGTGCAGCGAGAACATTAATGATCGTAATAACATCGCGATAGAATATGAACAAGGGGCAAACATTTTCTCTTGCGTTTCGCTGTAACCCTCTCTTGTAATACACAGAATTACGCAAAGCTGATCTAATACCGTAACTTAAGTACTCGCTGTAGCTTCATCAATTTTTCAATATTGCATGAAGAATTACGCTAAAAACGTTTAGGAAAACCTGCACACACTACATTGTACCAAGAAACATCATTAGCTTCAAGTGGAGAAAGCCCGTTGCCTCAATCCCAGTCGATCTGTAATTCTGTAGCGGTCGTAAAACAAAGGTTGGTAAAATTGACCAACCCCCTTTTACAAGTTGCTGTGCGATATGAGCACCGAGGTTGGTCAGCACCTTAACTAAAGTGGTTGTTTGGGCTTGCTGGTCAGTGAACATGGTTAAAGAATGCAGCGCGAAAAGACAAGGACAAACGACGAACTGCACACGAGAACTGCAGGCGAAGTGCTGCGCCAGTCCTGTTCCTTCTTTAGTGCTGCCTGGTCTCGATTTCATACCCCGCAGATATGTTACGTGCAGTCCCTCCTTGATCGCATAAATATTCATTTCACAGATGTCAGCCAAATATATAACAACTCCTCATCTGTCCAGATTGAATTCGATGACATTTTCCCATCGAATGCAAAGCTGCAGCCCTTCCCGCTTCTTCAGGGTCTATTGCAGGATCACCAAAGGTCCTTTCCCTCTCATGTTCTTATTGCTACCGATGCCTCGCAGGATCGCGAAAAGGCAGGTGTGGGAATTTTTTCACCATCACTGGATTGGTCTTTTTCTCTCCGTCTTCCTGACTTCACTCCAATTTTTCTGGCTGAATTATTAGCAGTAATCCTAGCCTTACGAAAATTAGAATCTACCGTTTCCCAGGTCATGGTTATGACAGACTCTCTGTCCATTTGCTCTTCCTTATCCTCACCCACTGACTCTCGGCCATTACGCCTCTTTAAGTTCCTGATTCCGCTCCATCTAAATTCGGTAAGGTTGCTTTGGGTACCTGGTCACATGGACTTTCACTTAAATGAGGTTGCAGATTCCTTAGCAAGAGCCTCTCTCAGCGGCCCAATTGTTGCTGTCCTACCATCGTGTGCATATACAGCTGCGGTGAGGTTTCGCAGCTACACAATATTTCAGGAATTTGCTGCCTCGGCTCTTACATCATCTCCCGAATATCAGCATCTTCTGCATCCTTGGAGTAGCAAAGACTGGCGCTCACGCAGAATAGAGGTCTCTTTCACGCGCTTGCGTTGCCGGGTTCCCCTTCTAAATTTCTACCTTCACAGATCTGGCCTGGCGACTTCCCCACTGTGCCCTTTTTGTGCCGAACCTGAGACAATAGATCACTTCCTGCTGTTCTGCCGCCGCTTTTCTCATTTGAGGAAGCGTCTTTTGCAAATTCCATTTCATCAACTGGGCTTGCCTGTGTCTTCCGCGGTTGTTCTTTCCATTGGCGCTTCTTTGCTTGGACGAAGCGACAGGAGTATGCGCTCTGCTGTGCAAAATTTTCTTCAAGAAACGCAGCGACTCCCATTCTAATATCTTTTTCCCGCTCTAAGTCAGTACGACATTGCAACATTACAGGCATTGTGTACTATTATGCACATTAAGCAATTGTCCCGTCTTCGATCTCCTAGTTAACTGGACCACTTTCTTTCCCTCTTCCAATCTATCAGACTACATACTATTTCCACTGCTTTTCCCGTCAAAACTTTCCTGTATCCAGTAATTAACCGCCTGTGTCTTGGCCACTCCCACGTAGTGGGTATGTTCCAGCAACGTATGAGGCCTTCCTTCCTTCCTTCGTTTGTCCTTGTCATTTCGCGCTGCATTCTTTAACCATCAGCACCTTAAGTACGTCTCGAGCAGCTGGGGAGTTCACTGTCTCTTGCAGCTCGAGGAATAGCATTTAGTGGTGAATACAAAAGGCGCTAATTTATACTGGGACGAGGACGCACAAGAAAAAAGGCTCGGCCTTGTCTCTCTTCCTTCGTCCCAGTATGAATCGCTCTATTTGTACTTAGTGTATTGCCAACTCAGCCAAGTCTCCTATTTACCTGCCACCTCAGCATCACGAGGGCGTGCCGATCTTGCTTAACTATAGCTAACCAGTAGCTAAGCTTCGATTTATCAAGCGAGTTCACGATATGGTTTCGCTCAGTGCGTAGAGCCTAGAAAACGGGTAAGAGCAAAACCTTTAAGACAAAGTATTGAGGAAGGAGGAACACCAGCGCACTATTTTTGTGCCCTAAATAACCAACTACCGTGCTCAGCCACGTCAGAAGTACGTAATGTTGGAAGCGCAGGCGTGCTTCTGCACGCGATTAGTCGAAACTTCCTTATCCGCATTACAGACACCAGGGTTCTATTCGAACAGGCCGCAAAAGAGTAGTTTGTGTAGTAAGGGCCATATGGAAAGAATCACGCGGTCCAAGTTTCATTAATACTTCGAAGCGTCTCAGTGACTTCGCAATGCGCGGGGTTGCTCAAACTGAGCAAGCTATACTGCACTGAGGTATCATCAGAACAGAAAAGTGAAGGTGACGCTTTTTAGATGCATCCACAAGGAGAGAAGGAGAGCTATGGTAGAGTGAATCCTCTCAGAAAAGCGCAGAATTCGCCGTTCCCGCTAGCTCGTTTTCATTAATGAGCACACTTGCCTGAGACTCCAGCATCGACATCATTAAGCGCAAGCGATTCGTCGTCGACGTCGCATCAAGAATATTCACTGTCGGAATTTAACGCCGACGACAACCCGAAAATTTTCATCGATCTCGTGATCAGCAGATGAAGCAGTGTAAAAGGATTACAATCACGCGCATCGATATACCTGACCATAAGATAAGTATAATGAGGACACAAAGGTGCGAAACACAGAACAAATACCATGAATAAATGTAAAAGTATAAATCCGGGCGTGTATTACTCACCCTTAAACCCACAGAACAACATTATATCTATCTCCAAGAAATCAGATAAGCATTTCATCATGATTTGCTCATTTCTAGAATAATTTATGGCCCATCAGTTGCCGTACGAATACTGTAAGAGCTGCCTTTTTGCACAGTAGTACCGAAAATTGGTAATCTTGTCTAGTATGCAAAATTAGCTGCCACAGTAATGAAAGAGAAAGCAGAAAATTCCTTACAAGCTTTATAAAGACTACCGGCATATTGGTGTACAATACCTGGGAATATGTGGAAGGTACGTTCTACCAATATTGTCCTAGCGAAAGTGTCCACTCTATAGACACTTCGCATTGTGACTTCAAGCGTGCCAGATTTATTTAGTTCGGTAGACTTATTTTTATTCCAAAATTAAGGAACAAATATAAGCACAAAAATTGGTAGTCTAATTAGCTTACTGGCTTTTCATTCCGATGGATTTATTAAGGTAATCAGTGATAGCATGAAAACCAATTTTTACTTTGACCAGCTAAAGAAATAATTTTCTTTTCGCAAAGGATGTTGCAGAAGACTATATTCATGTTGATAATTCGTTTTTCTTGCCCATCAGCATCTCTTGCTCGTGAGCGCAAGCACCTGGTAATTGATCAACTCATCTACATTAGATGTTCACGCCATGGATTGTAGTATAGCGAAACGCGTAGAATATCGCTTGTAATGTGTACGAAGAAAATCACTCCGGGAGTAATTTGGCCTGGCGTGGACATTGCTTAGCTGATGGGGATAAAATGGTTATGCGCACCTGATGAAAAAAACTTAATATAGAAGAGGGCATGAATTATTATATGCGCCACCTGAAGGCATTAGAAGATTAAGATAACGAAATTGCAATGGTTAAAATTGAAAATATACCTTGTGCCATATTGAAAAGCTGTCGATTTTTCTTTTTGTATTTCACGTCGATTTGGTCCGCTGTCATTGGTGACTTCTATATATCCGCGGCTTTCAAGCGTCTGTGGAATGCGGGCCGGTCATTGTGTGGTTGGTGACCGGAGCTCGCCATTGGGCGCATATCGCAGCCAGTGGCAGCCAATAGTGAGTTCCGGTCACCAAGCTCCCAATAGCCGTGTCCATGGCTACCATGGTCTACATCGCTGTAGTCTCTAGGGGTGCACCTCTCATTTTCAGGAGTACAAACAACGCCTGTACGTCGACGTTATATCACTCTCCTTTGACCTACATAATCTCACGTTTTAGTCTGTTAACGCACGACATGTCTGCAAAAAGCACTGAGTCAATACGGTAACCTCAGTAATGTGCAAAAACTAGGCTAGCGTGGCCTTTGCAGCAGCTTTACTGCCTCTTCCAGATGTCAGCAGGACAGAACGGCAGTCTCATGGTGCGAAGCCAAGCGGATAGATTACAATGAAGACAAGTGAGCCCTGAAAAACAATGCGCAAAGGACACATACATTTGCTATGGGTGGTTCTCAAGAAGCCAACAATATGCGCGCTATAATAACAAAACAAATTGAGCCAGTGGCTTCAGCGAAATCGAATTTCGGCCTCTCAAATTTGCACAGCGACTAGCAGCCTTAGAAAACATCGCCTGGCAAAAACAAAAATGCTGCGTAAGAGCATTGCCAGAAATAAAATCGTGGATGTCAGTACTTGAATTTCCTCCGTTGGATGGTCTCTGCTTTACTTTGAAAACAGTTGCGCGTTGTCAGGAGAGGGCATTTAAAAACAAGCCAAAGAGGCGCGAAGCGCCGCCCTCTTAATACTAAGCGTAATCAGTTGCTCATCTCACATGGCAAGTTTCGCGAACAGTGCAGCCTAGTGAAGTTACCGCTGTGCTTCGTAGCACCTTCGCTTTTTCCTGCAGTAATTGCTGTGCGACGAAAACGCTCTGGCCTATTTGACCACAACGTCAATCTAATAACATCTATTAACTTTATCCTTCTTATCCTGTCAAAAGTCAGTGACATAAATCTGCACATAGAATTCCGGTGAGAGTGAGAAGGTACGTGAATAGTGCTCGCCAGTGGGGCGCAATACTCTTATGACGATTGCTAATGTGTAGTTCTGGTACTTCCTTCTATTGCGAGCAATGGTCCTACAGATCTTAGTTTTGGGGATACATTTGTGTTCTTGTTATTTAAGATTTATGTAGCTTCCTTACAGAGAATAAAAACGACAGCCAATCTTCGGGCACCGTATTGCCATTAAGCGTAATATTTAACCTGTAAAATTACACTGCGTTCCAAACCGAAAAAACGACAAAAAAACTTCGTGGCCGCTGGAGCCGCTAAGCTGTAAGCCATTTTTAGAAGCAATAATGACGTGTACATTTCAACAAAACAACCATTGGGAACAATCTTCGTGTTATTATTTTTTATGGTTTTGATCAGCCGCACCTCTCTTAATTAAACGCATGCTGGTTGGTATGAAGAAGCGGCATTTTGTATCGACCAAGTTCTGCCGCCTGGCCACGTAGTTAAACCCGCGCCGTCAAGCGTAACAATGATGACCAGGGGACCGTTTGATAAGTCCTGTAAAGATACAGTTGCGAGAGGTTCGCGATGCAGTGACGCAAATCAGCGGTGCGCATCCTCATTGCAAACCATCGAAATGAAATGCAGTTGCCGGATTATATTCCGATGTACTTATTCTGCAAAGGAAAAGCGCTTTTTTTATGGCCTCCATGGGCTCTTCACCAAGAAGTGCAGGGAGATGAGTCTACTGTTCATTTTAGAAATTTGAGTCAGACATATTGAAGGTTCGGATTATGAGGCTTCTATGCAATGATTACTGGTTAGTATACCACTTCTGTAGATGGCGAGCCGCATAATTCTCCAATGCACGCCGTCCTCTATCGTAGCGTTGTGCTGGAAGAAAAGAATCCACAACAGAAATAGCGACCACAGGCAATATGCTCATCGACGAGGAGGGCTCACGGAGATTAACAAAGATGAAGTGCTTGCATAAATCGAAGTAGCTGAATGTATTCACAACATCTGAGAATAATAAGAAATTCAACTTTATTAGACGAAAATCAAAATGATTTCAAGCATTTATGGGCCAGAATGGTTAAGCGGACTTTTTATTTCTTCTTGTACCAAATATTTGTTCTTGTATTCTTCTTGTACACCATTTCAAGCGCTTTCTGATTCGATCGGGTTTGGCGTGGTGTGTAGTTTCAAAAGCCTGGCGGGTATTGTCATCGACTCCGTTCACTAAGGTTTGCGCAAATCAGGATCAATTAATTGCATCGGTTTAGAAAAACTTGATCTTTTAATGCAGCATCTTTTAAGCGGCATTAATATTTCGCAGACGCGTTTTACGACTATTACCTGCTGCCTCCACTAGATTATGAGGCTCAAATCTTCCACGATTTAAAAACCATAGTAAATTCACTTATCCCTAACGACAATTTACGACGACCTCACAGCGGAGCAACCTATTGCGAAAGTGCAGTTCCTGTCATCTCAGAGTGTTTAAAATGCGCTTCAAAGGCATTCAACCATATACAGCGACACTAGCTACAAACGTATACTTGGAATTCGAAAGGCAACCGCTCTGGGCAATCTGAGAGCCGTACCTTTTTGCTCTTATACTATGTTTTTTTCGTCGCACAAGGTGTTCTTTGCCTTTTACTTCTCAAACACTACTCTGCGCACACACGCGCAGACACGAACATCGATGGCTGAATTGGCATCTTTTGCACGCAATGCGTGAGCAAACAACATAATTCAGGCAATAACATCAGCCTTTCGACTTTCGGGTAAAAACATTTCGCATTTTCCTTGCACCGGACACCTTGCTCAATCGTTTCTTCAGACGCCCCTCCGATTCTTCTTTTGAGTCCGTCTCTGATTCTGTAGGGACATGCAATCATTTAAATTTGAAGGCCCCAAGAAAACATGTAATCAGCGAAAGCGGCCTTTGACGACGAGTAATGCTTTCTAAGGGTGGGAGGGTGTAACCGCGTACGCAAATAATGTCGCACTAGTCTAATGGGAATAAAAGCGTGTACTGAACAGCGGTACACTTATTCTTATAGCAGAGCCGGAGAACCTAAAGGCCGAGTTTTGTTGCAGATTATTATCTAGAGCGCGACAGTGTATGAAAGCAAGACGAAGAATGTAGGGCGCAAACGTGACACAGAGAAAGAGTATTCTTTTATTCGTTGCATGTGCCACGTTTGTTCTCACTGTGAATTCTTCTTTAAGAGACGAACGGTCAACGCATACCAAAAATGCAGCTGTAAACAAAGTGCGTAGTTTTTAGAAAGCAAGAAAAAAGGCAGAATTTTTTCTAGAAGCGCATCCCGGATATTTCCTTCGTCACGTGTCACAGTGACGAAGCTTGAAATTCAAACCTGCATGCTGTTTCACTCGAAGGGTTCTGATGCAGGGATGCGTTTTTAAAATATGGTCCTGCAAACAGCAACCTGTATCAGTTCCTCGTTCAATGAGAGCTTTACAGTAACGCGTAAGCTGAGTACTGATGGTTCTGGATAATAGTTTTCGCCTATCGTATACAATTACCGCTACTGCTTCTTAATCAGCAGCCGCTGTATTAGCGTGACTAAGCCTCCTGCAGGGCAAATGCATGCCCTATATCTCTCCATTTGACCCCGGCCTGTGCGAGTTGTGGCCACCCTATCCCCGCAAACTTCTTAAGCTAATCCGCCAACCTAACTTTCTGCCGGTCCTGCTACGCTTGCCTTCTCCTCGAATCTATTCCGTTACTCTTAAAGTCCATCGGTTATTTTGCCTTCACATTAGGTGCTGTGGCCACGAAAATTTGATCCTCTTCATTACGACTAGTGTGTTGTGAATGCACATGCGCAAGTGGCGCTGCCGAGAGGAGTGCAGGCCTATTCGTTGTGCACCAATAGCCTCGGGGTAGATTGCACATGGGCAGTTAGACGAAAAGCCTTGAGCACAGAAAAAAACATTTAAAAAATCGTGGAGGAGAAATTCAGCAGCTGTCCCTTAAGCATCGCATGAAACATCTCATCGCCCCGTAGTGTTTTTTTCTGACCGCCTTTACTTCGAATGGTGGTTTTTACCTTTCACTTCGCTTTCGATATATTTTTCCTCGACACCAATTTGCAAGCCATTCTTTTTCAACTGTACACAAAGGTACTTTGTCTTCAATTAAATCTCTGCAATCCATTCGTCGCCGCCCTGATACTCTTCTTTAGGTATGTTCTCGGCCGTTTTGTTGTAAGCCAGTTCCTAACGCGCTTTCGCTCTGCTGGGCTTAAGCAGTATGTAATAGGCACGTAAAGCTTTATTGAAAAATGCCTTCTTAGGTGTGAAATTTTTTGGTTTTATTGTTTGTTCTTTGTAAAATTTTCTTCTACGCCCGAGGTGAAGGCATTGCTCTAAATATGTGCCTTCTTGCCTGAATAAATCAGTTGTCTGCATGATTTGTGTTCTTAAATATACTATTCCGGCGTCCCACCTTTTGCCGAAGCTTATCCTGTTAAGATGGTAGGTCAGTGCTTTGCAGCTCATCCGGCCAAACTGAACGCCTTTGAATGTCGTCTTCATTTAAAGAGGTTGTTTTCAATATGAGCCAAATCCACTAAAGGAAGAGTGAGAAAAACGGGAAAATTTTTATTCGATGCAGCTCAGCACTGCAAAGCGTATTTATGACCTACTTAAGATGGTAAAAAAATTCTACGCAATGAAGTTTTAATTTTATTGCAATAATATAAACAAAATCAGCATGTTCGCTTTAGAATGGTCTCGCGGGGGCGTCTGCAACATGCAGATGTTGGTGAGTGGCGACACCACAGGCTCCTGTGCATCCCCAGGGACACGCCCTCAAGGGGATGATAGTGAGCAGTGCGTCAATACGGGACCGAGCACCCGCGCTTAGCCGTTCGCGGCATCGCCATGTCCGGGGAAAAGTGGTTCCTGGTGGTTGAGCTGTGCCGGTCGTTTGGAACTCTAAAGCCCCTCGGCGTAGGTACCACACCACTTTGACCCCAGCTTCCTGAAGAGGGCACCTCCGGACTGACCCGCCCGCGGGGAATCGGCAATCGCCTTTCCCTGTCTTCCCTTTCACCGTTCGCTTTCCTATTTTCTTTCTCGCAACTCTCCTGTTTACTCCTCACTTCTTGGTCTTTCTATTTTTCTTGGCGGCTAGGGTTAATGTTGTGCGCCCAACGAACCTGAGTTGTCATATTTGATTATCGTTGGGTTGTACAATTTTCGTGGGCAGGACTTGCTTGCAAGTTACTGCACCGTCCTCTAGTTGGTTTTCATGTTGGGTGGCTGGCACCATGACAGAAAGCCAATTTTTTATGCCTATTTCTTTTCCAAAACGATCACTCTCTGAAAAGAGGGTAAAACGAAGCAGTTGACTTTTGTAGGAAATGCAAGGTGTTATTCCCTAAACTCTATGTTGTTCATAGAGAAGCAGAACACAACGAAGCAACTCATATACCCGTTTTTGGTAGCAGAGTGCTTGACAGAGACGTTGCACCTTGCCTGCAATGTATAAAAAAAATCCACCGCTGACTTACTCCTCGAACTGCGTGACACTGTCCATTACTCTAAACTGTCAAACCTCGTATCCATAATGAAGATTTCTGTCGCCATCTCTTCACATCGATCTCTAAGCATGTCGGAGGCGTCATATCTGAAATCGATTTTGTCCAACTTTCTGAGAAAAAAAGTGCTTGAAGGCCTTACCGACCAAGATGTCATATATGATCAGCGGATAAATGTGCTGAAAGATAACGAGGAAATATGCACCCAACACCTGATACTCATATTCAACACCAGCACACTGCCCGAAAGCACTGAAGTTGGCTACCTGAAAAAAATATGTAAGCCCATATATTCCCAAACCATGCAGATGTTTCAATTGCGAGAGCTTCAGCCACGGCTCGCAGGGTTCTCGTGGCTGAAAAAAACTTGCGCGAAATACTCTTCGAAGGACAACCAATCTGTTGAATGCGTTGGTACCTCACGGTGCACAAAATGTGAAGGAGACCATGCTGCAAACTCCTCGGCTTATCCATCCTAGAAGAAAGAAAAAAAAAACAATTACTCTGAAAGCTAGCCAAAGCCTTTATTTCAAAGAAACAGGAAGGCCGATTCGCCTTAACAAACACATTCTCTTTCACAGCAAAAACAAACTTCACCGATGTGGTGCGTGGGCGCGGCGCACCACACCAGGCTTCGGCACCTCTCCAGGCCACATGCAGTTAGCCTGTGCAAGGGCCATCCTCGCCCTCAGGTCGAGTGGCTAACTCTATTCTGCCAGTTCCATAGCAGGCTGCGCAGACACCCGGGTCGGCGATCCTCAAGGCCTCTTCCCACAGGTCGAGACCAAACTCCAACTTCAACATGTTTCAGCACGGTCGTCCAGCGCCTAGGCAGAGGCGAACGACATGACACAGTGCAGCCCCGTGGCGTCCATGTAGGACGGACGGCGGGGCACCCTAGATCGACTAAAAAAGAAAGGCCCTGAGTTACGGGGCTTTAAACAATTTGATCTAGTTTTTCACTTCATACAAACACAAAATTAAATGGCGTTCATAAAGCAACGGAACTGTGCGCTTCTAAACAACTACAGTGACAAAAAAAATCCGAGGAGCACACGCTGCTGTCGCTTTATATCTTCAATATACAAATTTAGTTCCTTAAGAAAATAATTTTCTGAAGTATTATACTGTTTTCCGCCACCACCGAGAGCAGGCGATTTGGCTGTCAGGAGGTGTAAACATCATATTGAAAAACGGTCTCCCGGATGTTGTGCTAAAGCTAAAAACAAAACTCGAAGCCGCAGCAGCCACCTTTCTTGCACATAAACCATTACAGTGTACTATGTATATATTGAACAACCGCTGAAGGTAACGCTGACTTAGATGGTTTTTTAGAGCAGCTACCAGAGCCTTACCTGGTAGCTGAACTCTGTAATGCACATTCTTGGTTTTGGGGATGCGAGAGAACTGACGCTAGAGGGCAGCTTATACAGGATTTTATTCTATGCAGTAACGTCCGTTTGATGAACTCGCGTAAACCCACATACTGCTGCCCAACCTCGGAGAAAATGAGTATTTTAGAGTTGTGTTTTAGTTCGCTGACTGTTTTTATTGATTTTAACTAGAGTGCTATACACAATCCATATGGAAGCGTTCATCTCTCTTTTACGGCGTTGGAAGCTACATATAGCTGAGTGGCCATTGTTTAGAAAAAAAAAACAGTTTGGAGGATATAATTTTGGAAAACTATAGCATAGATGAGATAAATGAAATTTTCACAACATGCATTCTATTTGCCGCCCCTGTGTCAGTTGCAAGATCAACAGGAGTGGTGCGCCATAACCGCAATGCATGGTACACACTAGAATGTAAGGAGGCAAAAACCAACAGACTAAAGCTCGGGGAGTCTTTCGCAGATACCCAGCACACTTGAATTTTATTATTTTCAAGAAGGTTGGAGTACATCAGCAATTTATTCGGCGCAAGGCCAAGAAAGCATAATGGCAAGCTTATGTCTCTTTTATAAACAGCTCCACCGCATCATAGCAAATGTGGAAGCAGCTTCGAAAACTGAATGGCGGCAACACACCATTAACAATTCTTTTTCTGAGAATACCTGGTCCTCAAAACAAGTATAGGGAAACAGGCAGACATATTGAGGGCGCGCTTCACTGCTCTTTCTAGTTCTTCAGATTATACCTAGTCTTTTTAAAATAGAAAAATATTGCCATTCCATCAAGTGGAAGTGGTAATAAAAATATTTTAATCTACTTACCCTCCAAGGAAACAATACATTACTGCCTTCCGGCAAAAACCTGTGCTCCAGGACCCGGCCAAATGCACATAGAAATGGTTGCCCATCTGTCCCTGCCCGCTGTAGAAGCACTTTTGAATTTCTTCAACAAAATATTCTTAGGTAAAAAAATACCGAAGGAAGAGAAAAGAGCTGCTATAGTACCCTTCCTGAAAACTGGGAAGCCGCCAACCTCCACTAGTGGGCTTCTTCGATTATCCGCCTCTGGCTGCCTGCGGGCTGCATGCGTACTTCCAGAGCGCGGAGCCAGGCGCTCAATTTTCTCGAGGTGCTCCGCGCACTTCCGGCGGCTAACCAGTACGCGTTAGTTTTCCTCTGGCTGGGCGGCTTTGGACTGCCAGCGGGCAGCCAGCCTCGCCAGGACAATTGTGTGCTGGCAGAACTCGGGCAATCAGGAGACGATGGAGAGGTGGTATTGTAGCGGGAATCGCGCGTGGCCATTATTATATGAACTGGAAGGACCCCAGTTCTTCATGTGGCTTTTTTGCGCGATACTGGCTCTTGATTCGACAAGAGCACGGTGCATATCGTCTGTGTCGCCTGCAGGGGTGCTTTTTGTGGTAGTTCTCTTGTTTATTTATTTGTTTTCCGCACGTTTGTGTTACGGCATTTCGATCGTCTCGCCACTGGCCAGCAGATATACTCGCTCGCTCCGTATTACGGTCACATAGTTCTGATTCATAAAATAACTAGGCTGTTACTTTCGTGCACGCGCCGGATGTGGCGATGGTGTTCGATGCCTTTCATGAGAGCGGCCGCAGATTCCAGCTCCGAGTACGCGCTCAGACGCGCGCATATGTGCACGTGCTGAACGTGTTTGGCGATGTGATAATTGAGCGCGGAACGAAAGCGTATGGTCTTCATTACGTGCTTCGCTATGGAAAGGCATACATGCGTTGAGAAACGCTTGATTGGTTGAAACATATCTTTTATTAAAAGCCCTCACGAGCTCGAGGCATCTCAGCGGGCACATATGTGGCCACACAGTTGTCACTTACGGAAGCCGACCGAGGTGAGTGCTGATGCTTTCGCCGCAAACTGTCATACAGCTTGATGCTTGGGCCTTCTGCCACAAATGCTTAAAATATTTTAGAATTACCGCAGCCATGCATCCCTTCGCCTTTGGCTGATTAAAGAGATAAAAAGAAGAATTGTCCAGCGCGGATCATCATGCAAGCACACGTGGTACGTGAGGCACAAGGCCGGATTGCAGCGCCTTTCATTCAAGTGCCAGCCTTCTGCGGCAAGGCTTGAGTATAACCGATACGATACACAGCTCAATTTGTACATTTCACTCGCTTGCTTTAAATTTACGTTCAACCAGCTGATGTGCGCTTTTGTCGAGAATATATGCTTCATTCCTTGCCAGCAGCAAAAGCCGGCGGCCGACAGAAAACAGTTGAACAGAACGCATCCCGATTCTCTTTTGATTACAGCCCTCAGGAAGCAGTTCACGAATGTAGAAATCGCAACGTCCACTGCAGAGTCAGTAACCACATGCAGGGTCGATCGTCTATTGCCATACCAGTCATACGTACTGCGTAGTAAACAAACACGCGATATTTCGAAAATAGGGTGTGTCGCTTGATGAGCAACGCACAGGCAGTTTTTCCTTCCGATGTGGTGTCTACTCAAAGAATATAGATTACGATTGCTCACCGCATGCTTTTGACGATTACTCAAAGCTTACGCAGCTCACTGTGCACCGACAGCACACGTTCGCGTTGTCGCTGCCGATGTATAGGGTATGAGCACTACCAGTTCTTTGTCCTGCAGTATGCGGCAGCCCTCAATAACTTCAGGTCGTTGTTTTCGACCTCAAGTAACTTATCCGTACGCGTGCGTAACAACGAGACGCAGCACAACGCGAAGCTACGGGGCTTCGGAGAGCATCTGCCCTCCGTGATCTGTGACTGGCTTGCCACCGTGGTTGCCGGCCAGCTGGTTGCGGAGGCCGCCAGCCCATGTTACCATGATGCGCTTTCCTGTGAGGGTCAACTTTCTGGCAGCTAGCGGGCTGACCGAGCACGGTAAGTCGAAGATGACCACTAGCTATAGGCCAACAACTTACAAGCTGTCCTACTAAATCATTTGACACGCTGGGAACATTAGGTTGACGTTTTTTCTTGGATCTCGTGAACTTCTTTAGATTTAAAAAATCCAGTTCAACAACTGACCATCTCTTCTGCCTTGAAAATACAGTAAGAGAATTCATGCACAAACAACACTGTATAGCAATTTTCTTTGATATGGAAAAGGCCTATGATAGGACCTGGAAGTTCAAGATCCTCCGCGGCCCAGCAGACATAGGTATCCGTGAAAGAGCGCTGAACTGCTTAAGGGATCTTCTGTCTCGCTGTTTGTTTCCAGTGCGCCTGGGTTCTAACCTTTCCAAAAGAACTCATTCTCGACAATGGGGTACCGCTGGGGTGTATTTTAAATGCTACTCTGTAGTGGAAGTGAATTCCGCGGCTAAGATAATTTAAAAATCGATTATGCATTCTCTGTATGTCGATGATCTTCAAATAGATACACATACACTAGTCTACCAGCCTGCATTTTATGCAGTACGCTTCATCTTTAAATAATGCGGGTGGTTTTATTTAGTGCTTTAGGGTCTTTGAAACATACTGCTTATACATTTTATAAAGTGCGCCATCACATATTTGATACTGTCGATGTCAAGGAAGGAATCGGCCGCATTTCACCAACAGAACCTATTAGGCTGGAACCCATTCAATACAAACGCAAAAAGTTGCAAAAGTAGGAAATGCAAGGTCTGCTATCTGTCAAAAAAAATTGAAATAAAATCAAACGTTATCAGCAGCACATGCCAAATCTACCGCGAGTTTTGTCCTGAAGCGACTGCTTTTTCTACTAGCACAGCGGTCATATTGCCTAACTTGAAAGGCCACGGATAGTTTCGTGCATTATATACGCAACTCAAAATCGCAAGAATGAGAGCTAAGGACATGTGCAACGTTTTGTACATTCTTATTTTTTGTAGCCAATTTCTGGCTCAGTGCAGCGGCTTGCTTAGTTTTATTGTATTATAATTTTATGTTACCAGCATATTAAACTAAATTTTAAAAAAAACATTTGCACAAAAAACTCTGCTGTTATTTTTTCTCAGAACTCTAATGAATAAGGTAGAGTTTGATGCATTAAAATTGGCAATACAAAAAGCACTTATTGAAAAAAATATTCATTTTAAACTCTCAAAATCGTCAGTTTTCTCACGGTAAGGAAATAATTTACACGAGATGCGCGCGGGTGCAGCAATAGCTCAGTTCTCTTGTGAAGAAGCCTGTGAACCCGAGTCGCGGCATTATATTTTTACGAACTAGCGAGCCGATTTCCCCTCGTGAAGTAGTGCTTTCGCATTAAAAAGGCGATTGCTTACTCATATCTAGACTGAAATATTATAAGCGTGGGGAAGCGCAAATTTTAGCTTACTGTGGTGTCTAATTGTATGCGAGGCTGAGTCGCCGCTCACCGTCGACAGCTCGCAGCGGTGACCGTTGTCCTCTCCTCCCCATTTTTGTGTAGATGCTGAGATTCTCCACACTAAATGCATTAACGCAAAAGCATGAGAGTGCCATCCCCCCAAAACCCCGCAGATTTCAGAGACAAAAATCCTTAACTAGTCAAAAAATGTCACGTGACCTTGTAACATCTTCAAAACCTCTAAAACGTGCACCTGGCCACCGGACTGTGAGGAACGCGCCCACCGTGGCGGGTTGCAATAAAGTAAACATTGGAGGAGAAAGGTCATGGTGCTTTGCAACGTCACGCCTTTACAAGCTTCCACATGTTGTAAGCAAGAAAATCTAAATAAACGGTCGAAAAAAATGTGACCTGTCTAAAAAGATCTCTTTATTTATCTTTTTTTTTCAATTTTAAAACCTGCTTCAATATTCATTTTACGTGCTTAGTTTTGCAAATACCTTTATTTATGTTTACAATTGTAGTCACAGTGCTCCCTCCCGCATGATGCTGACCACCCAGTTGCGGCTACGTCAGGATGCCAGTATCATCCTTGCTCTATTAGGCTTTCTCAAGCACATATGATTTATGTGCTTCTTTGCGAATGCAGAATGCTCTTGTGCTCATGCAACTCTGTACGTGTGTCTTAAATGACCATGTGTCTTTGTGTGATTGTGTATTGCTTCATTATTTATGTCCCTCTTACCTCAATACAATGCCTTCCGCAATATCAAATGGGCAAAACATAAGCCACTACTGCAGATAATTAGAGAACTTTGGCCGCTTAATGAAGCAAACCTAGCTTATTGGAGGACATGTTGCAAAAAATTGATATTTTAAAGCCTATGGGAGCGGCATGCTCATTACGCTGACCTAACTGGAGTCACTGCGATAAGCGATATATTCGTCATACTGCAATGAGCTGTAGGCCAATGACTTTCAGATTCCAGATGCAATTTTCCACTAGAGAAAACTGCATCATGGGAGCCTCTCTGGTTTTTTTATGCTTCTTTAATTTTGTCTACGTTGCAGTGTGTCCAAGCCTACAGAAATAACCCGACATTTACATCCTCTGAACTCACGTTTGATGGAGCTCCGGACATAAATCCCTTCGATACCGAATAATATGAACGAGAAGGCTACCAATAATTTCTGTGGAATTTGTGCACAGATTATCAGGCGCATTTTTATTACAGTTCTTGTGGAAAGGCCGAAACCTGTCGGAGTAATCCAGATGGTCGATATAGCCGAGTTGGAATGAACGAATTTGACTGTATCAATTTTAGAGTATCTATGTCTCGAAGAAAAAAAAATCATTTATTGCCTAATTATATTTCAGAAAGTTTCATCCCTAAATAAATTTCAAGCAAGAAAGCAGCACAAACCAACCGAAGCCTAATTCCAGTTCTTATGCGGCATAAAATATAAAAGAAGTAACCTGAAATCTGTAAGCCAGTACTTTTGTGGGAGCAAGTAGTGCATTGTGAGACAAGATATTACAATAAATTGCTCTCAAGAAGGGTTTTCCGATAGAGAAATTGGTGAAAGAATTCTGGTTCTTTATCACCAGCCGTACGGCCTCTCGGATTGCGCCATTCTAGACAGCCTTGTCTTCGATCTTCTTTGGTCATTTGTACTTTCTCATAGTGCAGTTCAGACCGCAACATAGGCGCTAAAAACCGATACACAAAGGAAAGTGTCTTGGCACTACTGCACTTTTAGATGAACACTACGGAGCACAGTTCACGCCATTGTAAGTCAGAAGAACATGTAGCCTTTTTGTTCTGGAAAGTTTTGTCCCTATCGCATTCTGAGTGGACCTAAAGATACAAGAAAATAAACATATTTAAATAAAACAGCAAACTTGGTGAGGTTTTGATTCAGATTCTCAGCACCACCGTTTGTGTCACCGCTTAGGCCGTCACTGTTTGCATTAGGCTGATAAAAAAGTCTATAAAAAGTAGAAAGCGAGCAGGCCAGATATAATAATAACAATAATAATTGGTTTTGGGGGAAACGAAATGGCGCAGTATCTGTCTCCTATATCGTTGGACAACTGAACCGCGCAAAAAGGGAAGGGATATATTAAGGAGTGAAAGAAGAAAGAAAGAGAGAGGTGCCGTAGTGGAGGGCTCCGGAATAACTTCGACCATATACCCCGTCAAAGATTGGGGAACCCTGCCGTTTAATGGCGTGCTTTAATGCTTTTATTGCAGCCCTATCTTCGGAAACTAGGCAATCTAAGCGTGCCTTCGATTTAAAAATGCCGGCGGACTTTTCGTCACTCACCAAGTTCAAATTACTCCCAAGGAGAGCATTAGGCAGTTAGAAACTTGATACCAGAAAAAGCTCTGCCAAAGAGAAAAAGAAAGAATTGGAACTGAGAAAACTGGTCAGGGTCTATAGGAGTTTTCGTGTTTGTTTGCACACGATGTCGCGGAGTTGCTCCCTTGTGTGCGCTGCTCACATAAAACTTTCGCCTGGCCTTGAACTCACTGCTTTCGTCGCACCGACTAGGCGGGCTGATGTCAACCGCCAGGCACGACATCTGCTCTTTCGTTTTATTTGTTTTTATTTATGCGCTTTCTTCGGTTGCGTACTAGATATTTATCTTTCGAACAAGCGCAATTTCATAGCCTCTGTTTCGGAAATGAGAAAAATCTCCCGAGACACGAGCTTTGAATGGGAAGTGAGCTCTTCTGCATGTGAACCAACAGCATGTGTTGCGATCACTTCTTGTTTGCTTTTCTGGGCCTCTTTCGTCGGTCATCGCTGCACGTTGTTTGTTTTTCTACAATTTATTTTTGTGCCTCTTTTCTTTTCTCTTTCTTCGACGACCACAGTGGCGTCCTGGTTCGGTGTTGCTTCCAAAATACTGTTGGCGGCGATGGTGATTGGTGCTGAGAGTGATTTGAATGCGCTTTGAGACACGACAAAACAATGAACAGTGCCCACTTCTTTTTTAGGTAACATACACGCATCCTCACTATTTCGTTGAATGTGTAGGCAACGCTCCATCAGTGAAGACTTCGACGCAGACGGGAGCGTCAAGCTGGAAAGGTGTGCACATTGTGCAGACCTCCCATAGAAGGTATTACACGTGCATATCATGAGCGGAGAGCGCGTTACGTAGCGGGAGACTTTTGTTCTACCATCTTCAGCTGCGCGCTAAGTGGGACCGTCAAGCGGTATCGGTGTGCTTGAACCTCTGCATGTGTTATTTGGACCATGGTTCTGCTTTCTCAGCGGTACACTCCCACAGTTTGTGGTTCAGCAGCACCAGCTGGAATGAAATAGGAAACAATTTATGGGAGGGATGAATGAATAAACTTTTATTCAAAGAGAAAGGCCCGTGCGTATAGCGGGGCCGGCTGGGGAAGAGGACCCTCTACGTGAAGTAACTGTATAGTTCCGAATTGTAGGGGTACAAATCGAAAAGGGAGTAGAATTAACTCACTCTTTTCGGCGAGAAGGCCATCCTTACAGTGTGCGTAAGACCATTTCCTATGATTACAGCAAAGTCTAAACATAGAAATTGCTCTCATTCCTATCGCTTGCCCTGGCGGTCAGCAAAAATAAGAAAGTTTTTTTTTTTCAAAAGCAGATGATTGCGATTGTCGACAATGCGAAACTTTGAAGCAGCTATTCACGTATTTTCATGCTCCCTGCCAGGGTTGGCAGGTGGCACATTACGATGCTAGTTGCCCTTCTGGATCTTCCCCTGGAGCACCTTCCCATCGTCCATTCCTCCGCTCTCGCCTTGGAAGCTAACATTTCGCTCTGCCATGGTTGTCAGATGGCGTGTTACACGAAAAACATTGACGATGGCGACTATGACGCAGATTGCAGGAACGGACGCCTAAGAGCTGCGCTCGAAAAGCGACACAAGATTGGATAAGGCGGAGTAAGGTTATGGATTTGAATTACGTTGTAAACAAAAACGACGGCGTGGAGTTTTGTCTGCGGACATGACGACCGCTTTGCTTCGAGCTATAGTAGCCATGTGCCTCACTGGATTACCACGGGTCTTACGCCTTCTTCAGGCCTTCGCCTTGTGCCCTTAAGAGGCGTTCATTACTTGGGCACCCTAAGGGGACGGGTTTCTACTGCCCTCGCTCTACAGCTGCGGAAAGGCACGACCTTGTGGCCTTCTCCCAGACAAAGCTCTTGCTTCTCTCAATCTCGGTGAACTTCATTCTTTGTTGTGAGACCAGAACTAATTTGCCCGATATGTTTTTTTGTTTATTCCTGTAGTTCTTGCGATACATTTGTCTGATGATATTATGGGATGTTCCCAGTGTACCTGTTTTTGTTTGTCTTTAACGAAACACTTCAGTCATTATGTGGCGGCGGAATTTTGATGAAGGCGAAATACAACACACTTCCCCTTGGCAGGCGATGGCAAAGTATGTTAAAGAAACCCATGTGAAAAAATTGATCCGGAGCCCTTCATTGTTCTGTACTTCGTATGCCGCTTCCAGCTGTGAGATGTCCAATACATCTCACCAGGCCGCACCGTACCATACTATACAATTCCATGCTATATGTCATATCATACCAAACCATAATACACCCCAGCATATCATACCGTGCCGTTCCAAATCATACCACTACATAGGATACCACACCGTAACATACGAAGCCTTACCACAGCACACACAACACTGCACATCCTGTTTATAAAACATGTTATACGGTACCACACCATACCGTACCATACTGTACCACACCATACCTGACCAGAGATCAACTTATTGATTTCTCTCTTGTCGTTTAGGATATTGTACAGGTGTGGTAGAAAATCCTTAAAATTGGAGCATGATGGAATTAAACAAATTCTTGGGTTCGCTTTGATTTCTCTCTTCCGTGATAGGCGCCCAAAACTAACCTGCTGTAGCCCTCTTGTTGCTTCCATACCACGAAGATCTTGAAAAAAGCGAAGCAGAGGCCCAGCTAGACAAAAAATGAGCCGACGCTGAGACAGCGATCGAATATCGAGCGTTAAGACAACTAACTTAAGTCGCCGGTTACAATCTCTACCGTGAGCTAGACTTTAACTTAAGTAGTAAGTTTGTACTGCACGAGACGTGAAATCGTATACCACCGCCCCGAGCACTTTGCGAGAAATGGTTGAGCCGCAATGTTCATATCAAGATTCGTAACGACGGGAAACTGGGGGTACATAGGTCGCCGGTTCGAATTCCTGCTGTGAGTGAAGCTCTAATTCGCTAGTAAGTCTATGAAGCAAAAAACGCTTAGTGGTATGACAACAAAACGGTAGGCCTACAACTTTTCCATGAATGTTGAGACTAAGGCTGCGTTCCAATACTCTAGACGTCTAACAAGACGTCTACTGTGACGTCTAGGAAGCAGTCTACGTGTCCATGTATTGGAACTTGTCTACGGCTCACTCCGCCTCGCGGCATAATAATGTAACTAAAGCTTATGAACAGTTGTACTACTATTTCTCACAAACTGACAAATAACGATAACTAAAAACGTGTCTTCAACAAGTTTAGACATTTCTTCAGCAATGACTTTGCGCGGAAACCGGACTGGTGGATGTGCCTAGCGGTCAGTGTATTTGTAGCAGGCGGCGCCGCTCTCCGAAGACGACGCTAAAAAGATATGCGATTATTCTTTTATTATTGAAGCTAAACTGTACGTGCTCCTCAAACGTGCTCATACAGACGGTCCTGTAAACATAAGAAAGAATATGAAAGACTGTAATCAATATGCGCGAAATGCGATACGGCTAATATACACTGCAACAGGAAAACACATACGTGACATTGAACCTGCAGTCTGCCGTACGTGGCACTCGGAGGCAGCGAGAGACCTAAATACAGCTGCGATATTTAATCCTGCAAAGACTAAAATCAATGCGCAACATGCCGGTGTATTTGTTCTGAGAGCGTAGAGATAAAAAAGAATGCACGCGAAAGAGTTGATGCAACTAATACAGCAACAGAAGAACACATTTGTTAACCGTCACGCCAGCCGTCTTAACGCTCGTCGAGGAAACCAACGACAGCGACGGGTATTCTCTAAAATCAAGGTGCTCATTAAGATCCGGCATCTGACGATGCCGGATCACGTAAATAGACCTACAGCGTCCGCTGCTGTAGCAAAGCTCTCAACTGCACGATTTTCTTCTGCGTGATTCGCTCCTAGGAATCGCACGTCCACGAAGATTAATTAGCCACTAGTTTGCGTACCAAATAACATGATGGAATGACTCACATTTTTCCTTTCCTATACTCCGCGTACAGTCCGACGCCCGCAAGAGCACGACTCGCTCTTCCGCGTACATCAGCTCCGCCATCTTTAGACAGCAAGTTAGCCTGCATCGATGTGGACTTCGGCGAAGCAGTCTTATGAGACTGCTTCGCCGATAAATGGAATGCGTCCCAAAATGGCGGCTGTCCGGCTAGACGACTGTCCGGCCCGACTTTGATGCCAGCCAAACGGATATAGAGGGCATCCCAGCTTACTTTAGCCAGAGTTTAAAATACGCCGAGGCACTTTAATACGGCGCGACCAAATGCATGCTGCCAGCTATCGTATGTAGCAAGTCACATAATTTGTGTATTGTGCTTAATTCCATAATTAGAAGATAATTAACCAACATCGCAAGCAACGCAGATCGGCGAAAAGTCCAATGAGGAAGTTGTAGAACGGTCCGCGAAAAGCTCAGGTGAAGAGTTTGTAACTTCCCATCTATTATGTATCGGCTTTTTTGTGTTCATTGCAGATGCACGGGAGATAAAAAAAATACCGCCTGACATGCCTGCTTGCGCGCAGCGATTGCAGTGCTCTCAAACGTTCCGCGTAGGAACGAACACATCATTTAGCCCGGTGTGCTGCCGCTTGAAAGGGGACAAGGCAGCGATGCAGCAACAGGCTCTGTGATATAGGCCGCCGGTAGGCTTCCCTTTGGGCGCTTGAAAGCGACAAGCAAACACAGTCCTTATCGCTTGCGCTCGCGTAAGTCGCGCAGCAAGCGCCTGCGTCGCAGCCCTGCAACTTTTTTAGGCACCAGCACACTGGGCTAAATGATCTGTTCGTTCCTACGCGGAACGTTTGAGAGCACTCAATCGTGGCGCGTAAGCGGGCATGTCACGTGGTAGTTTTTTTATTTTGGCGGGCATCTGCAGTGAGCGAAAAAAGCCGATACCTTAAAGATGGAAATTTAGAAGCTGTGAAGTCGGACGTTTCGCGGACAGTTCTACAAGTTTTTTTTTTTGGACTTTCTCACCTATCATTATCGTTTGCGAAGTTGGTTCATTAATCTCGTCTAATTATGCAATTCGGCACGGTAAAAAATAGTGCGAGTTGGTCCATACAAAAGACAACAACATGCTTGGTTTATGGTTTGTGGGGGTTTAACGTCCCGAAGCGACTCAGGCTATGAGAGACGCCGTAGTGAAGGGCTCCGGGAATTTCGACCACCTGGGGTTCTTTAACGTGCACTCACATCGCACTGTACACGGGCTTCTAGAATCTCGCCTAAATCGTAATTCGACCGCCGCGGTTGGGATCACACCTGCGTATTTCTGGCCAGCAGCCACCCGCCATAACAACTCAGCCACCGCGGCGGCATCACAGCAACATGCTTAGAGTGGAGCGGCATATTTTAAACCTTGGCTGAAGTTAGCTGAGACACCCTGTATAACCCTCATCGACTTATTTACTTTGGGTTTGTAGTGCTCGGGCATCAAGCTGCCACGTGTTTTTTTATTCCAATATGTAACCAACTTGGCTGCCATAACAACAGCTAGGTAAAGGCGTGCGTTATATAGACAGAGCTGAGACCCGAAACGCGAGAAGTAGAGAATAACGTTATAATATAATGTCGTTGCAGTGGAAGCCGCCATTATGAATTTTATTCGTGGAATCAGCATACCTCGGAGGCTCGAAACGCGACCAAAAGCTTACGCTCAAAATCTTTTTAAGGCGTTTTCCAAAAGGAACAACAGCTCCTCTAATTATCTTGTCAAAGGGGCTTTTGCATCTGAGCGCTTACGTCTGCGAGCCTATCTGAAGACCACACCTCCTAATTAGTCAGGTTCTTGTGCCATAGTAGCACCCGACGAGCAGCGTACGCATCACAAGTAAGGGACAAACCACAAGTGGATTCGATTTCAAAAGAAAACAAGCAAAGCTGTGGCACTGTGATTGTTCTAGTAGAGATATGAACACGGTGCATGCTATCTCCCACCTTTCCGCAACTCAGAAAACTTTGCGGCTGCTGTAACAGACAGGGCTGCGCTAAACGTTGTTAAATGAGATGCGGGAACGGGGCGGCGGGATGCGAAACCACTCGTGCGGATACCTCTACAGGCTGCTCCGTGTCTATGCTGGCCGCCAGTGGGTAATCGCTGCAGGGACTGGGAAAACCAAGATCCTCTACGAACAGTCCGCGACCATGTGTGCTGCAGGCTGTAGCCGCCGCATCCAGGATGCATACGGAAAGAGGGACCGCGTCGCAAGAACGGTCGCGCCAAAATTCCTCCTCGGGGGCTGCGGGTTTCGCGCTTATGTGGTATTCTTGCTGTCAGAGCGTGCGTGGTCATGACAGTCGGCTAGCAACTTAGTGCACATGAGCTATAGCTCTGCATCTGGGCGCACACGGTAGCACAGGGATGAAGAAATGGGCGTGAGCGTGTAGTGCAGCATTGTTCTCTGAGCCGTAGAAGGCCGCCGTGCTAACGCGTTATCCGAGCAACTCTAGCTCAACGAAAGCCCTCAAAAGCACCGACGCCAACGGAGGCGAGGGACGGTTTGTGAAGTGTAATTTATGCATCGAGGCATTGCAAATTCAGACAACCTGAGAAGATTGAGGGCATATTCGAAGTAGAAGTTTGTGTTAACTGCAAGATAAGTCGCGATTTTCTTCGAGCATTCCTCAGAAATCGCAAACCTTTATATCTGCAGGTTTGAGCCCAGTCAAATATCTCTTGTGGAAGACAGCGCTGCAGCGCCAAAAACATTGGAAGTTCCGCCTGCCTCGTGTGCCCTATTACACAGAAAAGTAGGTGTGACAGTGCTGTATAAAAACTGTCTGGTCCATTTCTTGTGGCGGCCCATGCAATGGTAAAAAATTGTCTTTTTTATAGGCGATGTTAGCTCACAATAAAAAAAAGTTGCTGATATATTGCGTGAGCAGTCTTTATATGGTAAAGATGTTTGCAAGGCAGCTAGGCGATGCATGCGACCGAAATAAGGTGTAATATTTTGTATGCAAGAGGAGCGCCGTTTTAGGAAATCAAACGGCAAATAAAATTAACATGTTAGTTACGTTACAAATTGACGTGAACTGTGTGTCTGACCTTCTTAGTTAGCTTTAGCAATGATTTCTCAAATCTTTTCTAGTGCTTCCTCACAAAAGAGTACGGTATATGGAGACAGCGTTCGTGTTTTTACCGCCCTCATCTCATCTCCTCTATACAACGTTTTAGGGAAATTAGCTCGCACACATGCCGCAGATAGTTCATTGCGTTCTAGACAGGCAAAAACTAATTTCGGTGTTCTCGTACGCTATTGGCGCAAGCTCTTTCAGCGAATACAAACTCATAATATGATCCCAATTGCGCTGTTTAAGATACTCTAAATCCATAGCACAATGCAATGCAAGCACTCTCATTTTGCTTGCGTTCCATACTACTCTTGCACGGTTCGAAAGCTGTAGTGATGGCAGTCACCATAATACGTTTTAACATTCTTCCAATCAAATTCAAGTTTCCTGAAACAATTTTTTTTCTTTCAAGTGTACCGTTAGACAAAAATGATATAAACCGGATAAGCGGAGCAGTGGAAAATTATCATTGCCCAGGGAAATTGCAAAATAACTGCTTTAATTGATGCGAATCATAATACAAGGAGGGCGAACGTTAATACTGAAAAACAAAGAATTAATGACAAAAAGAATAGCTAAGAATTCACGAACTTTATAAGTGGACGCAACTGACTGGAGAATCCGTTTAAATTCACAAGTACAAGTGTAATAGAGCGTTAGCTATTTTAAGTGCGACCTTCGAAAACTGTACACAGAGCGGTCGCCGCCTGTGTATCACTGTGTAGTGTTCTTTCGGGAAAGGTTAGTTTAAATCAAGACCTCCTCTCGTGTTGGTATGGAATAGTGATTATCACGCTTGCTACGCCCAATACAGGAATAAAACCCCTCCCATATCTGTTCAATTAACCCCGTCCAGTGTCAGCTAGGACACTTTATTCCCGCGAAATTCCTAATGTCAGTTGTTCATCTATATGCCACCCCTGCAAAGCTACCCTCCCTGAAATGAAGTCCATTACCCTTAGAGACTTACGGATATTTTGAGTGGCATTGCACACACTGCCCATGTACATGTTTGCATTGTGCCGCTACAAGCTGTTACCTTTAAGGGTGTCTGGTACATAACATTAATGAACGGCAGGACACCGCCAAACACGCAGTCAGTGTACTACAAGCAGAGAATTCCCCAAAAGAGATGATAATAACTTTTTTGCTTTTACTGAGCGTTTTTCCCAAAGATGAAAAAAATAATAGTCCTACTTAACGCACATTTCTTCCTGAAATGAATGATCCGCTGGTTTCTCACATTCGTCTGCAATGTAGCCTAAATATAAAAATCAACCTTAATAAATAATACAGGTATTCGAATGAAACATTTTTTAATTCGCTCGTGCTAATAGACTAGTAGACTGATATTCTGCTAGTAGACTGATATTCTGAGCAAGAAGCTGTGCAGCTGGTATGCTTAAAGTACTTCGAAAAACAGCTCTTGTTTGCAGACGGAAATAAAATTATCTAGTGCTGGCTCTTAAAGAGTGTTATGGGCATTCATTTAGACCTTTTACAACAGACGAAACGTTTCTTGCCTTTGGGACAGGGAGAAAATATTTTCTATTGTGGCCCTACTAAAACATCTGCATAGTAGGAATTTTATTTCACTTTCATTCCTTGTCATTTCTTTTATCGTTTATTTTAGGTTTAGTGTTAAGTGTTCAATGTTCCAAAGCAGCTCAGGCTATGAGGGACGCCGCAGTGGAATGCTCCAGACAATTTTGACCACCTGGGGTTCTTCAATGCGCACTGACATCGCAGAGGATAATAGGCTCTAGCATTTCGCCTCCATCGAAATGCGACAGACGCGGCCCGGATCGAGCCCACATCTATCAGGTCAACAACCGAGTACCACGACCACTGAGCCACCACGAGGGCTTCATGTTTATTAGAGCACGCATCCAGCGCGAAGCCTTCTCTCCAGCGTCAATTTCTGATGTCGATGTTTCTACTTACGCTAATGGTAGCACGTCCGCTAGTTTCTTCCTTGTTGGTGAGAGCTATGCGCAGTCCCTTAAATATTCACGCGTCCAGCGCCTCTTTGGCCCTACCTGGGTCCTTAACGGGGGACCCTCCTCTTTACTACGTACACAAGTGTCGCACGAGGCTCGAAGCTACAGGGGCAATAGCCAGACATGCTCGCGCAAGTTGATCCCCGATTGAGCTGCTTTCTCACGTCCATTCTTTTCCATATGCTTTTCCATGCTTTTCTATATGCCCACTCAGGGCGCCGTTAATAGAAAAAAAGAAGGCCTCCGCTGCCGCGTCTGGCTAGCAATGCATTGCCTTCTACAGCAATTTCGGCACTTAGCTTTTAGCGTCCTCTTTGCAATACGTGGTAGTGAATCCATCACCGGAGCGTTTGCTCCCCGCTTGCACTCTACGTCTACCTGCGGCAGCACGACTATATTCATTTGCGCCGTTTATTGTGGCTAATAGAGAAGCTAAACTGGCACCGTTTTGCATTGGTTTCTGGTTAGCTATTGACCGATAGGAGCATTTATGTAAAAGCAGTGCAGCGCAAAAAACAAGGACAAAAGAGGAAGACACAAACAACAGGACACAGCCAGTCCTGTTTGTATCTTCCTTTTCTGTCTCTGCTTTCTTGCGCTAGTCTAGTTTTACTTACGATGAACCACCGACTAGTCCACACCATGATTTTCATGAAGCATTTATACTTTTCTGCATAGAACGGCCTTTTTTTTTGCTTTGATTTTCCTTCTTAAGACAGCAGTTATGGGGAAGCCATTACCTATGTACTGAATTCCGGCAGAAACGAGCGTGCGTTTAGAGGAAATGACACTTCAGTAGAAATGCTTCGGGTTTCTCAGCAGTGCAGCTTTATTAGGAGATTTCAGAGGGCACTAAACTAATTAATATCTGTTTCACACGGCACACAGCAGGGCGTCACCTTAACCATATTATCCAGTTTCTATGAAAGTGAATCCAAAGTGTTTTCGTCAATTTAAAAAAAACTGCCTTCTTTCCTATAAATTCATAGCGGAGAACAGAAACCTTCATCCAATAATGCTGGTGTGCATCAGTGCTTTTTCGGTACATTTCTTAAGTGTTTCATCCATAACATTATTAGACCATTGGTCGTAGACATTTCGAAGGAGTTTTGTCAGAGACATCAAGCAGATATGCAACCGCACTGCAAAAGAATAATCTGCATGAGGCAGCAGACTCGGAATGACGGTCCATCACACGGGTCTTTCATAGGATATACGTGAGTCCAGTAAAAAATAATCTCTAGCGTTTTATTATTACAGTGTTGTGCAGCACAGTACCCAGCTTTCTGTTATATCAGCAAAAAGTTTCACCTTCCGGCCACTACAACTGAAAACCCCTAAATGGACAGCAAAATTATAATTTTTAATAATCTGAAAACTGAAGAGTGCACTAAGATAGTGCGCGAAGACGTTAATATTTATGACTTGCTCTTGTAAGCGCTGCCGAATAAGATTTATGTAACGCCTTCTCAGCTTCTACCGAGCAGTTCCTACGGGAAAAGGAAAACTGTGAGATGTAGCAAACGTTCACAATTTGCACGACAATAATTGATATTCAGGGCTATAAAGCAGGCGAGGTCAGCCGTGCAAACTAGAAGAGGACAACGGAAATCCCGGGACTTACTAACGCCCAATATACGAATATGATGGATAAGTGTACGTTGAAATGATACAAGAAAGCGAAGTCTTGTTTCCCCTAATTTCTGCGTGTTATTCGTCGTGTTTGCTCTTCAAAAACCAGCCTAAGACCCTGTTAGGCCATTAGTAAAGACACTCACGTTTAATGCCCCTCGAAGAAAAACCCAGAAGAACCCACTATCTTTGTAAGCGAATAAACAGCTTTCAATACTCTGAATATGTCAAAAAGGCGTTAGCTCGCATACGGAACTTCCTTTCTGAAAAGAAGTGTTTATGGCATTTATTAGTGTGCACGTCACATTGGAATTTCATCGAATATGGTGAGAGAGTAATATCTTGTGCACTCGTGGACCTAGGTCCTGTCCATGCAGGTTAAAATATAGCTACCTGTACATGCGCATTGAGAATAGCCTAGAAATATAGCATTTATCTGAAATATTGTAGTCATGGCTGACAAATACTCAGCACAAGAACGAAATAGTGAGGGAGAAACAGCAAAATAAACATTTGTAAGAAGAACATTAAAAATTAGAGGAAGCAGTGAGGTTAGGTACAGCAACGGAAAAACATACAAGTACCCAAGTTCAAGTTGATGTTATTGGTCTCAGAAGCAAATGAAAGTGATTGAAAATCACCAATCCCAATATGCGGTAACACATATCAAAGCGGCCAATCTAGAATGAAAATTAGGCGCGGAATTCAGAGAAATTCGGAATATGGCTGGTAGCTATGTCTTCAGCGGGTTTTGTCGCGGCATCAAGGTCAAGCACCCGCCTCTGCTGCATTTCTGAAGCCTTTAATTTATCAACCGTGCCTGAGGACGCCATGCGGTAATATATAAGCAAGTCTCGTATCTATACATATCAGACGCCATCATTTGATCATGTACTACAACCAACTAGCCCCATTTTTCGTTTTAGTATATTTTGTCTATTTGTTGGAGCAACCAAAGGAGCTTCAGATTTATTGTCTTGTCCCCGGGATCAATCATCAATCACGGTGCAGAGAACGTTTTTCAGCCGAAACTTTCTTAGTTTATTTGCTTTGTTTATTTTTTTCTTGCGACAGTGTGCCTGCCGGCATAAAGTATTATTTACAATTATAGATACTCACATGTGCAAGTACAGGTGCGGGTGGCAGGTGCAGCTTACTAAGGGAGCATTTTGTTGGTTGGTGGGCAAGCCCGTAAGATTGGAGGGGCATAACTACGGGCCAGGTCCGGAGGTTCCTCCCCGACAGTGGTCCCTGTGGGTGAAGACTTCACAGACATGCAAGCATCATGGATATTTTACTGCAAATGTAATGCTACTCACTGCGTCCCGCTCTCTCGAGAACTAATTTCTCTTGAAGAACAATCTCCGATTTCCCCACACCCTCCAGACACACTCTCCCAGCATTCAACTCTATACCGCTCTGCCAACCTACCCATCTTCACACTAGACCCACCATTCAACTCATCTCCACCTACCTTCACCCTCCAGATGCGCCATCAATTACGCACCCATCCTACTCGACAAGGGCGCCGCTACCATGGCCTGTACAAGCTTCCTCGATAAACCGGAGAATTTAACTACGGGGTCGCCTCCGATGCAGTTACAACGTACCAGCGGCGGCGTTCACACTCACAGGTTGTGGATGGTATGGACGCTAATGGGTGCCTTGTGTTTACACTCTGTGTTTACGCGTCTTCTCAAGGATTATTTTTGCATAGTCTTCGCTTTGTAGGGGTAGATGCTTCTATTAGGTGGAAGGAATGCCTCGACGCTTAGTTCTTTTGTTTGCTCTTGCTGTGCATCCCCTATAAGCCTACGCAGCAGCGGAGCGAAAGAGCGACAGGGATATGGAAATCAAATACTTATTGGGGAAGCCAGCTTTTCTCAACGTGCACCACCCTCCAGCCACGTCTTCATCCCTCTAGGAAGGGGGCTGCTCGCTCACCCACTGCCACCCCGCCCAACTTCAAAAGTAATTCTATGCGTTCTGATGCTTCGCCTCAAAACTAAAGCATTCAGAAGAGTAAAACCACAAAGTAATCATCGGCGGTGAACGGCTTTCACTGAATTGTCGCACCAGGTGTCTGACCGTCCCTTAATTTTGGGGCACTATGGAATATATTGGTGAAGCGAAAACAAAGGCGGATCACGGTGGTACCCGCTAACAACTCGTTCAAAAGGGACGCTCTTAATACCCCTCAATTTGTTGCGTCCCGCAGTGGAACAGCTGAAGAAGACGATGATACGACTCATCACGCTTGCCAAGAGCCAGCACGTTAGACTCGATGGCTTCATGACCGAATGCAGAGGCGCAGTGCCCTGCTCCCGCTTGGCTGAGAAGGTCCTGTTAAAATACATTTGTGGTGGCCTCACGCCGACTTATGTCATGAATTCACATCTATAAATGAATATACTAATATCGTTTAATAAAGCCCGCTCAGCGAGGCGAGAGCTGGCCAGTGTGGCACCGGCTTTTGGTCCTGATGTGACCGTATCAATTCTGCTCCCACTTCGGTGATGTGCTAGAGCGTGACGTAGCCTTCTTCAGCCCGATCACTATTTCATGCGACAAATGGACCCATGAGCGCCTGTACTCTTAAAAGTACGATATCATGCAGTACTGGCAGTGCTTGCACGCGGATAGTGTACCGCAGTGATAAATGCATTCATGAAGGATATGGTCTCCTGAAGTAAAGCATAAAACGCTTTTAATCGAATACTGCCATACTGCCATATTTAAGAGTAGCGTTGGAATTTTGTTTCACTATATGCTCGCGTAAACATCGTCAGTTTAAGTTATTCCAAGTACTGTAGCACTCGAGGCCAACCAGCAGGCACCTCCGTGGAAAATGGAACTATCCGTCAACTCCATACTGGGCGGCGCACATTCCTGGCCATTCGGAGCAAATTGCTGCCCTCAGGCGATCATCATCTGGACGCAGCAGCCTCCCTCGCAGCTCGCGCATTCTATCTCGTCAGTCGTAATTTGCGCTATATTCTCCTATGCCTGGCGCCTGTAATTCCCGGATGCGTGCTCTGAGCAGTGGATATCACAGAAAATTATTACCTGCTAATGCTCGCCGCAGGCTGGCTGCTCATTAACAGCCACTACAGGCCTGTCTGAGCCTTAAGAGGTGAGATTAGAGTGATTGCATTGCGGCGATACACTTACTTGCTCTGACTGACGCCGCTGAGAGCCCATTTTTACTTCAGTGGTAGGCAAGAGACAGTTAAAAAGCGACGATGTTCAGCGCACTGGTCGGCCCAATGTAGAAGGCGTGTAGCTTATCTTTAAATCAGTCTTATCGCGGCGATTGTCTTAGTGTTTTTAATCTTTTTGAATCATTCTATATTCATATCCCTCAGAAATCGCTAGCTAAAGAAGCTACTCAAGTAATGCAATTCTCGAATGGTTATTCGATCACATGTCCACTTCGCTGCCCAGAAGACGCTAAATGAGTATAAATGTCCTCAAGAACGTAGGAATATATGAGTGCAAACACAGTGTGACTACAAAAAGTCGGTCACAGTTTTCTCTCTTCTCCGCGAAAGATGAAGTTACAGTGATGATATACCAACCTCTCTTTTCCTGCCCTTTCTTTTTCAACAGTGGGCAGTCTTGTACACACAACACGTCACGTGGTGAGTATAAGCTATTGTGGCTATACTATTCTATCATCAAGTTTCTCTGACATTGGTTCTCATTCCTTAACACAATATTTTCTCACGATTCATTATTCCGCCAATGGGAAGAGATACTGACAATAAATCACTGCGCCAGAAAACCATATAAAGAATCGCGACCAATACATAGCTGTTAGAAACACAAGCGGTATTACGGCTTTACTTCGGCGCCCTAGTTGGGATTAGAGTGAAATGTGTAGGGTCTTGCGAAAGCACATTTGAGTTTCATACTGAGGTGGCCTATTAAATGACTTATGATATGTCTCCATTTTACAGCAGGCTATCGTCACTGAGGCAAATTCATTGCTAGTGATGTTGAAACAAGTGATCAGGCCACGCCATGAAGCCGAGATCTCTGCGCTTCTGCTTTATTTTAGACGCTTTGAAGGCGCGATGACAGTGTAAGAGGTGCACCACTTGAAGGAACACAAAACAATCTAAAGAAAGCTTCGGGAAAATGGAACAAAAGCAAAAGAACCACTTATCATATCCGTCTCTTGACTGCAGTTTGCGCACGTGAGCCACTGTCTGCAAAAAACCATCACCATGTCTGCGTCATTACGATGACAATCCAACAAGTCCACTTTTATCGTGCAAGCATTATTAAAGTATGCATTATCACCTTCTCTGCTGGATTCATCGCCATAGTGTTCGGATGCAGAAGCCAAAGAGGGATTGAATTGCAGCGTGAGCGGTCGCATTTTGACACAGGAAAAATGCAAACATGGTCTCGTTGCATGGTTTTCAAAATTAAAACGAAGAGCTTTCAAGCACCGTCTCTTTCACAGCAGAAATGGAGTTTTGACATATTCAGACTTTTACACCATATATCACATATTCTTATTGGAATTCAATAATACGCGAATTTTTTCGTACTCTGAGTGCGTAACTTGCCTGCAAGAATTATTCCCATATTCCTTATTTAACATCCATAGGGAAGGAAAAGAAAATGACTAGTCTCGGACTGTTCGCCACCTATGCAGGTAAACCGGTTCCACAGATAGCTGTGTGCCAGAGACTCAAACGGTTCAGGATCATAATAATGCGTCGACCACTCAGTGGTCTATTCTCAACTGAAGCCATCCTGTTGTCCGCGTGTTCTTCATTAAATGTGGCTGTCTGGACCTTCGATCAAGTTAAGAGCTCCTGGTTAGTCCATTGACAAGCAGCGGTCTTTCTTTGAAATAATAACTGTGAAATCAACATAAACGCACTTCAACTCAGGAAAGTCTGGTCATGATTATTAAAGCGGATTGTAGTTGGGATTCTTTAGCATGAACTAATTGTGACTGCTCACAATATTTGTATATCTATCTGCATTTCAGTGTTCTTATTAATCCAAAATATTTCTTTTGCAAAATATATAGAGGGAGCCACAAACCGCTATTGTAAACGTCGTCTTATAGGGGCCAATAGAGGTGACATGGAGCGTCAGGCGTAGTCATTAATTTTCATTCGTTTGCACTCTCATAGTGGACCCATGAAGTGACCTGACACCCACGAGGGAGAAGCGCTGACGCACACTGGCACTTTCTTCTGGTAAAGAATCTTAGCGTCCCGTTTGGGGCAGGTCTTCTTTCCGTAATTAGGGAGCCAAATTGCGCTGTCAGCACCGCCTATCTGTGCAGGGCTGTGTAATGAGATTTTCCTGCCCGCACCCTTTGTGCCCTTTTGCAAGGATTGTTTCTTTACTGTGGATTCTTGTGACACTGCACGTCTTAGGGACAGAATGACAGGCGACATACGCGTGGCACACAGAACAATGTTTTCTTTTCATAACTTCATGGCAGGAATAAAAGGATTTCAGGAGAAGCTCATGAATTCGTTAGCACCCAATTATTCTTTCTCAAAAATGATGTGAAAGTTTATCTCTAGAATCCCTAGAAACTGTATGTGCTAGTGCTGATTTCATCCTCATGCCTCCAAACAAGAGCCGAAGTATGTGAAGGCTTACAGATTTGGTTTACAAACGATTCGTGGATTGTCCCACTGGAAGAAATGTGGTAGGGTAATTATTTTATTACATTTATAAGGGTATAACATGCATAAAAGAATTCTCACCTCAGCACGATGTACTACTACACTGCGCTAACGTTCGCGGAACCACCTGACGGGCTCATGCATTCTTTTGGGTAAGTATTTAAGCTTGTAAATGCATGCGTAATCCTTTTTAACGTTCATGACCTTTGATTCCTATTGATGAAGTGGATTTAGGCATAATACATCGCTTATTGTTTTTGAGTAATAGCTAGCCGTTAAAGATCGATAGCCGTCTGCAGAGGTGCACTTTGCACAGGGTGTTCAGACGTGCTGACCCATGGTAGATTGACATTTTTACATGCAGCTGGGCAGATGGGTAGGCAAAACGAAACGATGGGAGAGGCTTGGCAGCGGGTGGCACGAGTTGGTAGTCTCATAAGAATCATATTATGTACTCGGGAAGTAAATGCTGTGTGCGTAATGTGTGCAATAGGAAAAGCTTATATGAGGCAGGGAATAGTGTGTCACAGTCTGCATTTGGGTAGTTCAGTTTGGGATGTCAAGGCCTGCCCTTGCGCAAAAGAATGAAATCATGTGACAGACCTCGAAACATGAACCGTCGGTGGCGTATCTGCCCATCAGCACGACAATCCCATCAAACAGCGGAGACGTTCTCCCAAGATTGTTCTGCCGTCGATTTTCCAAAAAAGCGAGGGGTAAGCTTTGGTCATGGCCGCAGTGCTGTGGAAGAGATCTGGCAGCATTTTTTTGTTTTGAATGGCAATCTCAAGTGCTAATAAAAGCCATACTCGGTGGATTTACGTCATAAGGAGCATTAGGCGTGTGAAAAAACACGTTGAACAAAAAAGAAACACTCAAACAGGGCTCTTTAACGACTGCCACTGAAACTGTGCATCTTGCGCAAGGGGTAGGCTATTAGCCGCATAATCGTTATGAGCATTTTCTCCCCTGCAGGGAACTGCGGCAGCTGGAGCGCTATGCGCCCCAAGGTGACGGCAGCACCACCCCGACTCCTAACGCTATCACAAAATCTGAGCTCGGATTGGTATCCCCGAATAGATGCTTGCCTACGGTAAATATGAAAGGTAGTGTCGTTAGCCAGCGTTGGTGCGTAAGCGATTCAGGCATTGTTTATGTGCCGTTCATGGTAAGTTCTATTAATATAAACTCAGCTGTAAAGAAATGCGCTGTATACCTCCTCTTGCCTTCCTTACTGATCTCGCATAAGCCCACAAAAATGTGGTGAATGCCACATGCAGAAATTTTGGCACGCAGAAGAGCTCCTCCAGATCTGCTTTTTTTTTAATGGACGGGGAGTCAGTGAATCAGTAGGCTACGTTAAAGTGAACGACAAGTTTTCGCAGCGATTCTAAAATATTTTTGAGATCGTGTGGTCTCTTTTATAACTTTGGGTAGTTTTTATAGCGACACGCGCTCTAGGCCTCTAACTCAATATCTGAATGTCTGAAAAGCGTCCGTATTGAAGGCAGGCCGAAAGCTCTTTCAAATATTTTTCGCGAAATCTGACTGCCAGCTTAATTTTCGCAAATCAAGCGAGCAAATGTGGTTCTAACTAGTCTATAAAGGAAATGTCACTTCCGTTCTAGCAGCTTGGAAGCTCTTACTTTGTTTAGACAGGTGCTAATGAATAAACAGCCAACGACACTGTAGTTGACAAGCTTTAGCAGCAGTGAGCAGAAAGAGGCAATGGGCTGCCAGTTTGTGATCGCGTGCCGAATAGTGAACCACCGCACTTTGGCCGAGGTCGGATGATGACTTGAGATGTGTACAATGATGCCCACACTATCCTACCAAATTTTGCATCTAATTTAGTCCTTGCACTTGCCTCAGACACTGTTGCATCTGCACAAGTCCGCAAAACGGACGTGTCCTGGCTTCGTGGCACTGCAATTGTGTTGTAACGCAGAGGACACTTGAACAACAGCTCACATTCAAGTCCACCTGGGAAACAATACATACAACCCGTATCTTCAAAAGCACAAACTCTATACGTGGTAACGTATGGCCCACTGCTGCATGCAAGGTGGCAGTGGTTGGGAGGCAAGTTATCGAAATCATTTAGTAGATCTTGAAATAATAAGGAGATGGTAAAGTGCAGAAAATGCAAGAGGGGAAAAAATATTTTATGGAGAAAAAACGCAAAGGCGCACGTGTGCTGTGCGTTGTCAGTGCACGTTAAAGATCCCCAGGTGGTCGAAATCATTCCGGAGGCCTCCACTACGGCACCTCTCTCTTCCTTTCTTCTTTCACTCCCTCCTTTATCCCTTCCCTTACGGCGCGGTTCAGGTGTCCAACGATATATGAGACAGATACTGCGCCATTTTCTTTCCCCCCTAAAAAAAGCAATTAAACAAATAAAAACATATCGCTTGAATAGAAACCCATGGGCAATCTGTTGAAATTTATTCTTCTGGGATATTTACAAAAATATTGCGCTTCGCTTGTGTGTCAGCAATTTTTTAAATCATTTTTTATATTTATTGAGTGAAACCGCCTTTAGCATAAAGCAACTCTTTTCTTGCCAGAGCTGTTCCTGATTGGTAGAATTAAGACTTGCATCAATGCAGCATAAAAAGAATCAACAGAAGCCGCTGGTGTTTCATTTACATTTATGCATTCTTCGTGAAACACAGTAAAAAACAAGCGATAAAAGGCATGATCCGGAAACATATCCTGCTTAGTTCTTGATTGTGTGCTTTAAAAAACATATCAATAAAAACAGGTCAATATTTATCTGATTGACAGCCTCAACTTGCTACACAAATGAGCTAAAATTCCAGGACTACATTAGCATATTTTAATCCAAGGCACATCAGCCAGAGGACATAGTGTTCAA
Organism: Amblyomma americanum; assembly: GCF_052857255.1. Classification (NCBI taxonomy): domain Eukaryota; kingdom Metazoa; phylum Arthropoda; class Arachnida; order Ixodida; family Ixodidae; genus Amblyomma; species Amblyomma americanum. The sequence continues at coordinate 95,937,061 of NC_135501.1, forward strand.
AAATAACATTTCGTGATATTTAAAAACAAACAAGATACAATCTTGAAAGGCCTTTTCGTACTTCAATTGTTTTGTAGCTAAATTGTTCTACAGTGCAAGGAAACGTTTGTGCTTATCCTTAGGAGAAATAAATAAATTAATAATGTGTAAGCATTGTATGCCTCACCAACACAAAAATCCGGCGTCGCCCAAAATGTGGCGACGTTAGAAAGTCAGGATTGGTCGAAGCACTGCGAATCATAAAAGGCAATAAAATAAATGCTAACCAGTAATATTGAGTAATAGAACTTAAAACCGCACCACATGCAAAGTAATAGATCCGAGAATAAAATTGTAATAAAATTGAGACTGTCATGTGAGGCTTCAATAGGATTAGAACAAAATTGAAATAAAATTTAAACAAACTGGGAATAGAATTACAATGCTTTCGCCATAATTGCATCTAAGTTTCTTAAGCCCCCGGTAAGATTTTAGGTTTTTAGTCGCAATGCCCATTTTGCGCGCATATCGATTATAGACCAGTTTTCCCGGCTCCCCGATCCATATGCGCGCTCGCGGCTCCCCGTTCGGTGGTGGTGCCTCTAGCGGCCACTTTTGTCCTCAAATCAACCTTGGGCGAGAGTTTCAGCGCCATTACGAGTATTGAAGGACTCAGCAATTAGTAAAGTCAAACTGCTTCACAAAATTGCGGAAAATACAAAGTACGGAAGGAAGACGAAGAGGATAAGTGCTAAACATCTTCACAATGTCTCACCAATTAGATGCATGTCATCTAAAAACGCAATGTGCCAGGTTAAAGTGATAAGTCTTCGCTCTATATGAGCGAAGCCGATGGACCACCGCACAAAGCGGCTGCGTCACCTCCAAAATACCTTCACGCCGATGTTCACTTTCTTGCATCCGACATCAAAGGATTGTAGAGAACATTTTGGGGCATAGTTCTCTAGTTAGATGCGGACACCTAGGATTCTACAAGATGGTATAGCTGGGCTACACGACCTTTTTAATTTTGGCGCTGAAGTACCTAAAAATTGCTTTTTAAATTTGTGAAATTAGGGTACTGACGGCCAACTATATCTTCTTGCTCTTTTCTTGCAAGTATAATGCACGTACCTAGACTGCTTTGCTCTGCTTTTAATGCTTACAATCGTAAATATTGGAGGTGTAATTTTGACCACTTAAGATTTGAGTTAGTTTCCGCAGAATATTTAAATAATCAGGTCGTTAGTAGGAGAGTAGACGCCACTGAAACAAGGTTTACTACTACAGCTATACTTTTTAGGAAAATAGCTTGAGCTACCTTGGATGATATGTTCAACTTAATATTCTAGACCTGATTAATTTGGAATGGCTGAGTATTTCGATCATGGGGAAAAATGTGCCATCAGTTATAAAATAAATTATTGACTGGAGGAAAGTGATCCCATCAGACCGCATAATTCGCTTCGGCTTCAGGAAAGTGAGGTACTTTCACAAAGCTGCGGGGAAAGATTTCCCAACCAGCTGGAACGCCCGAACCGAGGCCTGATTGCACAGTCATGCTAGTAGCGACCCTCCCTGACAACCATAATATAATGCCGCAAAATTCAATTTTAAGGCATCTGCAGCTTCTATTGCTATCATATTTCCAATACGCATTGTATATACCAGTGTCTCTTAAATTTTCTCTGCACGAGGGAGTCGAAGTACGCGCAGAATTTGCGCAAAGAAATAGCACCTTAAATTTCCATCCATCAGTAATGTTTCATACACAGATTGCTTTTGACCTGGGAAGTTATGAGTGAAGTTGTCGAATTTTGGCATACTGCGAAAATGTTTGCATTCGCTGGAGTGATTAAATAGGCACCAAAACTAGCTGCTCTGTGCAGGTGTCCTGGCCAACATTATCAATGTTTTGAACAAAGCAGAGGGCTTTATCCCCCACGCTGGCCGATTGTTCATGACGCTCGGCTGCTGACCCGAAAGACGCTGGTTCGATACCTGCCGCGGCAGTCGAATTTCAATGGAGGCGAAATTCTAGAAGCCCGTCTGCTGTCGATGTCAGTGCATGGTAAAGATTCCCATGTGGTCGAAAGTTGCGGATCCTTTCAATACGGTGCCTTTGATAGCCTCATTAGCTTTGGGAGGTTAGCCCCCATAAATAGAGTGGTTTAGCGCAGCGAAACATACTGCGGCCAGTTGATAATTACAGATCCTATGCTTTTACTGTTTCGAAAGTCAAATAATAATTACAGATTACATAGCATACTGTATAAACATTGCCTTGAGAAATTAATTGTTAATTTGGAATTTGCAGATTATCTAAAAAACAAATGGCACGAATGTTCGCTCCAGGTTATCATTTAGGCAGTTTAATTTGCTGGCCTTTAAAAACCCGCAAATAGAAAATTTGCCCTATAATAGCTCCTGGCGCTAACCACTCACCCAGTGCACACTGTTGTGACCTGATTAGCGTCAACATTGGCGTCTCCAGCTTGGTTCCGTGCACGAAAAAGCATAGTTAGGAAGTTTCAAGGAAAGCTTGAGCCTTACTAACAAATTTCATTCGTTGCGCATTCAGAACGAATGAGGATGAATACATGTCGGTCTTTTCCTGTATAAACAGAAGATAGTCCTAGGTTTCCCACGTTTTACTAAGCCGCAAGGCGTAACCGCGGGCGAGAATTCCGGAGCACCAACTACGGTCAAAGGGCACACTGGCGTGGCGCTGTTTATATCAACCGAGCGAGCGCGCTCTCCAAAGGTGGCTTCCCACGCGTTGGTAACAGGCACCAACGAAGTTCACATTTCAGGTTCGGGGCATAGGCAAAATGATCACGGAATATTGACCTGGCCATGGCGCAAACTGCACAGAAGAGAGAAGTCCGAAACCTCGGTATAAACAAAGTCGCTGTGCGGTAGGTGCTCAGTTTTTCTTTCTGGTAGAGATCGCGCTAGAAGCCGCATATCCATAAAACGGAAGCTGGATCGATTCCGCTGAAGAATATGCTGTTTGGCTCCGTGAATATGCGCACAGCTTGGCGTGCCACTGAAATCGTAGCCGGCCGCAAAAATACGCAAGATTCGCCGTCGAGGAATGCACTCCGTAGAAAAGCGCTTTTTTTTTCTGAGACGCGCATTCGTGAGCTCACGTTTCCCCTCGGGCACGCGGCAGGTTTCTCATTTTGCGGACCGCAAAAAAGCTAAGAAAATGGTACTTACATGCAACCTTTTGAGCCCTATATTTTTCAAGGTAGTCGAAAACTTCCATGTGTATGCCTTAATCCTGACACCAAAGATTAAAAATTTAGCTCAGAGTCTTTTCTAATGAAAACGTTTAATCAATACGCATTTAGCAAAATACAGCTTGTTTGGCCGTACGACTTCCCAAAGCTTTGATATGATTTCACTCGCTTTAGAGGCTCTGTCGTTCTTAAAATTTTTGTTAATGTGTTATGGTATAGCGGTTTATCAAGACCACAGTCATCGCGTACCTAATCAAGCGAATAAACACTCCGAAGCCGAGCCGCTTTCCTCCCACTTATGCTGCTTCAAGGTATGCCACAGGGCACCTTTATTTTTTGCTCAATATCGCGATTCCTCCACTCGCTCAAGAGACCCTTCTATTCTAGGCCAAAAGTGAACACAGAAAAAAAGTTTCATGGAATCAACAAGATTCTAGTTCCAGTGCCAACTTGCACCTAAAAGCACACAAGTATGAGAGAGTGCCAGGACCAGAACGGCGTGAATACTCTCAGAACCACTCATTGAGTACAGGCTGCTATGAATCAATGAATGTTCTCTTTACGTTCAAGGGTGGAGACTACTTACGACACATAATTTTTTACTAACTAATGACATGCTCTTAAGCGTGGCTACACGTTGCTCACTGCTGCACATTTTAAAAGCTATGAGCTTGCTCAGGTAGTGTTTGTTCTGATTTTTAATTTTTGAAGTTTCATGGCCACCTTCGTAATACAGGCCCCCATTCGAGCACGTACCTTTCTCGTAATAACAGTAGGTATCGGCGAAGTATTGCTTCGTGAATTTTACTGATTGCTGAACATATGAAGGTATCGCTTGATAGGTGTTTCATAAATGAGAAATTAGGGCGTCATTCATCGACTCCCAAAAAAATCTCGCGAAAGAAAAAATGTCTTGTAAGTGAAATATTTCTAACCTGGAGCACTGTGTCTGAAAACTTTCCTCCTGCAGTCCACACGGTTATATTTTTAAATAACCATCTCAGAAATCCGCCACATTTTCACCCCGAGGGTGCGGCTGTGTTGTGTTCTCAAAAGCGAGGAAAGTAATCCACGAAAGCTGATTTAATACTTCCCTCTCACACGACAAGGGGACGGCAATAGATCGTTTTGTACGATGGCTGACGACAGAAGTAACGCCCACTATTTTGCGTTACATTACTTTACAGAACGCCCGGAATGGAACACCATTTCGCACTCTGCTACAGCAGATGCCAGCATCTAATACAGGAACCCCCAAGCGCCAGGTCTTCACATTCCACTGCCTATGACGCTACTGACCAATGCGGTGGGGAGACCGACGACTTTGCCGATATTGCTTATTATAATTGTGCTTGGCTATGCGAGGCTCCGCTCCGGCAAGAAGAGCCTGAAAAGTTTACCAGTGAAACCTCATCCTGAGGGTGGTTTCGCCATGGTGTTGATGGAACTAGCATACGTCGAGTGGATGGTGATAGGGCTTAAGATGCCCATATTGACTTGTAAGACATCCACACTGTTGTTTAAAGGGCAGGAAGTCTGTTTGGTTACCCGGGAAAGTGGCAGGAATTTGGTGCCGAAATCATGACCCCCCTCAAAAAAAAAAAAACTAGCACCACGGTTACGACTATGTAACACGAGATTCAGCGAAAGATGTTTAGGTGTTTAGACTCGAGACCACTGGCGCAGTGGTCATGTGATACACCCCTGCACTGGCAAGCGGCTGTTCCAAACAGCCACCCGTAGGCTTACGCGACCCAGGTTGACCGGCGTACTGACCGTTTATGCCGACGGCGATGACTGCGACGAGAAAGCCAGAGACGGCTGCCTAACAGCTATCGCTCTAAAAGAAACACGCAGATTAATTGTCCTCTCTTCTATTAGCGACGTGCTGAACATCTCTTACACGAAAAATATGTACACATATGTCTGATAAAAATTACAGAGGGCACTTACAGCTCATTACGTGCTTTGAATGCTAAATCATTGCTGCTTAATTATAGTTTATATATATTTAAATATTTTTTCGCTTCCTTTCACATGATACGTCTAGTCATTAGCATACAGTATTAAAGCAACCCAATGCATGGTTCAGCTTTGCTCGCTGCGAAGCAACGCGGTTTTATTAGCAAGCTGAATGGATTCCAGTGTTAAGTGATCTGTCAAACATGACACGTTTTTGAATAGCACCGCTGCTTTAACTGAGACTGAGACTTTGAATATTGTTGTATTGCTAATTTCTTCGACTGCTGCTGTAACGACTTTTTGTAGCGTGATTAGGCGATAAAGAAAAAAAATTGCGTCAGTGGGTTGTGCGCTCGCCTCGCAGTCTGAAAATTCCGGGTAAAATTCCTGATGCTTTAGGAATAAATTTTGTTTTTCTTCACCATGGTGACGTCATCCTGGATACGATCGATGCAGACCGCAAATCGGTGGTAAATAAAAATAAATGAGCAGTATATTTTACTCGCAAGCATCGACAAAGTAGCTTGTTTTGAACACCAAATGCGGAAGCATTAAGAAAGCATATATTGTAATAAATAATCACAGGACATAAATACGAGCAGAATGGTAATGAGGAGCTATTACAAAATTTATCAATAGCGTCTTTTTAATATCAAGAACACCACCAGCAAAACGTGAAAGCGCTCGTAACCGAAAAAAAAACTATTCTTTTAGCTGTACGTGCTGTAGTGGTTTCGGCGAAATCAATAGAATGAGAATAGTCGAGCAATGGACCGAAACGAACGGAACCGTTAAAAAATAACTGAAACTTGTTTCTGGGAAGGGTGCTCGACGACGGCGGTGCTGTGCCATTTAGCATGTTATTGAAGAATACGGACTTCATATATTGTTCCTCTTTGTAGGCGTCATACGTTAAAAACGCATTTTATTCAGTGGAAGTATATGCACTAAAGAAATAACTGCGCGTGTCTGCGTGTCTAAGGTTTACCGGAAGCACTCGATCGTTGGTATTGGAAAAATGAACTCACAAATCACAAGTACCACTATGCAATCAATGAAAAACATCAGGTAAGCACAGACAATATTTCCGTCTATAGTGATCACTTAGTCTGCAGAAATATTCAGAGTGGTTTAATAATTTAACATTTTCGAAAAAACACAAGTTAGCTCCACTTTCTGAGCACATTGCACACCTGAGACCCAACAGGATTAATAAATGTACGCGGTGAAGGCCTGAATAGACTAACTGCAAGGTTTGCTTGAAATTTAATACGGTCACAAAGATGCTTCCAAAAGCCCGCAAAAAGAAATAGAAATTTTCTAATGAAAGCGCCATATTCATCACACTCCCAGCGTCAAAGGTGAAAAAAGTTTAGAGATTGGGCGCAGTGACACAACATTATACACTTGCAATGGACGAAGACCTCTTCGGTAGCCTGTTGCTCTGTTCTTTGGTGCCGTTTCGAGCCCACAGTTTTGAAGGTGAAAGAACATTACTTTGACTTTCATCCCAACAAAACCTAGGGACTTGTTGCCAACGGAACTTCCTTCCAACGCGCATAAAAACAAAAAAATGTACGTAATGATTAGCTACTGGTTTTGTTTTGTTCAAAATCTTTCCAATAAGTTTTATTACCGCTCCTACATCATCCGAATTATCGCAGGAGTTAAGTGCTGTGTTCGCTACTTCAACGGCAGAAAGGACCAAAACTTATGCACTTCTTGCAAGTAAAAAAAGGTTTTGCTAAGAACAACTTGCGCCCATAAATTGCATGAGGTACGAAAAGCACGTGCTCGTGCGAGCTGTCTCTGTAATGAAAATGCTCACTTTCTGGAAAATGCTCAAATAAGTGTCCTTCGGCCAACCCATGTGGGTTCTAAGGATATTATCCGCTCGTTGGACTCATTTCAATCCTCTTTGCTACATTCATAAATTGTAAGGTTTCGTGTCGTCATTGCATTGTTTGCAGGTCTCGTAGACATTTTCGTTTATCTGCTTCAAAACAACGTGTTCATGCTATAAAAACCTGCTGTATATACCACCAATATTTTGGTTCAACGAAATTCTGACGCTCATTATACACGTATGTTAAACTTAAGTATTTTTACTAGAATTACTTCAAATTGCCTTGACATCACGGCGTGAATCCATGACGTGATCGCTATTGAAGCTGATTTCGATAAGTTGTAAGGAGGACGTTTCATGGAGGACGTTTAGTCTCATCGCTGCCAGAGACGTGCCCACAGTGAACAGCCCCAAGCGATGACGATGAGAATTTACAGGTGAAAGACAATGAAGTCGCAGCCAGAGAGGCGACGGCGACGAAGGCGCATAAAGTGCTCACAATATTTGCAGAATTAAAAAAATGACCGCTAGTGCTTTCTTCTCACGGAGCTGAAACCTTGAACATGCGCCATTAACTTGCCTCAGAAGGATTAGTTTTGCTATGTTAAGCCCCTATTGTCGTTATTTATCGTTAGTTTTCAATTCGTGCCAGCTAACACCTCAGGAATGCGCTGTTAAATTTTTCTGCAACACTTGACCTCGAAAAATGCACGCAGAAGCAAGGGGTGGCTTTCTGAGCCTCGATCGGTGTTGAGACTTCTCATCCATCAGGTATCCTCGTTTTATAAAAGGGGACTAATGAAGCAGGTTATTCACATTCGCAGGGGAGTCACAAGCGATTTCCCTGTTGGTCTCACTAGAGAAGCTGGCCACTCTCAGGAAATTTGTCTTGGCAGGGATGCCGAAGGCAGGACATTTCGGCTCGGCTGTATGGAAGGCAAGAGTTCTTAGTGGAAAGTGGAACGGTTTCTTGGCCACTCTGGGCATTTTTCGCCTCCGCGGGGAGCCCGTTAGAGATGCCGCTCAACTGCTCAGGCACTCGGTAACCACTTCCATCTCAGATGAAAATGGAATGGTGCCTGCTGAATCCTCGCTAGACAAAGCAGAAGTGACTGACTTCAGTGCGGTCCTTAGTACTTCGATTCCGCGCCGCATATGCGTGAGAGCTTCAGACTATTTCTTGTTTCTCTGTCATTAAACGAAGTAGGTATAGATGCATATTTCAACTTTCATTTCACTGAACTGAATTCATCGGTTAATAATTATTCGGTAGAAAACGCTATATTTCTGGAACTATTACAGTTGCAAGGGCATGCATTCAGGGTTACATCTGCAAACTTGTGTGCGGGTGCTCGGTCGAATGCCATTAATCGCCCCTTCGGGTGACCATACTCTATTTCCAAGCTCTGTTATCGTCGCTGATAGAACTTGTTTTATCGTTGCTTCAAACAAAAACTTCAATATGACTGAGAAAACTCTGCGTAAAAGAATAACGTTCAATCTGTTTCTAAAAAGTAATATATAGGCACAGCATATGTATATCTTTGAGGGACAGCTACTGAAATGCAATAATGGATGACAACAGACGGGAGCGTCAACGAGGTCTCGAGTCATAATTACCTTGCAGACAACAGCGGGGCAACAGCAAAAGCACGTGCCTTACGTAGTTACTTCTTGTAAGCGCTGAAGCGGTAGCAGCAGCCTTGAAAACAAGATAACAGCGATAGCAGATTAGTTTAAACGTAGCGTCGATCCAACCTCATCACCTGTGATGGATCAATCAGCTATCTCTGCCTTGCCGAAATTGCATTTGGAAACAATGGAATCTGCAGCGTCGAAGGACGACCAATAAAAATTTCTGTTTGGATGGGCAGCGGTACCAAGACTCGTTACTGCACCCAAATAAAACCTGCGCTTAAGGGTCAGGCTTCCATTTCTGAACACCATAAGCAAAAATTCAGATTGAAGAGAACTGTAATGCCGTACACGTTAGCGTCTGGCTTGGATTCAGGTAGTAAACTGGTGTTTATATAATTTTTGCAAAAAACATATGAGGCATATGGCTTCAAAAGACTGCTGACACTTTAGGCGAATAGGTTAAAATTAACGGTGAAAATTTCCTTATATATGCGATGATCAACCGCTTTTCACTGATTGAGGCCTTTCCTGCTACCAATCTTGGAGATAATAAAGGAGGAATGCTCATGATCAAAGCTCTAATTTCTAATTGTGCCCCTATCAACATGTCTTTCTGGTCTACGTGACATGCGAAAGTCTCACTTTTATTTCCCAATGAGCGAAGAAGAATTAATAGAAAGTCCCGACATCATCCCTGAGAGCCCCCTGTGGTAAGCAGATGTAAATTATGCTCACGAGAATCACTGCGATGAAAGATTGCGGCATGGCTGCAAGAGATTGAAATGCAGAATGTTTCAATGTCCTATTCAGATGCGAATTCTAATGCCAGAGTATATCGAGTCGCTTACTTTGACACGTCTGAAAAGCATCAGTCGTTCTTGTCTTCATAATTTGCGCTTCCTTTTAGCTCGATGAATAATGAGATATTGCTCTCGTAGTAATTGGTAGAACTTTTTAATATTGACAGAAAACTGTTACAGTATAGGAGCGACAAAAATCATAGTATTTGTTTCATATGTAGATGGCAAGATTACATGTCAGATCGCTAACGGTAATATTATTCTTTATGATATCAAAATTCCAGTTCGGCTAGATCGTTTATTGCATGATAGAGATTAAACTAGAGGAACATACACCAGCACGGGACAACGAGGTCATCAGGCGGCCTATGCATGCATGGTGAATAAATCATTCGAGACGCTCTCATAGTTGAAATCAAACCAAAGGAAATTGACAAATAGGTGTACAAGTACGTGCCAACAGACTGTCCGCCAAGACATTTTTCTGTCGCAGGATTTTTTTTTCAGTTTTTGTACCTCACGCATTGTTTCGTGTTGACTTTACACGTGTACCATGCGCAGTTCTTGGGATTTCTTGTCAGCATTTGATTTACCTTATTTTTAACCACTTAGATAATATGCACGCTTCTCCAATTATATTTCCGTTAACTTTCGTCTTTGATTCTTTCAGTAGCTAGAGGATTGCTGCTCTTTCATCTCACTGTCTCTTTCGCTGTGGTCACCATAGAGATTCGTGTTCATGAACGGTGGCACAATTTATTAGCATTTGCCTTGTCCTAATTGATGACCAGGCTTATCGCTTATGCTGAAAAGTTTATTTTTTCTGTTTGTTATGTTTGGTTTTGACTGTGACAGTCTCAAGTTATTTATTTACACTGTGACAAATGGCCACCTGAAAATCGCGCTCTCCTGTGTTGCTATATATTTTAATTGTTTTCAGCTGGACAAAAACAATTGTTAGCCATCAGCCATCCTTTCATGTATATCTTCAAATTCCTCATTGAGTTGTGCTGCTTGCATCTATATTTTAACCAGATCTGCTCCCGACATATCGAACCGTTAGTCAGATCTAATGAACCTAACGGAATATGCATAACACAGGTTCTAGGATAACACTGTTGCCCCACAGTTGTTTTCCTAGAACATGAATGGATACCAGCTTGGCTGTTTGCTCACGCTACTAACAAGATTAACGCAGCACCTAAACTACGAAAGCATTTGCGGGATTTCCTAAGCAGTCAATACATTCACCACTGCGACGCTAGTACGCTCAGGTAATGTTTTTTAAAGCATGGCATACGGCCCCTCAGAAGCTTTTTCAATGACTTGTTCCTCTAGTTCAACTACTCAGTATATTGACTTCGCTAAATCAGCCTACCGATCGATATTTTTACTCTATGACTACGTGGTAAATAAAGTGGCGCCCGATTGTAAGTCCAATAGCTATTATTCTTACTCTTTATGCGTCGCTGCTGATAAGGCATCGATTGATGACCTGTCGCTGCTCACTTAGGCATATTGCAGACTTGGGTTTTTACAACATGGCTGCTGAAGACGCGATTTTTTAAGCAATTGTGATTAATTTTGTGCTTCTTTTTTTCACTGATCATACTGCGTGCCTTATGTTTATTGCACACATTAAAAGGCCTGTTGTCGCTTGCAGTCGCACTCGTCATAGAAAGTCGCATTCATGCCGCTGTTATCCAGCGCGCACCAAAATAACAGTCGCCACCATAGGTGAACGGTCGAAGACGGGAGCAAAGCGCGAGAGTTGCGGAATTCATGACGTCATTTTTTTCTTATTCTTGACTTATCACTGGAAGGCTTTGCACTAGTTATAAAAAAAGTCTAAACTTGTTGGGCTAGTGGTCATGCTTATCGAATCTTCTAGCGCAAAAGTTACATAGCAGAATGGTTTCTTGTCCTTCCTCAAGTTTGTCCAATGCTTTTTCTTCACTCTAAGCTTACAAAAAAAAATTAGCTGCGGTTTAATTACTGCTCAACCTGGTTAGGCAGCAACAGCTGTGCTGTATCGGGCAAGTAGACGGGCCTTGGCGTCGGTAAGGATGAGTGCATTCCGCGCACTGGAGAGACAGCGCGCCCACCCTGCCGCCCTGGTAGGTCCAAGCTAAATTAATTGTTGATCACGAAAGGTTCTTCAGCCAATGAGCGCTGCGACCTATTGCCGCAGTAACGGTTGTCGGCCACAACGTTGTCAGCGCTAATGCATGCAGCCCGCATCTTTCACTACCGCCACGTACCTCAAAGCACGATTCAGACGTGCACTGACACAGGGAGCCAGTATTGCACGCTTCTTCTCCTCAACATTATCTCAGTCTAGAACGTTGTCAGGCCCAACTAAAATGAACACTATGAACGCCGACGACCTATAGAACGTTGTCAGGCCCAACGCCAATGAACACTATGAACGCCGACGACCTATAGAACGTTGTCAGGCCCAACGCCATTGAACACTATGAACGCCGACGACCTATAGAACGTTGTCAGGCCCAACGCCAATGAACACTATGAACGCCGACGGCCTATAGAACGTTGTCAGGCCCAACGCCAATGAACACTATGAACGCCGACGGCCTATAGAACGTTGTCAGGCCCAACGCCAATGAACACTATGAACGCCGACGACCTATAGAACGTTGCAGGCCCAACGCCAATGAACACTATGAACGCCGACTTCCTATAGAACGTTGTCAGACCAACGCCATTGAACACTATGAACGCCGACGGCCTATAGAACGTTGTCAGGCCCAACGCCATTGAACACTATGAACGCCGACGGCCTATAGAACGTTGTCAGGCCCAACGCCATTGAACACTATGAACGCCGACGGCCTATTGAAGCAGAGATGAGCGCATAGTGTCGGCGGTGACGCCAGCTTAGTGACGTCATAGCAGTCACGAGGTTTCTTCTCAGTTCACGGTCAAACTCACGGGAAAACTCGGGATTAGTAAAGCTTTCGCGATAGAAAATCGTATATCTGCATATTTCTGCTCCGTGTGGCCGCTTATTGGCCGGCAGTTAATAACGGATTGCTCATAGGAGCTGTGCACAATGAATATCGGCCTATCGATTCTTAGTAAACGCGTATCCAAGATGTGAAAAGTTTTACACCTCTCTTACAGGGCGCTTAAGGCAGGTGTTTACAGCAGTATTTTCCTGGAGCCTGACACTGCAGGTACATTTCAGGTCGAAAGTAATATGTATGCAAATTCTAATAGGCCAGCCAGCCTCTTCTAGTAATTGAGAAACGCGCCTTTTCATGCAAGAGATAGGAGTTGGTACCGAGAAAGATGCAGCGATAAACTTATAAGAACCAAAAAATTAATTTTTTGCGCTTGAAACACAACATCGGCACCAGATTCCATGTACTTTTGAAAAGAAAAGAACACTAGAACGTAATCAGGTAACGATTTTCAAATGTTTGTGATGTAATACGTACTCTAGATGGCAAAATTTTATTCTTTTTATTTGAATGAAACAGAATTTAAAGAGCTGTTTATGGTTAGGCAGCAGCCGTAGCTTATGGTTAGGCAGCAGCCGTAGCTCAAAAAAATGGCAGAACGAAAAAAACAGATGGCAGCCAATTTCTGTAGAAACAACGAAGCATACTGCTCTCTAAACTTGAGTCAGGGATTTCCGATGTCGTGTCGTGAGTTGAACGAAAAATACAACTCCAGTCAACTTACAAAATTATTAGCATGGAAGAGGAGCTGTCTTTGAGAAATAAGAAAGGGTTCCATTCAGACCAATGTCACTACTGGGCTCTAGAATAATAATAAATATGTGGAAGTTGCCTTTAAATCCCGCAATGAGGTGTAAAACAAGATCCGGACGTTGTGGCATTTTGTCGCAAATGGAGTGTGGCAGCCGCTCGTTTCAATCGCGTTACTGAGCTCTGGCCGACTAAAATCAATGCACACTTAGGCGCTTTGCGCAAAAAATTGCTGATGGAAACAGACCATCAATATGATATAAAGTTCAGAATAGATAACCCATCAGTGTTTACGCCAAGCTCTGGCCTACTGTGCACAATGTGCGCTGATATTTTGTTTTTGTTTTTTTCAAGCGGCAGTTTTCAAGCGGACTTGGAACTGCCGCTTGTGCTGGCGAGGATCGAATGTCCTGCGTGCGGCTATAATGTCACGCTCCTCGACAGTAAAACTCCCAAGTGTCATTAGCACCGACGGGTCGACGCCAGTAGGTGTATTCACCAAAAGCCGTACACTCGTACTTCATGACAACGTTCCCATTCGCTGTCCTGCGTAAACAGAGGCGGAACGATGCAGACGCGAAAACCGTGCGGTAAGTGCCGCGGAAACCGAGGATAAATGTCGCACTCGAAAAGACCAAGCTGCATATTAATGTCTTCTTTTCCGCAGTACACGCGCACCGCTCACAATTCGCATTTCTGCTTTACACGTAAGTGTCTGCGCGCTACGCTGTTGCACTTGCGTTTTCCCCAGGCAACTTCAAGCACACTAATACCGGTGTTCCCACTTGGCAGTCGTGACGTTAGCCCGGCAGCCTGTGGTGGGCGTGGAATTCCAACCGCGGCTGCCAACTTTTGATGACAGTGGTATTGAAAAGCAGCCATGTGATGTGCGGTGTCAGTACTCATAATTGAACTTGAGGTAATCTAACATACCTCGAAAACGCCTCCCTACTTCGCCTCCTTTTACACTGTCCTTCATGCCTCCCTCAAAGCATGGTTGAAGGGGCCATCATGAACGCAAAGATAAATTCCACTTGTTCTCGGCACAGAAAATTTCCTGATTTTTTGTTCCATCCCAACAATATTGGAACTTTTTTGCAGCATAGGGAGCCATAGGTTAATCTCTCGCTCAATGCACGTCACTGTTAAAACTACGAATTAGCCCGCGTTACCTGTGACCTCCCGCATGTGGCTTATTAGACTGCGGTATCATGCTGGAAGCTAATTGGTACGCGCGAGTGCCTTTTTTATTACCCGGTAAAAATAAGAGGCGTTTAGTAGCCAGAGGCGAAAAATTGGATGAAAACCTTACCTTTGAAAACATTGCAAACGTGATCAAACTTTCGGCGTACAGGTGGCCTCAAATTTAAGCTCACCACGCGAGCAGAGAAAAATTCTCTTCGCGGCGCGTTCTACGACAGGTTGCAAATGCAGTCGACGTAGGTGCATATCTTAGCTCCGGGTAACCACCGCCAGACATTTTATGTCCCTGTGACCAGCAGACCGGGCGAAGCGGCACACGTTTTACAGACTCGCGCCGTGTTTTATTTGCAGAATGCTTATACACTTCGTGGCGAAAATAAAACTATTCCACGCTTGCAAACCACGTGCTCAGTGCGAAGCCACGAACGCTGAACGCAGAATGCTCATCGTGCTGGCTCTTCGTTGTCCTGGTGCGTAGGGAAACTGAACAAGCCCGAAATCCGAAGCAAGCGGGAGCTTACAACGGCGTAATTGCGTTCACACAGCTGATCCTCTATGCTTTATCATTCTCCACTGTAATGCAGCGTCGGGGAGAAGTCATTGCGGGCAGGTCGCAAAGCTCTTCTTTAGCGGTGTGGAAACATTGTAATGATCAGTCGGCTACTTTGAAATCGCCCCTGTGCTACTACATTTGCTTGTTGAAATGATCACGTCATCTTTTATTTCTGGCGGACCATGGTAGAGACGCTATGAAATAGTGATTAAAGTGCTCTCTCACAAGATTCTCCTGGCTCAAAACGGTATTTGATAAATGAGGCGTACTTCACACTCCCTTCTCAGATATAACTGGTACTTAGATAAACCACCATTAAAACTTATTTTCGCAAGTCGACAAAGTAGCATGGAACGAGCTGCTTCGTAAGGACAAAGGAATTATCAGGAGACGAAACCTGCGTTGTCATCTTTGCTGAAAACAAAACCGCTTTAAGTAGCGGCTTAAAAGTTTCAAAGATGTGTGTGACAGCATTCTGACCTAAATTTTTGGCTCATGGCGTTACAAGGGCTACAGGTGGTGTCGTTGCTGTGCGCTGAGCGGTGGAGGAGTTGTGGAATGAATGCGTGAAGTATATCCTACTATCAGCGAGGAGTAGTCACGGTACAAGTTTACTTTGCTTTCACTGAGAAGCAGCCCAGAAACAAATATTTAAGTTTTTCTGCAATAAATTAACTACTTCTTGAAAAGTATCTTTAAAACTTCACTTCCAGTGGCCACCCGGTTTTACTTCACAGTTGCGTCTTACTTCTGCAATTCTGTATTATTTTTTACTAGAGTTGTTGAAGTTTTCTAGGTGTACACGTTTGAAGATATTAAAACTGCGCTACACTCTCGGCGGATCTCACAACTGGTGTTCAAGTTGGTGTAATCAAGCGGAATTAGGTAAAAATTCATGAAAGCACATGTACCTTCAGACACCTTATATCCACCCACATTCACTCCTAGCAAGTGGCATGTAGAGAAAACCGTCTTGCATATATTTCTCTTACGAATTCTTCATATGGTTTTGTAAACACCATGTGTTTCACTTAAGAAGATCGGCAAGTTTTAAAATATGCTTCTCGAACCGCTTTTCGATATAGCACAGCGGTGTAGTGCAAAAAGGAAACTCAAATACCTCCTATCTATCAGGATGGTTAACTAATATTGAATGGGTAACTTTTAACTACTACTGTTACTTTCCTAATTTGTTCACAGGCATGTAGCCCACTGTAAGAAATATCCATATTAGCTTTTAGAATTGCGTAAACGCAGTTGACCTCAGCGCCGCGGGCCAACAAATTTGGGCTTTTTGGACGAGTTACATGCACTGGAGGCGTTGCTTTGCCTGCAAGTTTTTTCGAAAGCGCATGCGTTTTGGCATCGTGTGGGCAAAATCTGAGGGCACAGCACCGAGGGAACTGCGTTTGCCATTTGCTACTGCACTCACATTTGCACACAGATCTCCTTTGGCCTAGGGCCTTCACAGTGCCTCGAATACGTAATAAGGCGGAAACTTGGGCTAGTTGCACAGAGTTTGAAATCATTTTCGCTGGCGCTTAATTAGTGAACACACGATACAAAGAAGACAAACACACAGGACAGACACTAGTCTTCAAATGCCGTTTATTCGAGAACCATTCAATATAAGACATCTCAGAATGCTCACACTCACACACGCACATTAGCAACACATTTTTTGGTAGATTGACAGATGGTATCCTGACGCATTTCGAACCTTCTTTATCAATGCACATAGCTTCGAAAAAACTCACGTTCCGATTGCGTTTTTATTGCACATAGAATGCTTGTTTCTTGAAAGATTGGTGTGCCAGGTAGAGGCTCAGGGTCGCCAGGGTACCGTTCGATAAAACAGCGTTTGCAGTGCGCAGCTATATTCCCAATCCTCTCCACCGTAGTGGATTTTGTTGCCAAGCGGTGCTCTCTCAGCCTTTCATTTCTGCAAAGAGGCCATTCGGTATCTGAGAACTAACAATCTGAAGCTACTAGTAGCGGATATGGAGGGAGGATTTGTGGTCATGTCAAACAGTGTGTACAAAAAAAAGGTAAAAATGGCATTAACTAAGAACTTTGAAGCTCCGAGGATGACTAGTCAGAAAGCGAAAAAACTGGCGTTAAGGTTATGTTAGGAGAAGGGACTGGATATTTTCGGCAAAAAAATAGGTGACAGTAAGGAAGCGGGACTAAGCGTTTTCTTCTCCGCAAAAACGCATAAAGAGGATGTGCCACTGAGGACAATTGTAACGAAGAAAGGGTCATGGCAAGGCGTTCTTTCTAGATTCCTGCAAGAGAAATTAAGTCTCTTGAAAATTGAGGACCCGTTTCTGGTTAGCAATTGTAATGAGGTAGTGGACTATTTAGGAACCACGAGGAATCTCCGCACGTTAATTTTGTCTTTTCAGTAGATGTAAAATAGCTTTTTTACTCGACGCCGCAGGGGGAAATCATGATTGCGTTGTGCGACGGCATTGAAAGCGGAACCGCATTGTCATTTCCGAATTTGATTGGCATGTCAGTTGAAAGCTTTTTAAACATTGTTTCATTTTACCTGTCATCGACTGTCATAAAGCAAAAAGGTGGCAGAATATGTACAGAAGGATGGCAAATGCGTTGGGTCCTGCATCATTCCCGTTCTTAGTTCTGTCTTATTAGCATACATTGATCAACGCATTCTCGCGCGGATTAACACTGACAAAATTAGACGCATTTTTAGTCGTCGTGACGACTACCTTGTGGTAATGAATCTAACACAGTCTGACAAACCGGACGATGTGGTGCAAAATGTGCTGGATGTTTTTAATTCCTGTAGCCTGGGTCTAACGTTTACAACAGAAATCCCAAACAATAGGCTACAGATCCTTGATATATGCATTAGGTTTGAAAAGGCACGTGTTTGCTGGATGTATCAGCCGAGGACGAAAAAAAAATTCTCAGTTATCAATCGGCGCACTCTAAACTTGTGAAAAGGGGAATTGCTATGAATGCGTTCCGCGCTGCTCTCCATGTGTCGTGCGAGCATTGCATCACCGAGAGTGCGACACTGCAAAAACTTCGCTGAGAGAACGCCGGGTTTCCAGAGGACACTCTTTATTCTGTTGCGGAAAAGCTGCTGAAAGAAGTCGGAACTGGGAGGCCACAAAACTGTGAAGATACCCAATGACGGACTCAACTTGTGCCTTATGTGCGCAACATGTCGCGCCGTCTAAAAAAGATGGCGAAAAAGGGTGGCGTTAACCTTGTATTCACTGCCCCGAAGAAACTTGTTGACTTGTGCCCGCTCGTTAACGGCGAGGCAAGGAAGCCAATGTGCACTACGAACCATAAAAAGAAGTTCGTACCATGCAAAATTGGTATTTATAAAATCCCGCTCACTTGTGGCAAGGCTTATATTAGGCAATCAGGACGAGGCATAAATGAAAGGCTAAGTCAGCACCGCTTGGCAAAGGAATCCTTATCGGCGGGGGGGGGGGGGGGGGGGGGGGAATCTCGCTGCGCACTGCAAACGCCGTTTTATCGAACGGTAGCCTGGCGACCCTGACCCTGTACGTTGCACACTAATCTTTCAAGAAACAAGCATTCTAGGTGCAATAAAAACACAATCGGAAAGTGAACTTTTCTAAGCTATGTGCATTGATAAATAAGGTTCGAAATGCGTCTGCACCCAGTCTGTCAATATATCAAAAAAATAAATGCTGTTCCTGAAGCGTGGCGTTGCTACTGCGCGTGTGTGAGTGTCAGCATTTTGAGATGTCTTATATTAAATGTTTTTCGAAAAAAATAAACAGCAGTTGAAGACTGCCCTGTGTATTTGTCTTCTTTGTCTCTTATGTTCACTAAGCGCTAGCAAAAATGATTTCTGTAACTTAAATTTTTCTTTTTATCTCTGGATCTTAACAGGGTATCAATCTCTCGTCACCAGTTGGTGCAGGAAATCTGCCTCGTTTCTGACAAAATGCTCTAAAACAGCAACTGATATCCGCACATGTCTCCTCTTCACTTCTGTTATGGTAAGTGTCGCGACACGCTTGGCTCTAAGCTTTCTGATTCCTAAACCATTGCGGATGATGGCACAGACTCTCACAAGTCATATCTTCCGATATGTAGCAATACTTTTGCCAGGAATTGGCGGCCTTCCATGATCATGTCATGAATTGTTTTCACATTAGAAAGCAAAGAGACAGAGACAGGCCTTCTACTGCGTTTCTCAATTTCAACGCAAAAATGGCCGGTTCAAAAATTACAACCAAATGTTGAACTATTGCATATGAAGGGCCGCTGTCCCACAAAGCTTCTGACATTTGATCGTGGACCTGTTTTGCATCTTTACCATGAAGAAGCAGGAACTTGATTATGAACGTGGGCACTTCTACATTGAATTTCAAGAGAGGTGATGTCAAATTAACTGTGGATCACGAAAAAAATCCAGCTAAACTCATAGTTGGTACATTTTTGCGCCATATAATACAGACAAAGTGTTAAGTACACACTGCAGTGCACAGCCTCCTAGCGCAATGTTTTCTTGGTAAGGCGCATTACTTATCAGCATCTCCTTGTAAAGAGATAAAAATAAACTGTTGATACAAAACAGAAAATTCTCTGTCTGGGACGGGGTTAGAATATTTACGCACGTGTATTTTTTTTTGTCACCTTTGAAGACGCATTCCATACAAGCTCCATGAACAGCATCAATCCCACACAGAAAGTTGCACAACCTAGCACCCAAATTTTTTTTCTTTCCCCGCCCGCTCGTGGTGTGCCATTCTTTTCACAGCAATGTTCTTCACTGACTCACCTGTGGCCGTTGCCGATTTAGTGATGCTGTCGTTCTGCAGGTACCAGCATAAAATAGCCTCTCCTGTTTATCGCCGCGATCTGCCAATAGTAATACGATGGCATTAGAGTTATGCTTACACCAAAACCCAGCCGATGTGCGGGGTTACGAAATTCGCTGGGTGGCCACGTGAGGTGATTTGATCTTGTCGCGCCATCACAAGCTGCCTGCAGTGGCAGGTGATAACTTCGCCACTGGATTGTGAGTGACCTGCCCACCATGGCAGGTGGCAAATAAATTAAAGATTGGTCTTGAGAGGTTACGTGACCGTGTGATGTCGTCACAGCCTACCCACTTGGTTTTAGAGCACCGATGTTTCAAGGCAGCAACCTATACAGGTAATCGACATTAAAAATAAAATAATAGGATAATGCAAATGTCTGCACCATCACAGCATGGCGGATACGACCTACTGCAGCCAGAGGTCTGGTTATGGTAGTTGATGAACCGACTATCGCAAAGAAACTGCCGCAAACACGCACCAAAGCTAAGACAGGGGCTACGACAAGTGTGATATTTAATGCTATTGCATTCCAGACCAGAGTTGACCTGAGGGTGCCCATGGTTTCATTTAGATATGTCAACGTCACAGACCCCCTTTAAGAATTATATGAAGATTGAGCTTGTTCATATTTTAATTATTTCATCAATGATTAATTTGAAGCGTTCAGGGGCAAGGTGTATCGTTGCTTGGGCTAGGGGGATGTTGAAATTTATGAGAGTCTGAAAGACAGACATAGGATGCGCCGATGTGGGTACTAAAAGCTGGATGGGTGGATTTCAAGTACGTGTTTTGAAGCGGCATCCGGTGTGCCGAGGTTATAAAGGAACTACTAAGAAATAAATAATTGAACTTGTCGACAAGGCAAAGTCTAATTTCTTTCATCTGTGATACAGGGCTACATTAGTTAGGTTTTGTGGCTAAAGCGTTAAGAGAGCAGAAGATGGCCAAGTTGGTTGAGATTCATGGCTGCTGAAGCGCGCATGAAAAACACGGAAGACAGAACGAACGACACGGACAGGCGTTAACTCACAACTGAAGTTTATTCAGGAGAGTCACGGTAATATGTAGGAAAGCGAGCGAAAAAAAACACACGAAACACCAATAACCAAACTAATGCGTCAATCCTCTTCTGCCACCCACACGAAAGAAGAAAATACGCCTCCAGAATATCTTTATAACCCCCGAAACGCTACCAAAAATTTAACACCCCTATAAGCCAAACATACCGCAGTTTGTCCGATACATTTGTCACTATATAGACGCATATAAAGGGCTTTCATGATCTCACGAACACTTCGGTCACGGTGTTTGAAAAGAACCGTAGTTCTTCCAAGCAGCGGAGTGCACTGTGTCTTTTTTCCTTTATCATTACTTTCACACGTGAGGCAATGTTTTGGCTGGTTAACTTTGGAATGGCCGCTCGAGTATCTTAGTAGTGCTTTTTTGTCTTTTCAATCTAATCTGCAACGCAGCATTGCAGATGTTTTAAACGTGTTTAAAGAAAGTAGCCAAGGTCTCAATTTCACAGTCGAGATTCTAAAGTACGGCGCGCATCAGTTTATAAATGTATTCTTGTGCTTCTGACCTCGCCATGTCCGTTGATTCTATCACCCTTGAGCAAAAAAAAAAGCACTACAAAGTAACTCATCCTTCGGCCATTCCAAAGTTATCAAGAACAGCATTGCCGCTTAGTGCATTAAAACAGCAATTTGGAAGTCCTGTGCACAATCAATGGAAGAAAGTGTCAATGCACATGGGAGCATTCTGATATTAATCGGTGATTCGAAGCTTGTAGTCATGCAGGCTTGAGAAAGTGTGATAAAAGCATGTCAAGGCAGGGTAAAGGCTTAAACCCCTAGTAGCAGAAAATCGCGGAGTTGTTGACTTTTAGATGACTTTTATCAACCATGAAGGCCATATAATGAGACATCCCTCTGTCTGGAGTATGCAGCCGTCATCTATCTCTTCCTGTTGCGGTCCGCCTGATGAAGAATAAGACTACAACTGAGTGCATTGGGCGTTGGCGTCAGAAAAGTTTGGAGCATCACTGATCGCGCTGTTTTCAGCAGCATGACATAAGCAGCTGTCATAAGCGTTGGTTTAGTATTCATTATCAACCACTGAAGCGAAAGACAAGCAGACACTACTTTTGCAAGAAACTCAAGACGTTGCAAAACTTGTACGGGCATACAATCTTCGTAAATGAGGCAAATTTTCTTCTTAGATCTCTTCGACACGATCGTAGCCTTGCACGTGTGGCAATATGTTCACTCTTCCTCAAATTCAGCGCAATAAATTCTGAATTGATGCAGATAGATTCACGCTTTCATATGTTGAACTGAACTATATACACAATGCATTACCACGGCCGTTCGAGTAATTTCTCTACATACGTAAAAAAACACGATGGAAAGGTGGTACGTGCTGTGCGAGCCTCATTTTTGCACTTCTTTTATTTGCAGAGACTTCCGAGTGGGTGCAAAACGCTGCGTTCATTCCGGCCTATTAGCCAATCAACCCTCCGCAGTCGATACATTTGCCTGCTTTCTTCTACGTCGTACGGGAACATTGCACGGCATGTTGACAGGTGGTATGCATCATAAGGGCGGCGCTTTGTGTGTGGACTAGAATCAGTTCCAAATATTAAGTTTAATTATAAAATTAGTTGCAGGTACTCGATGGTGCATCTTTGCTGTTACTTAGTTATGAACATTTTCCTGCGTATCAGCCGGTTTAGAAACCACACCTTACTTCGAAGTTAAAGCATGTGCCTCTGTATTGTGTGGACTCAGCTTTCTACCCGCGAATAGGCTGTTGCAACGCCCTCTGAAATGTTTATTTTTAGGTCCACTGTTATTGTATATCGTCACAAATACGCTCCAGAACAAAAAGGACTGGGCACAGGCCGCAAGCTGTGAAGCAGGGTCTCAGCTGCAAGAGCGGGCGTCCCTCACTTTTGCCCTCTAGGCGTCGCCCGGGGACACCTGGCGGCGATATACAAAAGTATTTTTATTTAAAGCGTAGAGCTTTTTTGAGACAAGATTTGGCTACATTCACTTAATTAATGAATGACTCAACTAGCTGTAAATCTCTTCCTAACAATGCTTGAAAAACAGTTCTCTTTTATCTACTTCTAACATATTTACCAATAAAATGCGGAGCGGGGTCCAGAGAACACATAAAACGAATTTTTATAGTCCAACAGTTACCACAAAAATATTCAGATCAAAAATAAGAAACATTACACAAACGATTTTTGGTAAACAAAGACCCGGAGAAAAGCATGCACTCGAATATACTAAATAAAATGAATACACGCATGTCATTCCAAAGAAAGAACAAAATAACTGCCCCGGGGCTAATAGAAAAAAAGCATTTAGGGATGTTTCAAATATGAAGAGGTGTCTATGGTAATGCGCAGACACAGCTTTTAACTCAAAATTAAAGCGGTTCGCGATTCTGAATATTTACCGGCATTTTAGATATTCTTTTTCACAGCTGAAGATGCATGAAAGAACCGCTTAATTCGCTGGGAGAACCTAAATGGAGTGAGTGCACGTCATTGAAAATATCGCCTAATTGAACAACAACGTAAAGGCAAAGAAGCACTCTCGACAGCACGACAGCACTCTCGACTTGCAGGTGGTGACAGCAACCAGGTTTACCAGGGTTATGGCAGAATTGTGCATAGGTCGTTGACAGAAAAAAGAGCTCAATGTAGGAGAAATATGTTATAAGAGGACCTTGGTGCGGGATAGTTCTGCCATAACCCTCGTCAACCTGGTTGCTGTCACCCCCTGCAAGTCGAGAGTGCTGTCGGGCTGCCTCAAGAGAAGAATAATCCCGCTAGAGGTTCAGGCCTTGTTTGGTGGACTGGCGCCTTCCTTGGGCCACGCATGACGCGTCTACAAGATTATGAAGTCTGAGTACTGGCGACAAGTGAGGTTGTACCAGGACTGTCTCAGATGCGTCATCCAGGACGAGTGTTGCAGCCGTGGAGAAGCCAGGAAATTACAGGACTATAAGAGGCTTGCAGCCCAAAGCACAGAGTTTATGTGGCAGCGAGCACGCTTCAGCTTCCCTGTTAAGAGCAAAGGAAAAAGCGTCGAACAAAATCCAGTCACCGTGCTCGGAGGCGCCAGACTTCCAGAGGACATCAAGGATATTCTGCAGAAAGGGCCTAAGTACTCATATGAGCCGACCACTACACGGCCTCGGTTGTTGGCCATGGTGAGGGAGGTGGCTGACCGGTCGCGCACACAGGATAAGCAACGCCTCATCGGAGACGGTGTGGATTGCATCATCAAAAACGTGAGTCACAGCCAGAAAATACGTCCGCCCCTTCTGAAAGTTACGAAATTTCTACAAGACAACAACCTAGTTGTGATGCAGTCAGACAAAGATGGTGGATTTGTGGTCATGCCCAATGGTATTTTTAACGAGAAAGCACTGACTGCCATAGCAAAAAATTTCAAGATTGTAAAGTCTAGAGAGACAAGGAAGAAATCAGCTGCGTTACGTATGTTAAAAGAATGCCATCTGGAATCAATAGCAAGAAAAGTAGAGAAATCAAAATCTAGATTCCTTGAAATGTTCTTCACAGGCAAAACCCATAAGCCTGAATGCCCGCTACGAACAATAGTTTCAGAAAAAGGCACATGGCATTATCTTCGTGACAGCTTGAACTGTCTGACTGGAGCTGATCCGTTCCAAGTGCGCGGCTCGTTGGAATTAGTCAAACACCTACGCAAGGGTTTGCAAGGTGCTGCGACGGCCTTTTCAATTGACGTGGAGGATCTTTGTTACACTATTCCACATGAAGGTCTGTTCGCAGCTGTCCTCCAAAGAATAGACGAGACCGGCACCATCAGCTTTCAGAATGCTACCAGAATAAACCAAGACAGGTTCATCAGCCTACTTGAGTTTTACCTGCAGTCCACAGTAGTTTCCTACAATGAGCAATTTTTAATACAAAAATCGGGAATCTGTATTGGTTCGTCCGTCGCCCCAGTGCTCTCAGACATTTACTTGTCCGCCATGGATTGGAGAGTTCAAGAACATCTGCATGACAAGCACATCGTCAAGATATACCGTTATGTGGATGATTTCCTAATTGTGTTAGGCAGTGAAGCGGCCATCGACATGCTTGAAGCAGTTAAAAACATCATCGGGGTGTTCAAGGCCTCGTCTGGAGAAATGAGGAGGAGGAACAACTTTATTTACGTCATGGCCTAATGGCATCATGACCTAATGGCGCCGTGACGGGGGCCCAGGCGGCAACTCAGCGGAGGATCTGAGGCCTTTGTCGCTCAAGAGCCACCGAGACCTGCTGGACGGCCCAGGTTTGCACGTCACGGTCAGAGCATTCCGCCGCAGCCTGGAGTCGCGGCGGAATCGTTATGCTTTTAGAAGCCTCGTCGGGGAATTTTGTGCAGTCCCATAGGATGTGCGTCAGAGTTGCCCTCACCCGCTGGCACACGCGACACACATCACTTTCATATAAGTTTGTGTATAGATGAGTCATTAACACCGGGGTTAGTAAAGAACCAGTTTGTAGTTGTCTAAACAGCACCGCCTCCGCTCGGCTCAGTCCCGGGTGTGGGGGTGGGAAAGTCCTTCAAGCGAGGCAGTAAAACTGCGTAAGTTCATTGAATGTTGTCATGTGGTCTTTGGCACTACACCACGTTGGATGGTCGGTTGCAGCGGCGCGGTTGGTTAGCGCTCGCGCCACTGCATGTGCCGTCTCGTTGTGGTTAGCGTGCTTCTCCGACGCATCGTTGCCCGCATGCGCCGGGAACCACCTGAGTCTGACATACCTTTCTTCCCGTTGTAGGTCAGTCGAGCACAGAACGCGCGCAGCCTCACCGCACACTTTGCCCTTGGCATAATACCGCACTGCACTTCGGGAATCACACAGAACCGTTTGGCATCCGGGGTCGGCAATGGCCAAGGCAATGGCTACCTCCTCCGCCTGACATGCCTCTGGGACCCGTAAGCTTGCCTCTGCCCTCGTTGCGCCTGATGACGCATCGATGACAGTAGCTACGAAGGCAGCGGAACCTGAGTGAAGGGGAGGAAGACACCCATAGTTCTCTTGTGGCCCAGGTTGGCTGCCGATGGGATCGTGGGCCATGCAGGGCAGCTGCCTTGGGTGGATTTGGAGAAATTAAGTTTACGTGGGAAATGCCAAAAGAGAACAGGATCCAATGTTTAGATCTGATGCTGGTTTTTACCGACGAGCGGGTGTGTTGGTCATATAACGTTAGGTCGAAGAAAGGTTTGCTCCCCTTCGACAGTGCGCATTCTAAACTTGTTAAGCGGGCTGTCGTAACTGGTGCACTTAATGCGTGACTAACAAAGAGTTGTAAACACATGACTGATTATAGCTTCCAGAAACAGGTTCAACGCCTTCTTTGGCTTTCTACTCACCTTTCCTTTTATCAGGCCTGTGCGAAGCCTTACTCCAGAAAGTGAAGCTAGGCGAAACAGGGAAGGAGCCCAAGGAAAAGAAACGTTTGGCTGTCAGTCATTGCAGTCGGATCATGCGATGAGAAATCAGCTAATTTACCGTGTGAGCAGTTCATTGTATCAAACGCCGCAAACACATTGTTTTTAGCACCCACCGACGAACGTGAAGTGCTGGATATTATCCAGGCACTAAAAAATAGCTGTGCTCCAGGAGCAGACGAAATTAAACCGAAACCTCTAAAGGCTGTAGGTGAAATAATCAGTTGCCCACTCTCTCACATTTACAACATTATTTTATCTACGGGCGTTTTTCCGCAGAAAATGAAACTGGCCAAAGTGACTGTTGTGCACAAGGGTGGCCCCGCGAACGAACTAACAAATTATAGGCCCATACCAGTACTACCAGTATTTGCAAAGGTAGCCGAACAGGTTATAAACAAAACATTCGTCCGATTTCTCACCGCGCAAAATATTATAGCCGATGAACAATTTGGCTTTAGGAAAGATAGATCAGCCGAAACCGCACTCCTTGGGATAAAGGAAAAAAATTCTAAACAACATTGAAGAAAAGGCACACACCCTGGGAATTTTCCTCGACTTCAGAAAGGCATTCGACTGCGTTCAGCACAATGTTCTAATAAGAAAGCTTCCATTTTACGGATTCCGCGGCGTGTCGTTGACCTTAATTGAGAACTATTTAACGTCAAGAGAGCAATACACTGTCATAAATGCTGCAGCCTCACATGTAAAAACAATAAAATATGGTGTGCCTCAGGGATCTATTCTCGGACCTGTACTCTTTATTTTATACCTGAATGGTGTTGTGAATATACCAGGCAGCGAAAACCTAGTGTTGTACGCTGATGACACAAATGTCTTGTTCTCAGGTATTGACCCCTACGCGCTCGAAAGAAAGGCTAACTATTGGTTGACTGGTTTGAGTACATGGTTAAAACTAAACAGGATGCAATTAAATGCTAGTAAGACCAAATACATTCTCTTCAGGGCAAAAGGTGTAAAAGCTCCTGACAACCTAAACTTAAACTTTGAAAACACTCAGCTGCAACAGTGCTCACAAATTCGTTTTCTAGGTGTTCTGTTTCAAAAAAATCTCTCTTGGAACTCGCATGTTGATCAGCTTCGCAGTGATCTTTGTCGGGCGGTTGGCATTTTAAACAAACTGAGATATTATCTCCCGGCGTCCGTAAAGCGCAAATATACTATTCATTAATACATTCCCGTTTAAGCTACTGCTCCCTTGTGTGGTTAACGACGGCGCAGAGAAATCGAGAGTCCCTCCTTGCAATTCAAAAGCGGGCATTACGAGTTGTCGGGAAAATACAGTGATTGCGCAGCTGCCGGCCTTTGTTTAGGTCTTATGGAATATTAGAAATAAGTAAACTGCACACATACAAACTATGTCTCGACATATTACGCCAGTACAAACTAGACAAAATAACCTTCGAAACCACCTATCACACTAAACTTAGCACATACGAACTTCGAAAACAATGTATGAAAACACCTCGTGTAAGCACAAATTATGGTTTTCAGAGGTTAGGATGGCAAATTCCTGACTTAATTAACCAATACCCTATTATCCTGGATACTGCACGCACTACCCCCTCTATACGTAAATACAAAATGTTAATTAAAGCAATGCTCATAAATGAACCTTAAAGATAAAAACTTAACGTATACCTATCACTAGTGTATGTTTTGTAAATATTGCTATGGTCGAATTCTGGTCAATGTATGCTGTGTGTGTTTTGTAAAGCCAGTGTTTTGTAAAGATGTCTTAATATATTGTGTAAAAATAGTGAAAGTGTGTTCTATTATGTAATGCTCTTCTTGATTTTGTGTAGCCAGTGGTGCCGCCTGTCATCCGGGTGGCGTGACCTCGTCAGGCAATGTATGCCTTTTGCCACGTCACCCTGGACAACCTCTTCGTTGTCTGAAATAAATTCTGAATGAATGAATGAATGAAATGAAACATCCACAAACTCTCGCACAATGTCAAAAAGGTTGCAGCCAGGTATGACGTTAACGTTGTATTTTCTGCCCCGTGTAAGTTGGCTAAGATATGCCCGATGGTGAACTGGAAAAAACAGTCGACCTTCACAGTTAACCACTCGAATCAGTACACCGAATGTCGCTCCGGAGTTGTTTATCAGATTCCCCTCACGTGTGCCAAAGTAAACATCAGCCAGAACGGACGCTGTTTCAATGACAGAGCAAGCGAACACCTCCTCAACGTAAAAAATTCTGGGAGCCACATGGCAGTTCAATGCAATCAAGCCTGCCACGAATGTTGGCCTATGTTATCAGCCACTAAGTTTCTGGCGACAGCAAGGAGTAAAATAAAGAGGGAAGTTATTGAGGGATTTTTGATTGAAAAGGCTGGGGACAAGTGCATCAGCAGCCCGTCTGTCTGTCTACTGGAGAAAGAATGGTCCTTCTTAGAACGGGGGCGGTTCCTGCATGTTAACCACATCTAGGCATCTTACTAAGGGTTTTTCCTCGCACCTTACCTGTTTGTTTGTGTATTTTTTATCTTAGTTTTTGCCGTGTTGACTGTTGGCCTCAAGCGGATCTTTTCTCTTTTTTTCTCTTTCTTTTACTGTAACTTTTATTTTGCTGACGGTTACTTTTTATTGTAACTTTTATTTTGCTGACGGTGCCTTTTGCATAGCAAGTTGTCATTCTTTTTATTCATACTCCAGCTGATTGTACACATCCCTTTCATCGCCTTTTCCTTGTTATTTGCTTCGCCGCGCTTCTTCTACTCGTTACTGCTCCTGGCACCACCGATGTGTATGGCAGAGGCACAAGCGCAACTCTAATGTTTCTGTTATCCGGTTATCTTTAGATTAGTTGTGTCTTTGCGTGTTACTGATTGCACGTGTCTTGAGTGCTTTTTCACTACGTAATGATCGCCAGCGTTGGGAGGCGTTTTCCTTCGCAATGTCCACTGGCTGACAGTGTATCACGTGGTCCATGTGAATGGTATAAATTGTGCTGTTTTTTTATGACGCAATAAAAGTTGGTAGTAGCGCCTGTCCTGTGTTTCGTGTTTCTTCTACTCGTCCTAGTTCCGTTGCGCTTTGTCAGTCTGTGTCGTAGAAGAGAACAATGGCTGAGTTGTCTCCGTGTCAGTTGGTAGTAGCGCCTGTCCTGTGTTTCGTGTTTCTTCTACTCGTCCTAGTTCCGTTGCGCTTTGTCAGTCTGTGTCGTAGAAGAGAACAATGGCTGAGTTGTCTCCGTGTCAGAGTGTCAGTTATCATGCAGGCGCCAAGGAAAATGAAAAAAAGGTGAGAAATTTTTGCAGCGCCGCTTAACAATTCATTCTACGCTCGATAAAGGGCCTCGGTGTCATCGATTGTGTGGTATGTTCTAGAGAAGAGAAAAATAAAAGATCACCTGAACAAAACATATCTCATCAAAGGGCAATAAAAAACTGGAGAGGTGCTTTCTTTGCTGCGAATGCTTCTGATTTCATAGAAGCAAGCTCTATCGCTGATGAGGAACCGGCACTATGCCATTCTGCTTGAACCACACACCGATGCAACTGCAACATATTGAAGATGATTTTTCTTTAAAACACCTTGAAGTACCTTGCTTTAGTCAAAGAGCCGTTCCTCTGACGTAATCAGTGGTAAAGCAAATGAAAATCTGCATATAAACCTTACTCTTTCATTAGATTTCAGGAGAAATATAACAAAACCGCGCTTTTTCACAACTCTCAGAAAAGGAGAGCGGCACTACTCGCGCATGATATGATGCGGCTAGGAAATTGCACTTCTTTTAGGGGAGGCTTCATAAGTAATACTATAAACATATCGCCACTCCTCGTATTTCTTCCATGCCGCGACAGGAATGCTCACTATATTGGCAAATATTAAGCCTGCAGAAGAAGCCCGCAGTAAAAGTAGTAAATTTTAAATAGTCCTGTAGCTGCACGCGTTAACCTAGTAAAAATAATTGCCCCCCCCCCCCTTCAGATTTGCAGCTGCAGGTTTAAGCGACAATTCTTCCAAGCTTAGGGGTCGGCAAAGCTCCTGGACGTAAGTGCATGAGTGCATGCCACAACAATAATGAGTGGCTGTTAGCTCGAGAAGGTTGCAATTTCCATGATTCCTATTACGAAGGAGAGAAAATCGCATAATTGTTTTATTTTTTTTCACACAGTTTTATTAGTTAATATTGGCTGTTTTGCGTCGATACAAAGCAACTTCCCAACATAAACGGGAAAAAATTTGAGGTAAAGCGCCCCATTTGGAGCTCGCGTTTCGAAATGTAAAGTGTTAAGTTGCAGGCGAAATGCGCTGTCCGAATAATGTGCTAAAATCTCTCCAGGACCTGGGATAGTCATCGAAGTGTCTGCTTTACATACAATATATACTACGTTGTGAACCATGCGGGCGCGCAAGATGCAACATGGAAAAGTTGTCTGTTATAGTTTATGGATAATCCTTAACAACAGAGATTTCGGGTTCAAACTTACTGTCTTGGCATGTGATTTTGAAACATGATTTCTGATGCTGCAATAAAACATTAGCTTCTTTTCTTTTCCATTTAATATTTTTTCGTGTTTGGCTTTTAAAACAAATACCGCTCCTTTGGTATTAGCCTCGTGAAGACTGCGTTTTAATATTTTGGTGTTGTGATAAATTATAGATAATATTTCATTCCATAATATTCCATATTATGCCAGAATGTTTTTTATGATTAGTATTTCATCTGGTGCCTTGCCTTTTTAAAAGCTTCTTATTGTGGTCCGCAGCAAAATGGTGAATCGGTATGGCGGTCTCTGTTGATTTGTATTGTGTACAGACTTAATTCCCTATAAGATGTAATGTGTAAGATGTGAGAAAAAGTGAGCTCGGAACTGATTAATCAGTCGCATACAAAATAATTTACAGCCTGAGTATAAAGGCCAAATCTTTGTTTCGTGTTTTTCTTTCTTTGAAATGATGCTGAAGGCATTCTTATGCACGAATCACCACGTGGTTCTCGCCTACGACCGCTAAACAATTTAATGTTACGATTTTCTTTTCATCTCGCAGTGCTTTCAATAGCCGTGCAATTGCTGTGACGCGAATGTTTAGTATTGGTAAAGGAAGATTTAAAAAAAAAGCCACTTATTAAATGCTGCTTTTAGTTTTTCGTTATTTTAGCTCTTAAGCCAGGGTTGATTGAGCATACTAATGCCTGTAAATATACGCAGAGGCATCGATTTTGGCAGGTTTTTGGTGCCCAGGTGATATAAATTGCCCATTCATGTCAAAGGCATCATACAGGTGTTTATATCAAGTTAGGATGGGAGAAAAGATAAAAGTATAAAATAACTTTCGGCCTCTTTAAGTTCAATTGATTTATCTGTCTGGACAGATATCGCGCGCTTACCCGTGTATGCTATTTTCTTATGCGCTATTACAAACAGCCATACATGGAACCACCAACTAGGTGTCTGTACTCTTTTAAACTTCTGGAAAAGATTTGCAGTTTTTAGTGCAGACATGTTTTATCCTAGTTTTGCTTTCTATGTCTACGCCACACCACACCAAACAATTTTCGTATTGCTTTTTCTGTTGTATACTATATTTATAATCCTCTAAGCACCCGCATAATTATATTTCCCACACTCAACCTAAACAACAAACTATGCACCTGCAGTGTTTGGCGCACGTACCAACTTTTGGCTTGGTGAGAACTGAAAAGTTTCAAAAAGTAGACAACTAGGAAGATTCCATACGGCAAATACTGACTTCAAACTTCCGTTAGTTCTCTGTTGTGCGATATTGTGATCACTGTACTCGGTGCGCATATTCAGTGGTTGCGCAGCGAAAATCCTGTTATCTCCATCATCACTCTTCCTATGTTTTCTGCAAGGTTAAGGCTTTTCCCATAACTTTTTAATTAAAACCCTCATCTGCCAGCTGAGTATATCGCATCCCGGACCGTATCCGTAAAGTATCGAATATTAAAGTTTGTGCCAACGCTGCCAAAATATTGATTTGCTAAAGTAGGCCGCAGGTCATAACCCTAGAAATAAACAAATCATATTCTACGTGAGATTATATTGCGAGAGGTTTGAGTGAATCTTTTGCATTCTACATATCTAGTCGGGAAGGCAGGATAGAAATAGCTATCGAAATTAGGGACAGTTTGGCAGAGTATAGCACTAACTGAAATCACACGAAGATGCTTGCCCTGTTATTGCCTCAAGTATGACTGTTACGCTTGAGTGTGAAGGTTGCAGTTGTACATTCATATCTATTGAACGGAAAATGTGTAGGTCCATAAATCAGCTTCGCGCTATAAGAGACCTACGTTTTGTGCGACAAGACGCTATGTATATTATCTGGGTTGAAGGCTTTTTCTTGTCTATATTTAAAGAGACGCACTTTAAAGAGGCGCACTACCTAGGCGCACGTTGAACACAAAAATTTTCTCCGGAGATCTGCAGCTGCACGTGTTCATATTAGACTTTTTTTTTCACCGCAAGAAGGATGGCACGTGTTCTGTGTATTGTTTATCTGGCTCTTCCTAGGTGTGGGAAGGATTTTCGAGAGAAAAATAGCCACGGCTCAGAGAAGTGAATTTTCAAAATTTTCAGACCACTCAGGCCAAAGTAGCGAGGTTGCTACCGTTTTTAAGTAAACATCGATGTAGCTTAGCCTCTGGAATAAGTGTCGAGCAATTGGGTCTTCAAAATTCTCTAGTTTGTCCATACATGGGTCGAACAATTTTGTCTTCAAAATGCAGTAGTCTGCCAATACATGCCAACTTCTGCTTTCCTCTATAAACATAAGCGGTGGTTCCGAAAGTTGGCCGGGCTGTGTTGAAAAATTGCGAAAGAGTTAGCAAATAATAATTTTTGGTCGCATTTTAGTAGATTTTGTGGGAATAAGGCAATCCAAAGAAATATGACAGGCATAAAGTTGGGCGTGTTCTTGAGTGAGTTTCGTAGCCTTTTAGCTTTCTCCAGGAGTGAACAATGTCTTCCCTTATCTATATGTTTCTCGCGTTAGTTTTCTGGGTTATCTCACAAATATAGTTTGAATGCAAAATACTGCAATTTGCTTCAGTGTGTTCTGAACGGTTGGAACCCGCAAAGCAACACAAAGACGATATTGGAAACTTACTTAAATGAATCTGAAGCCTGCAAAATGTGGCGATCAACACTACTGGAGTCAACGACATTAGTAAAATCATCTTGGATAGTGTGTTTTGCAACGCACTTTCACTCGCATCAGCAAAAATCAATAAGCCACTGCGTTATCACATAGGCCTTCCATTGCAATTTGATGTCGCTCCGAAATCACTCTTCAAGAAAAACGAATCAAGAATTCTTGATGGTGACCCATTTGTAGCGTTGGCCTACTCGACAATACAAAGAAGGCCTAATCGCCAGGTTATATCTCATAAGAAGCGCTAGAGTACACCTAATTAAATACCCTACGTTCACAATCAGTACCTGGCAAGTTGAAAGCGACCATCATAAACAGACAGCCTCCACATATTTGTTTAGAACTTGCCGTGTAAAAAAAAAGTGATGATTTTCACCCGAGAAACTGTAGTATTACATCACTCAGAGGCAAAGAGAAGGGCTACCGGTAACGGCGTTCTGAACACATGGAGGTGCTTTGTAGGCATTTTTTTAGCCACATATTTCTTACACCTCATTCAATCCTGCATAGGGAGGGTTCAACTTTCAGATAAATGAATAATCTGGCAGCGTTATTTTAGCCGCCATGACCACATTAGTTAGCCATGTCGATGTCACTTCTACAAATTTAGGCAGAAGCCTGACTAGCTAGGATTCCATTGCGCCAACATAACTTTTTCTGTAATCAGAAAAAATGCGGAGCCGCCAGTAAGGCCGTGAGAGGACAAAGAAGCTCTTTTCCTTAAATTTGTATACGTTTCAAACTTGCGACATGCAGCACAAGAAAACAGGCTACTAATATCTGCATTTCCTCTTTCCTTGAAAGCGCCATGTTTAGAAAAAACTAGTGCGAAACAAAAAGACAGCGGCTGTCTTTCTCTACTTTGTACTCGATCGTTTTAAGTAAATAGAACGGTTGGAAGTAAAAAAGGCATGCGGTATGTGCATAATTCGGAAAATACGCACAATAGATAAAAATTTCGATATTTTATTCTATTGAATCAAGGCCACATACTCCTGGCGTGTTTTTTACGTAACTGCTTAGCAGCAAAGCATTTATCTGAACATCGCTTTGCGTTCCATTCTGTGGACAGCCTTTAATTTTTGCGTATCAGCGCCTAGTGAAAAGAGGATGAAGGGAAGGTGCAGAGGCAGTCACTTGCGAAATTGCATTCACACCGACTCGTTGACAGCACGCGTATTTGCTGCAACATTCTGGGACACTTTTAAGTAACAGTCGCGCGCCGTCCTAACGGTCGACCGTTAGAGGCACACTTCTTTTATCCCTTGTTTTGTTCATGGGCCTGCTAGAACGGATCCCCACATGTGCCATTCTGCAATTGCGGCATAAACATATTAAACGACAAGGAGTGAAATTCAAGTACCTAGGAACGACAAAACCAGTGACAGTTTTATTTACACGCTCGTTTCAATTAAGGTAATCGTGGTTCAGCAGTCACACCCTGAAAGTAAATAAAAAAATTATAGCGAATGCGCAAGTGCACAGCACATGAGTTGACTGTATGTGTAAACGAACGCCCCATTATGAACTAATGAAGATTTCGTGGGCTGCTTTGAAATCTAAGCTTGTCTGCATGCTGATTTCGTTGCTTTAAGCTTTTATTCCGTCTGAAACAACGGGCTTAAATAAAATCAGGAGCACTCTACGCATTTAGATGTCCACATCAAACGCCGAGCCGCACACTTTATCAGGAAAATTAAGGTTCCGTGGTAGTGGGTGCGCTGAATGCGAAAGAGAAAGCAAAAGCAACGTGTGCCTTTACTTCATGCCAGCTGGATATGTCGTTCCACCGTTTCGCGGCTTGAAAAAAGTTTTGTCAGTTTCTCGAGTAACTGACGTTTCCAGCAGCCCGGAACACATAACCTCTGTTGACATTACCGCAAGGTATTTTTAACGCAGCGCTTATTTCTTGAAAGAAAGAAATAGCCCTGTCGAGCTTGTCAGTGTCTACATAACCGCTTTGTCCTTCTTGGTATTCGCTTAGAACTAAGTTGTCTAACCGACCGTCTTTATCACGATGACTTGTTGATCACTGCGCTCCAACTTGCTCTTGTGTTTAGAAGTGGGCTTTGAAAACAAGTGATGTGAAGAAGCTCTGAAATACGTTGAAGCCTCGTTTTAATATAGCAGTCTTCAGCAATGAATTCACTGTATGAAACAAAAGTGCTTATCAGTCAAAATGGTAAGATCCAAGGTAATACCAAGTGATGCACACACGATGTTCTGCAAGTATTCAAAATATCCTTCACTGAGTTATAAAAACGCTTTTTCGGTTTAGAATTGTTAGCGCAGCAGAACATCACAATAGATCTAAGACGTGCTACCTACGAGGCTGCTTAACTAATCCCGGACAGTTAATTTATAAACATTTATTGAAAGCCTCTACATATTGAGAGCCATACGTGTAGCAAACCGTTATTTCTATATCAGTTTTCAGAATTTAGGAAACGCAGTTTCTTTCGGCACTGTGGCCCAACAAATTTTCACTGCTTCGACGTGTTACATGCGTTTGAGGGGTTGGTTTGCCTGCATGCGTGTCGAAAGCGGGTGTATTTTGGCACGGTATTGGCAAAATTTGTTGGCCACTTCGGCGAGGGCAATCGCATTTTCGAAATTCTAAGAAGTGTTATAGATATTGCTTACGGTGGTTATGCACACCTCTCAATCGAAAGGGGTCTAATAGTAATATTACAAATTTTAACTATTCGCTATCTCTTTACAAGCCTACTAGCTGGCACGTCTTAGCTGTTCTGATGTGCTACACAGCTGACGATGCTATGTCGGATAAAGCGCTGTTCTCACTGAAAAACCAAGTTTAAAGATAATAACCAGGATTATGGCCTCCATAGTGCAGACTGCTTTTTAAGTTTCTGTAGCCATATCAGTAAGGCTGCGTGTCGTACAATCGCGATCAAAAGTTTACCGGATGCATATGTACGGAAAAAAATTATTTCGATGCAATCGCGTCATCCAGTCGCCTGAAGTACAATGAAGTAGAAGTGGACGCGGACGCTCTATCAGCTGGTAACAATTCCACGCCAGTGGTTGGCATGACAGTAATAGGTACTTTGCCGAAATATTTCGTCACTATTTTGCATACTGTTACATGAACAGTATAATGAGAAACACTTCTCGCGGTGTAAGCGCTTCACGCGAAGCTGTTCTTTGTACTAATTTTGGAAAGATTGATTTCAGCTTAGGTGTATATGGTATGACACGGAACAATTGCTTTATGTATATTGCTGCGTTATTTGTGCACTGTAGCATGATACAAGGAAGCTAGTTATATTTGGGGCGGCAGACCAAAACCTCTTTAATTTGACTCTCCCCTACTCGTAACAGCAGAAGATTCGGACTTTCGCTGTAGTGCTGACGAAAGGGCGTGTAATTCCATGGCGGGCGACAATGATCAAATGTGACTTTTGATTGGTTTTACCTGTTTATTCCTGCTGGCTCCTGAAGCTAGCCGTATCGCGGTGTGACTCGAAAGGAGGTAAATTCTGAAAAGTTGCTAGTTAAGCCTGAGTTGCATGCTCCATTTTTGTTCACCCACGTGTGGTGTGCTAGGCGCTGCTAAGGGTGGGGGGAACGATCCGGGCGCATAGATTGGTTTCCGTGAACCTAGTCGAGGGAAGCTGCAAGCCATTCATGACATTGGCTAACGCCTCTGTGGTCTCATTTTCTGCCCTTCAGTAGGCGTCTCGCTTTCAAGATGACATCGCACGTTTCGCCCACTTTTGTCCGCGTGGTTCTTCCTCTCTTCCAATGCGGCGATACCATGCGCTTTTTACGTTCTCTGTCCTTCTCGTGCAGTGAAGGCGCATGTGAAGGCGCATGTGACGCGCCGCTTGTGATGAGGCTTTATCTTCTATCTGGAGAACCTTGAAAAACACTTCTAAGGATCTTTCATTGTTGAAGCAGTCCTGCTTCAATATTCTTGACACTGTGGACGCCGTAAAGCATTAGGCAATAATAATCTTTTTTGCCTCGTATTTGACATGCAAGAAATACAAAACTATCGCCAGTACAACACCTACAGATGTCGTCCCAAGTCTGCCACTTTTATTTTCCTTCCACAAGGCTCCGCTAGCCGAGTAAGTGTTCTCTCATCCAAGCTCCGCTCCAGCGGAAATTAGCTTGACTTTCAAGCCGCTCGCGAATTTACAATATCTTCAGGAGCGAGGCTCCACCTTCTCTTATACCCGACGAACGATGAGCCCTGAAATACGATCATACACCAGCCTGCTGCACGCCTGGAAGTCACGCCACGGACATCAGTGACACCTCGTCTGACTTGGGCACGTGTTTCCTTTGCAGAAGATCACCGACGCGTCGCCGACAAGCGTACACCCTGAATGGCAAAGACTGCTGTAGCGCTAACGACTACGCCCATACCGTTTAAACACAGCCCTTACAAACGGCCTGTGGCATCGTTTGTACTGTCTTTGCCACTGCTACACGCCACATGAAGCACCAGGAAGCTTATCTGCAGCAGCTGCGTCCGGCATCCTTCAGGCCCACAGCAAGAGTAAACGTTTGCTTTTGCCGAAATGGTCACTGCACCAGACGTGCTTACGTGTTGCAATGCATGCAGCCAAGGACCAGTTACCACCTCCTACGACAGACCATATTGGCTGCTGCATCTTTCCAGAATACGGACACAGTAGAGACCGTGAACACGCCAGGAAACCGCTGCCCTCCTTGCGGGAGATCCTTACGTGTTTGAAAGCTTCACTTCTGCCTTTTTTCTCAATCCTCGCTCCCTAATCTTTAACATTAAGAGTGGAGGCGTTGTACAGACCGCTTCTCTTAGCCTGAATCCGGACGTTTGTGCCACGGCATTCAGCCCACCTGAACAATTTGAGAAAAAATCTACACTCATCTCATCTCATCTGATCTCATCTTCGACCCATTGGACGGCAAATTTCCGAGAAGC
The DNA here is from genome assembly GCF_052857255.1 of Amblyomma americanum. NCBI lineage: Eukaryota > Metazoa > Arthropoda > Arachnida > Ixodida > Ixodidae > Amblyomma > Amblyomma americanum. Next base: position 95,975,456 of record NC_135501.1, read on the forward strand.
TTTTCTTTCTCTATTTTTATTTTGAGTTCTGTATTCGTGCATTACTTTTTATATATAATCAGCTTGCTGGGAACTCCTGTGTTGTAAAGACATCTTCCTCTTGCCTCGCAAATGGTCCGAAATTACAGTGCATTCGTCAACAGATAGCGTACCACAGATTCGAACGGTCAAGTTAGAAGAATTAGGCAATGTTTTGCCGGTCCCCACAGACGTACAAATATACTGCGGATTAAAAAAAAATGTCAGATTTTTTCTCAACAAACCACCACTTACAGACAGAAGAGCCTTGCTCACATGCTAGTGCATTCTAAAAACCCGTTCCCTGCTGGAGCATATATACCACCACATTGCTACAAAGTAAACTACAGGGTACCCGGCCACTGTTCTTGTGATTTGAAGAGATGTGTCAAAACCTAGGCGGACTAGACACATTGCAACGCACTGCTCGAAGACTAGACGCACCGCCGTCATGGTACAATGTCTCTACAGTCTATGATTTCCCTCTTACACAGTTGCGTAAAACACAAATTCCACGACAGCATATAATACAAGAATTTTTTACATTCGAAGAAAAGTACAGTACATCTACAGCTTTTTATATAGATGGTGCAAAAACAGATATCCTTGTCAGAAGCGCTTTGGTATAGGGGAATTACAATGAAAAAGTAAGGCTTCAACAACGCCCAACAATGTTTACTGCCGAAAGTTACGCCATCAGCTGTATTTACACACACTAGTCATGTGTGCTTATAGCCCTTCATTTTAAAATGCAATTAACCCGCTGCTTGAAGACATCATAAAAAACATAACAACCGCCATAGCTGAAGGACAAAACATAAAACTCTGCTGGGTACCAAGTCATGCTAAAATTACAGACAAGAGAGCAGACTTGTGCGCTGCCCAAGCAGGTGGCAAGTCGATACAGAAGGCAAATGTTCCTTTTAAGGATCGCATGAGCCTCCTACACCGTAAATTAATTAAAACAGGCAGCAGGTTTCGAGCAACAAAATAAAAAACGAAATACACTTGGCAAAGCCAGAAATTGGTGAATGAAAGACATGTTTGCCCCAGCAGCGTTTCATTGAAGCTACTTTATGCCGTCTCTGTATAGGCCATACACAACTTGTAAACAACTTTCTATCTTCAAATGAAGACAAACCTGATTGGGAAATATGTGGAAATGTACTTACAATTGTTCACATTTCATTATCGTGCACGAAAGTCGAAAAAATACGGAAAATGCATTTTACTGAGTTTCATAAAGAATCGCTCCTTCACACGTAATGTTGCTATTGGGAGAAGATGCAATTGTCAACATATCCTGTGTGTGTTTTTTTAATAGAAACAGGTTTCCTCAACAAACTCTAATTTTTTACCCACTGCTTCGCTTCATTTTTTAATACACTTCAGCCGACTTCTCATTACTGGGAAGAAGGCTGCGAATTAATTTACGGGTTGGGAAGCTCTACCTCCTTGCCCAGCCAAGGATGTCTGCTGAAATTACCAGATCTTCTTTAATGATTTTCGCATTAGCCATTCATAAAACTTCTTCTTTCATCACTAAGGTAATAAAAAACAATGATTTTGACCTTCTACGCCACCTGTAATTAATATTTGTAAAACATTCTGCAGAAAAAAATTTCCTCTCTCTGGAAAGTGACACCAGATGGCCTGAGTTGCCCATGTGCTATAAAACCCTACAAAACACATCATAGTTTTGCAAAAATTCTGTGTGTATTATAAAATAAGCCAAAGTTCTTTTTTTCTTCCCAAGAGAGATAGCTGCGAGGGAGGAACGCGGCTGTCTGACAGCCTTTTTCTTCCAAGAAGTTCAAAGTAGGAACTTCGAAAATTGCATGTCGCGTTGATTCATGAATCGTTGACTCGTTGATTCGGGAAGCAACTCTAGAGCACGAGACTAGACCCATTGGAATTACTCCAACTTTGCGCAATGATTCTTGAAACATTGTACACTTTCGTCTGCGATGCGGCTTAAACTAGGAAGTACTTGTTACTATATTTATTGAATTTTTATATTCATTTACACTGCAATCCATTTGAGGGGTTTTCTAGTGGAGGGAAATAAAGCTCTTAAAAATAAAACAAAAATCGGGTAAAAATGACAATTACAAACTGCAGCAACACCTTTTGAATTAAAATCAAGGACATAGCAATAAAATATAAGATGGCACAAGCACTAAACGATATAAAGGGGACCAAAAGAACAAAGTAAATTGGCAGTGAATACAAAACAAAAAAATATTGCTTGGAAAACTACAAATCAGGGGCAAAAATTTTTGCGCTTAACTGTCTGATACTGCATTATTTGCAACTTTTTTTCCTATCGGTAGTAACGTCCGCTGAGAAATTGAGCACGTAAAATTATTATTTAAAATAAAAGAGTTATTGTCACTTTATGACCACTCTTTCTTGCGTACCTAGAAGAAAACGATATGATAATGAACATTGGAGGCTTGGTTTTGTTAACTAAATGATACAGTAATATCACTCGCAGTACAGAATTAATTTCAAATAAATCTATGTAACCACCTCTATATTTCAACGCGGTGGTAGCTCGTGTGTATGAAACTACTTCTTTATTCCAGTATGATTATCCGTAACGCTAAGCTACTAAATAGCATTTTGGACATCTCTTATAGAATATGCTCCTAATAGAATACCGAAATTTTAAACGTAATTTCTTGCGGCATTGCCATATATTGGTTTCCAAAATTTATTTCAGTAGTAGCACTTTATTTCAAGAATAAAGAGCACGGTGACCAGCATACAGGCAAAAGTTAACAGTAAGTGTTAACAGAGTCCAAGCACCAAAGCATGAGAGCGCAAGAGGTCGGTGTGGCTGTTATGGAGTTTTACTCACTGAAGAGGACATATTGATGGCAGTCGTGAAGGTAAGCTGACTTCCAATGTGTGTGGCACAAAATATTTGTCATGACATTTAATGAATAGTTTTTTCAGAAATCTTGTCGAATCTTTTCGTGAATTTAATAGCAATTGCGCCAGTTTGCTCGCAGTCACCTTTTGATGCAACGAAATTGTTGTGTTTTTATTAGAACGTAATGCAGACCGTTCAACATCGTCTGGCTGCTCATCTATCCAGATAAGGTAGTTTTTCATGTATCTGACGAGAAAATGAACGAATAAAGCTGGGCGTAACGAAACATTTTCTGTTATAATCGTTCTTTGTTTATATGAAGCAGGAACCATGGCAATCCGACGGGGTTTAATATTCTTCGCGCATATGTAAACCGTCAAAGTTGTGAAGAGTGTTTATGTTTTCTTTTTCGATTATGGCGCAAAAGGACAATGCTCTTCGATCCACGGACTCAATGAGAGCAAAATTTCTACCCGTATAGCATTGAGTGTACATTTGAGTAGGTCCTGCTCATTACACTCGTGTCCAAGTTGTTGGGCATGGGCAGCTGCCACATAGCGTATCGCCATATAGCACCAGTTCTTTCTGGATTCATGAACACTGATCCAGGGTCCTCTCTCAAGATAAGCAAAAAAAAAGTGTCTAGCATTCATTCACTACTCTTTAGCTTCTTTTCCAAATATTCAGGCTAAACCCAAGAGAAGATTGTAAGAGCGTCGAGGGACTGAAATCGTTTGGAGACACTTTTCTTGCACATACTGCCATGAATCAATGCAGTTATTGCGCGCCACGCTGCGCGGCCTTCAGGAGCGGGTCCCGCACTCTGGGATTATTTATGGTGGCTATTCTCTCTGTCAAGAATGAATGGTCGCCGGCGGCTTAAGTAGCTTTCTTTTCATTTGTCTCTTCCGCTTGAACCGGGCTTTGGTGGTAACAATCTTATGGCCGCGGGTCCTCGTATTTTTACCAAGACGTTTTTCTTGTACTGACTGAGATTCAGAGGGAGGATCTCGTCGCAGCAACCAGTGAGAAACAATTTCTTGTATATGAGGAAGGAACACAACTTCCCCTTCAGTAGGCGGATTTTTCTTTCCTACCGAACATGTACTGCCGAGCTGGTCAGTGACAGCTTGTTTGTGCGAAATAATAACTCTAAGGAGCACATCGAAATATCTCTGGAAAAATGCGAGCCCCGTTTTACCCTAAAGCGTTTGTAGTGTAGCAACTCATGGAGTCGCCCTGCTCTCTCTTTACTTTTATGCATCCTGAGCGACCGTAATCTGTCGAAAGAGAAAAGGCTTCGCGTCCTTTGGAGTGCTAGATGTGTTAGGAAGCGCCGCTAAAGAGCTTAGAAGCATATTCCTTCGGCTGTATACTTTTGACGGTGGCAGTAGAACAAGGAAGGTTTAATGCGGATTACTTCAAACGTATATAGGGAACCTGAGCACGCTTAGAGTTCAAATACGTCAACCTCAAAACGATGTCAAAGCTCACGGCCAGAGAATGTACTCTTGTGCGGTTGAGTAACGTGAACGTGATCTCTGGCTCCGACGAATCGCAATTTTTATAAAGCTGCGCTTTGACGGAAAGTAAAGTCGACAGTTCTTCCAAGCCCATCATTACCCGCGGGGTCCATGTGTGAAGGTGTCTTTTTTACCTCCTCCGTAAAACTCGCATACACTGGGAAACCCTACACCGCACCTTCACACTCAGAAACATGCGCAATACTTCTACTTCTAGATTCTAAAATGGAAAACAGACATTTCTTTACCTGCTGTTCGCAGTGGGGCAAATTGAGACAGTCGCGGCATATATTGACCGCTAATTGATTGCCTATCAGCCGCCAGTGTTTAGCTGGCAGTTTTGCATGGTTTACCCTCGCTTGGCCTATCCTGAAAGCAACCAAACCTCAACAACACCGGGCGCCGTGCGATCCAGGTTAATTTAAAAAAGAGGGATAGCTTAGGACTAGCTTAGGACTAGGTGAAGGCGTTTTCTCCTTAAACTTGCAAGGTAGCCTGAGTAGGGCTTCAGTGTTATCCTTGATGACGTACCCAGCATGGCTCAGGGAATGAAGGGAAATTATAGTTATCGGCTACTCTGAAGGCAGGAGTTCGCGCAGTTATGAGTCCCTGCCTCGGAATCACTGCTCTTAGAGCTGCACACAATAGCAGCAAACCAGGTGTGCAGTGACTGTTACATTGCAGCGTAAATCAGTGCGAGCGCCATCAGGAAAAAAATTCCGTCGTGTGTCTCTGGATTAGCCGCTGAGAGAAGCATCTGGCTCCTCCAGTGAGAAGAGCGCGAGAACCGCCCATGACGAGATGCGGGAGAAAAAAATGCATTGGCGGATGAAGAAGAGGCGCCCAAGCGATGCCGTCAAGTGTGCAGCGATTGGAAGAGAAAGGAAGCGGCGTCAAAAGCGAGCGCTTGTCATCCTTTGATCAAACACGAAGGGCCAAACAAAGCGAGATAAGTGTTACGTAACATAGGAGAAGCCGCCGCGGTGGCTCAGTGGTAATGGCACTTGGATGCTGACCCGAAATACGCGGGTTCAATCCCGGCCGCGGCGGTAGAATTTCGCCTCCATCGAAATTCTAGAGGCCCGTGTTATGTGCGATGTCAGTGCACGTTAAAAAACCCCGGGTGGTCTAAATTTCCGGAGTCCTTCACTACAGCGTCCCTCATAACCTGAGTCGCTTTGGCGCGTTAAACCCCCTGAAAACCAAAACAAAACTACAGCAACATAGGAAAAATATTAAACTTGTTTCCTGACCGTGAAGTCATCCAAAACATAAAAAGCGCAAATGCAGCAAATATAAAACATCAAATCATGACCTAACCCTTAAAGACAGCCAGTTTGAAGCGAAATTAACTGCCACAATTTTCGGGCAAATGAATGCGGCAAAGGGAACGAAGCGCGAAATGAAAAATTGCAAAATAGCAATGTAAGAAATGAAAACGAGTCATTTCTATTGTAATATGCTGATTCACTTCAAGGCTTGAGACCATCTACGCGTCTATGAATTACTTATGTTGCTTAGGATTCCTTTTACGCTGCTAATACTAACGGGTCCAGTGTCTACTCGTCTATAGCGAGGTACTCGTCTATTCAGACGAGTACCTCGCTCTGAATCTATACCTGCGTGATATTGTTAATATCGGAGGCAGGGGCTGTGCGCATGATTTTCGATTATGAGTATCGATGAAATTGCTTTTCACGCTTCCAATGCGATGCAAGTGCGTTTCTTCTGTGAGGACCTATATAACCTGAGAATTAGTCTCAGGGTTTGATATAATTTGTTGCGCACTATTTCACGTCACCACTCAAGAACTGCACCATCAGTGTATTTAGTGCACAGAGCAGTCGTATCAAATATTGGTTTTCAAAGTACCAGAGGTCAAATGTAGGTCAGTTCTGACGTAATTTACAAGGACGACTTCGGGAGCAGAGCCATGAAAAATGTTACTTGTTCTCGTTACTGTTGAATAATCACGTCGTACATTGTTGGAAAAAATTTTGAGTATTGAAAAATTGTAAGCCATTGATAATGAAATTGTAAATTATGATCCATTCTTCGGATGTGTAGCAAAATTTTCATTTCGTAGTGTTTCCATCGCTCGCACTGCGCAGTTGGTTGCTGTAGAAAAACCAGTGGGTAACACGGTTGAAGTTAGAAAAAACGTTATTAGTAAACAAATGCTAGCCTGGAAAAAAAATGCAAGCCTGCCGACGCGATAACTCGCCGTTATGGCTCACTGGTTAAGACTCTTGTCTACTGAGCCGTAGTACCCGGCTTCTATCCCGACTGCGGTGGCCGCGTTTCGATGGAGGCGAAACGCAAAAATCGCCTGAGTTGTTTGCGATGTCAGTGTACGTTGAAGATCCCCAGGTGGTCGAAATTATTCCGGAGCTCTCCGCTACGGCACCTCTTTCTTCCTTTCTTCTTTCAGTACCTCCTTTATCTCTTCCGTAATCGATGGCTCGGGTCTCTACCGAGGTAGGTGAGACAGTTACTGTGTCCCTTCCTTTCTTAAAAAGAAATTTCAAATTCAATTAAATTTTGACGGGATGTCTACGGTTATATTGATTCTTAAAGTGAAATCTTGCAATATATGAAAAAATTGCCTTCATAAGACTGTCACATTAAAAATTGCCTTACTTGATTTATTAATTTACTTACTTAATTTGATTTATTTATTTTATTTATTTATTTATTTCATTATACTGCAGGCCAGATTCGCCCAGGCAGAAGGCGCATAAAATAAAAACTTACCACTTACATAAAAATGGCCACTATTGTTGGGTACCATCAAAGCTCTCTGCAGTTCTTCAGCATTGTAAGTCGATCGAAAACACCAAAAAGAAAACATCTGCACAGAATATGCTGTTTCCTAAGCACTTAGAAATTATATGTTTTATTTATTACAATGTTGGGATATTAAGGTTACAAAATGTACACCCATTATCACAAAGCGATAACGAGCCGTAAAGCGGCTTGCTAGTGACGGGCGCCAAATTCGATAAGTAATGGCTAGCTTCATAAGTAAGCAGGAAAAAGAAGAACGTCATGTCGTTAGCCTAGGAAACCACGGAATAAGCAGCACCCAATCAGGGAAGATAATCACGAGGCCAGTTGTTCAGCGTGGCCCCATGGGGTCGAGGCCCCATTACCGAACGTGAACGTGTCCAGAAGTTCGGTTGGGAACAAATTGCATCTAAAGGCAGAAAAAAAGGCAAAAGGGGAAGAAGAGAAACAATCTCGTGTTGAAGACGATATGAAACTCTGCTTTTTTTTGTACGCCTTGGCGAGAACAGCACATGCCGTTATCATTCTGAGTAGTATATGAAAAGGAAGATAACTGTCCACTGTACACGAGAAAAGAAACAATGAAATGCGAACTGCAAGAACGAATTCTTTTGAGTACCTTGTTGTTGCATCGCTGTAGCTTGGTCAGCCATGCGTGTAACAAACGAGCCAGCACTGGGCTGCTCTAATTAGAGAAATACCCTCGACTGCAAGAATCGGTTATAATAAAATTTCCTCTACTTATAGGTCATCGTTAATCTGGTTTCTTGAGCAAAGAAATAAGGTAACGCTGCTCTGCGCCGTACCACCACAGGCACAACGGGCGAACTTCCAGGAAAGATAGTAAGGGGAAGAGAGCTGACGAGGCCCGCAAACCAAACGACTAAAATATCGCGTGTAGTAGCCGGACAACAGAACCTGGGAACGAGTTGGAACAGCTTCGAAGGCATGAAATGTTTTCTTGCATGGCTGTTGAGAGCTACGCGCTCCCAAAATCTTGCTCAATAATTATTCACGTAAAGAATTCTAGAAGTTGAGCCAGTGGCTGTTCAAAAGTATTAGAAATTTCAAACAAGGTGCATTAATCTGCATTTATATAACCTTGACCCTGCTCCTTCTTAGACTTTTAATCGTGTAGCTTAGCGCTATTAATGCTTTAGCCCACGAATATGTCAGCCTATAAAAATGTATTATGATTGATTATTATATATGGTATATAATGCATTGCATGATGTCGATGATGTGTTACACTGCTGATCTTTGTATTATTGCCGAGATTGCTGTATATAAAGAATTTAATCCCTAGATAATCTAAAGGTGTTTCGAAATACATCGCGGATATACGTCAGAGCTTACTGGGTGGCAGTCAGTTCGATGCGGGAATATTTTGACTGCTGTGTGCCAGTGTGCCGCCCATATTCCAACGATTCGCAAATGCATATCAGCTTGTCGCGTTGAAATAACCGTGCTAGAGAGCTATGGAGCCATCGGCCTTTCATCCTGTTTCCTATGCGAGCTGGATTACATGCCGATAAATCGACTCGACTGCACAGCATCCAGAAGGAGAAAAAAATATATTGAAGCTTGCTTCATTCACGTCCTTGTCTCTTTATTCATTTTAAGATCATATTTTTCATAATGTAAGGAACCAAATTCATATAACGTTTGCAATTTGCGAGCATTACATTAGGCACATGTCTTTGACGAGCGGCACAAATTGAGGCTAGTCCCTATTAACTCACTTTCATTAAAAATCGCAAACAATAACTTTAAGTAATAGACAGCGGTAAATATAGACAGCACGAAAATGAGCACTAAGCTGCTTTTTGATCAAGGAAAATGCATTTATCTACGTAGTTACACAAACGCACATAGAAAAAAACGAAAGGTAGAACATGAACAATCGCAAATCATCAACCGTGACCCATCAAATATTTACAGAAAGAACATCTGCGTGTATACCATCACTTTGATCGCAGTGACAACCCCCCCCCCCCCCCCCCCGCCGCATTATATCATATATATACAGGTAACTTGGGGAGCGAGCACTTAGCATCCGTCGCTCAAGTTTTGAATGAAGTTTTTGCAGACTGCTGAGCAAAGTGTAAAACATGGTTTTTGGCATTGTGTGCAATTTGTTTTTATGCTCGGATATGAAAATCATAAAGGTTCTGCTCTGCTGGACGAGACTACTGCCAAAAGACTTGGGCTTTTTCTTTGTTTACAGCCGTTCTTAATTGCCACGTTAAGTGCGAAACAAGTTGAGAGCGCTAATGCTCATATTGCTGAGACCGTTACGGCGCGTTTTCTCATCTGGTAACGTTTTCTTCATCCGAATGCTAAGCGCCTAGCAAGAATAGGCGGCGAGTATGCTATTGCATAAATTATTACGAATATCTTTACTCTGACCGTATGTCTAAAAATATGAACCGAAAGCTATTTTAACTGCATTTATAGTGATCCGCTGAAGACTGTTTAGTCCTGCGAGTCAACTATAACAACGAAGAGCTACCACAAAAGAGGCACGATCTTCTCCTCTCATTTAACTTGCTTTAAAAGTAGGAATGAAATGCAAGATTTGTCCAACAGCAGCTGCGAAGAAGAAACCTGTCCTACGTTCATGCTCCCTTTCGACTGCCGTTCCTCCTCCCTCGGTATCAACTATAGCTGATTTTGTGTATAGGGGACGAGAAAAGTTTACCGAGTCATGACATGCGCCGTGTAGTGAGATATATACGGCACCCCTAAAGTTCAAAGTTTATTTCGGGGTTCTAGAACTATCACGCTTAACACTGAGAAGCTTGGTAGCCTCGGCAAACAGAATAAACGCCTGAAAAGAAGGAACCAGAGCCTCAGAACCTTTGACACTCCCTGTACATTGCTCACCTAACCGGTAATATCGCACCATGAGCGACCCTCAAAACGCATCTGTGCCGCTGACTGACAGTATGTGCTTGTGTATTTATTGACAATATATCCCGACCAATCCTGGCACAGAGAGTTAACTAACTGGGCAACACTGAGTTCGGCATACTCCGCGATTCATGGGGCTGTTGCGCACACCGCACTGAGCTCATTTAACGGTTCTTCAAGGCGCCATGTAAGACCTGGAAGATTATCAATAATATCTTCTGATTTTTATATAATAAGACATGGATTGAAAACGCCAATGAACGTTTATTCCTTGCCTTTTTGCCGGAATTGAAACCACTTGAAACACACACGGTTCTGCTTCAGAGGCGCATGCCGAAATCCTTCAATTAAAAACTGTTTGCCCGCTATATATACAGCTCATCACACTTAACAGGCCTGTAATAGGACTGCTTTCGTAAGTCATGATAATGATACATGGCAAAGAACAAGTTGTTAGCGTATGAAACATTATTTTTTTATTTTAACTATCGCGCACCCTGAAAATATACGAAAACAAAAAGTTTGACATTCACTCTCCAAAGTTAAACACTTGACGTTTCGGGTTCCCTAGGGTGCATACCAAAAATTCCGTGTATCTAAGAACGACAGTTTGTGTTGTCGGGTTACGCACAAAACCCTGAACATTAACCGTTTTTGTTTGGTTTCGTGAATGACCTGTAAATGTCTACTTTACCATGTGCCAAACAAGCGTTCTTGACTCAAAATCGGCACTACACGTCGAACATTCACAACGCTTTTCATATTCCGCAAATCAAAGAAATGCTGAGATTCAGCAGTTTGCTCGCACAACTGGGGACAACAGTTTCTGGGACCCGAGTTCTAGGAAAAACGTTCATTATAGCTCCACCTCGCTACCCAGCCGCCTGATATTGTTTGAAGGCATTAAAGGCCTAAATGCTCCTTCCTGTTTTCACAATGCCAGGAAACTGGGTTACGAGGTTGAGCTACAATTACCGTTTTTCCTAGAACTCGGGTACCGGACACTTTTGTCCCCAGTAGTACATTCTGCCTACCGTATATGTATTCCAAGTTCACAACAGAATAATGTTTCCTTAAGAACGACTAAAAATGTAACACAGTGAGCGCACGGTGCAGTGCCAGTTGTTTTTGCTAAGAATTTCAATAATTTTCAACAATAGGCTTTTTCGGGGTTAAAAATATGGTTTTTGCGGCATAGTATTATCGACTTCGGCGGACAGCGCAAAGCCGCCGAATTGCCTTAAGTTGTAAGCTGGTTAACTAGTTTCTGATAACTAAACTTTTAACTATCACAGATAGGCAACTAGTTGCAAATATAGATTTGTAGGTGGAGGTTGTGATCGTCATATCAGAATTTAGAATTTCGAAAACGCGATTATCCTTGCCGCTGTCGCTCGTCAACATTTCGATGCATGCGCACGCGCGCATGCACATGCGCTTTTGAAAGCCTGCAAGCAAAGCAACCCCTCCTGTGCACATAACGTTATATTATAGTGCTATAGTACTATTGCGACTATAGTACTATAGTCGCAAAACACAAATTTTGTCGAGCCTCAGCTCCAAGGGTAATTTCGTTTTCGAAATTCTAAAGGCTGAGGTAGCTGTTACTAACGATTGGGTACAAATATTTACTTACAACTAGGCCCGAACTCTATTAGATAGAAAGTTAATTAATAAAAATTGTTTAACCAGCTTACTACTTAGCACGGTTCACCAGTTTTCGGGTGTCTGCCAACACTATTAATACCATGGCACAAAAGCCAGAAATATTTTTCCCCAAAAAGCCTATATTTGAAAATTTTGAAAGTGTTTGCAGAACCAACCGGTATACAGCTGTGATTAACGCCACCGTCAAAGATTTCGCGACCAAGGAACAATTTACCACTCCTATGAGTTAACGTGCCAAAATATAGGGCCGAGCAGAATAATACGCGATAACAATATGCGAGTTTTCTACTGACCACTGAATCAAGTTGTTTATGAGCACTTTTAAGTATAAATTTGTGAAGAAGGACATAGAGGGATGAACATTTTGTCTGGATTTAAAAGTAAAGAAAATAGAACTGGCATAGTGATATATTGGTGTCTGTGAGGACTTATTTTGGCTCCTAATGGGAAAAGAGCCTTGGGCTGTGAATCATTGCGATTAATGAAGCGCAGAAAGAGAACCCATTAGCGAATGACCTTACGTCGGCCTTAGAGTGCAAATAAGTGTTCAGAACCCAGTGTGTACGTTTGGCCCGCCGCAGAATGTCTGCAGGTGACATTTCTCATTATTGGTCGGGACTTGTAATCGCCCAGTTCTAGGAAGGCATGCGATCTTGAGGTACCTTTCTTTATTTATTTGGTTTTATACCCTATCCACTTGTTTACCAGACCAGATATACGGCACTCGCCACCTTGTGATATCTGATTTAGAGCAACCTTGAAAAAATACATGAATCAATATTTCACGTAGGAGCACGTATTGACGCCCTAAGTGCAAGCCGGATGGCACCTTAACATAAAATAAGGGAATACAGTATGCTAGTAAAATGTATAACGTCGTTCACTGATAAGCTCTAGCATAAGTGAATCTTTTGGATTTTGAGCTCTTTACCAATATTGTTGTGTAATATTCAAGTGGGAATAACGTATAACATTCCATACGGAATTGACCAGTAAAGCATCCTGCAATGAACAACAGAAAATAATAGCAGAACCAAGAGTAAACTGCAGCGGAGGCAAACTAAAAAAAATTGTTTTTTGAATAGAACATAAAATTATGTTTTGCATTTATGTTTCTTTTCACAGCAGGAATTGCTTGTTTGTTATGCCGCGAGTCTCTCAAGTAGTAAACTACGTGCAAAAGAGACACTATCACACATTATTTTTGCTGCAAAGCTTGAACATGGCTGTTGATCACAAAAAAGCAGCTTTTTAAAGATTTACAAATTGCCTTCTTGTGCCTGGTGCAATATATATAAACTGCCACGCTCAAACGGCAATGTTCGTTTTAAAAGACTACTGTGCTAACGAGAGCGGGTCTCAAAAAAATCTTTCCTGCCAAACTGAACCCTTCGAATTAGCAACCGACCTTCATCGTTCACTGTACTCATCACTGTACCTTGATGCAGTGAGTGTGATTTTTCAAAAAGCATTTGATCGCGTCCCCAACACCGTTTAATGGTAAAAATTCGCAATCTCAAACGTCATTAAAAGAACCGCCAACCTGAATGAACAGTTTTTAACCAACCGGTATCAGTGCATCAAACTACAAAATCACATCTCGAGCCGTAGAAGCGTCGCATAAGGGGTACCACAAGGGTTAGTGCTGGCTCAATGTCTATTTTTCATTATATATTAATGACGCAGCAACTAACGTAACATCAACAATTAAATTGTTCTCAGTGAATTGCGTAATATAAAAAGCAATAACAAGCCCTAGTGATGATAATGAGGTACAGTCTTCCCTCAACAAACAAACAGAATGGTGCATTTTATAGCAGATGCAAATGAACAAAACTTCAATTTGCCCTTATGTTGAAACCGCCCGTTAACAGATAAACAATAAATGATTCCTTACTTAGTTAAGTTTCGACATTTAAATATCTACGAATAATATTTATATCCCCCTTATCAAAAAACCATCATATCAAGCGTAAACTTAAAAAGCATTAAAAAAACACGGTTTCCTCAAGCAACGACTGCAGCTCGCGAGCCGTGATGCCAGATAATTTGCATGTAATTCGGTTATCCGGCCTTCGTTGGAATGCAATTCTATCATATGAAATCCTAATAATATCAATTGCAACGCAGTGCAAAGCAAAGCAGCACGGTTCATCTGTCATCTTAAAGGCGATTTCGAAGCGCCATCAGTCTGATACCCTCAATATGCCATCAGTCTCCATGCACAGGACATCGGCCTGAGTATATTTTTTCCACCTTCTGTGCCACAGCGACACGTCGTTTTTTCGTTCACTTAACTTACCGGCCCATCACATCTCGACTCGAATTGATTCTGCTTTTAAAGTAAAACCGATGTTCGCTCACAGACAGTGAAAAATACCGGCATTCGCATCTGCAGTACTATAAAAAATCTTAATGGAATTCATTACCATCTACTGTTGCCACTACGAACGATTTTTGTTCGTTTCAATTAGCATCTCGCTCATTCTCTGAATCACAAGACATAGCATAACAATTTTTTATTTGCATTGAGCGTTGCGTAAAGTAAGGTTTAGGTTTTGTGATGTTCAAGAAATGAAAAGGAGAAAAGCGATACCGCAAAGTTTTTCCAGTTCGGTTCACTTAAAATTCATTGCACTGTTCGTGTTTGTACTGTATTTTTTCTTCTCTTTCTTTGCATTCTGTGCCGCGTCTTTTTTGGTTTTTACTGTATTTCTGTATTTGCTTCGACTGTGAAAATTTTAGCATTGAACATTCCACCTCAAAATCTCCGTGTGGGCCCTTGGACTATGCATATAGATCCACAAATTGGGATTACACTGAGCTCCCGGGAACGAAACACGAACAGTACTTTTCTGCTTTGCAGTGAAATATTGTTTCACAACAAGTTTATAATATTGTGCTTCGCTAGATCCCCTAAACAGAAGCATGAACCAGGTAAGCTGTACTCTTCAGCTTAAAGCACTGAAGTAAAATTTCTTGCTGTGTTCAAAGACGCTGTTCACGTGTGATTCCGGTCTGACTTCACACTGCAGGAAATATGACCTTTGCTCATTTCTGCCAGCAGTGTCATTTTCCGCCTCCTTTATTCTCTCAAGCAATTACATAGCGTAACTACTGCGAGGAAACCAATGTTTTTCCAGGTCCGTACAGATAAAGGCGCGATATGAAGGTATACCCCCAAGAGAATGCATCGGCCCACTCAAATGTCCTCATAAACTATGCGGAAAAGAGCACGAAACAACAGAAAGGAGCAAGAAATGCAACTTGAGCAAAGATCTTCGAATTAGTGGGCTGTGTTCAGGGTAAAGGCGTCTGATTTAGTGGTTTTGACAGCATTTATGCACCAGCTTACTTTCGTGATGGGCTAAAAACGAAAATGTTGATGAATATGGCCAGACTCCACAAGTTGCTCGTTCTTCATAATATCTGATAACGTTGCTTCCAGTACGAAAAAAAAATAATTGTACTGTGCAGATGCGGGATTTTTGATTCCAGCCACGTGAAACGGGCAAGCAGACAAAAGGATATTTCAGAACCCTGTCACTTCAGCACAGCGGGATAGAATTCTGTGGAGGAATGGGATCGTGGGGGTGGGGAGAAAGAGGGTTCTCTGATTAAAGACCGTTGAAAGGGACACAGTAACACCATTGGTAACACAGCAGGAAGAAAATTGCGCACGTCTCTCCTTCACGCCTTGAAGAGACTTGCGTGTAATTAAAATCTTCCACCCTAACAAAGCAACAGGAGAAGAATTAGGAAGGTGGGAAAGTGTATTCAGAAAAAAAACAGCTTGCCGCCCACCGCTGTGAGTAGGAATGAAAGGATGTAATGATGAAGGAGAAATGAAGTCGTGATTCCGAACTTAATGCTAGCTGATCTTGAGCTCAGAGCAATGGATCCGCCACCCAGAGCAGAGAACTGCAACGCAGTGGCTCTTGAATAAAACAGGCTTATTTAGATTTTTAAACCGAACTGCATGCCCTGCGGCCTGTCGCACGAGGAAATAAGCCGTGTGAAGTGAGACAGAGCTTAATCACTGCACTCGGTGTAGACACAGGGTTTAACTCTGTATGCAGTACTGTATGTGATGTAAAATTTTTGTATCCTTGCCCTTCAGTAAAAAAAAAAAGAAGATACGCGGACCATTCCTCCGCCTGGCAACAAATTATACAGAGCTCAGGCAGCAGCCTGGAGGCAGTTGCAAACAAACACGTACCCGAACCCGCTGCAATATAGCACGATCTACCCCCGAAATATATAGCGCGAACACGTGCAAGGTTTGCAAGAGATACGCAGCCAGACTTAAACACATACTCTTGGAGTGCAATACCCTTGTTACTTAGGCAGAGTTAACCGCAGCCGCCGCGGTGGCTGAGTGGTTACGGCGCTCGGCTGCCGGCCCGAAAGACGCGGGCTCGATCCCGGCCGCGGCGGTCGAATTTCGATGGAGGCGAAATTCTAGAGGCCCGTGTACTGTGCGATGTCAGTGCACGTTAAAGAACCCCAGGTGGTCGAAATCTCTGGAGCCCTTCACTACGGCGTCTCTCATAGCCTGAGTCGCTTTGGGACGTTAAACCCCCATAAACCAAACCAGAGTTAACCGCGGTTAACGTGACCACGGTCATACGCAACTGCGTTTGACGATTGTTGCACGGCGTACAAAACTACGGTTACTGCGATAACAGCGGTTGTGCCAAACCGAATTTGGCAGCCTCAAATAGCTCGTTAACTAAGAAGATGGCGGCGTCCGTGAACGGAGTGTGCGCGCCAGCAGTGTCGGCATCCGCGTGCGATAAACGCACGAGCTGCTCAGCACCAGCTACAGAGAGCCTAATCAGGCTATGGAAAAGTAATTTGCGCCCCTTACGAGGGACGACACGACACACCAAAGTGTAGGCGGCGATTACGGCAGAATTGAACTCCGGACTGCCGCCGTCAGGCGTGCAGCCCTTCACCGTGAAGCAAGTTCGGTTGAAGACGGATAAACTAAACAAAATGTAGCGGTAAGTACAAGACCACATCTTGTGGCACGTCTAACACGTTTTGCTGGTTGCTATTTATACCACGTGGAGTTAACCGACCACAGGAACAAATATTTCAAGCGGTCAAACTTCGACGTTCGCCCTAGTGTTGGCTCTATAGTTGTGTTGCAGGAGGCTGAACATTTACCTCAATTACCGCGTTCGTCCTGTCTTCGACCTGGGGAAGCAACGAATGATGCACGGCCGTGTTTAAAAATAATAACTATAGTAAACAATTACTCCGAACTGGTCCCTGCCGGTTGCGCTGGGTCCTCGTGGGTACGACCAGAGGCGCCTGTCACGCGAGCACAGCGCGCAGCAATCACCATAAGGCGTTTACACCGTCTTTCCGCTCTTTTTCGCACGGCCTCCAACTCTTCAGTTTCACTAAAGAGGTTGCGCTCTCGGATTCGCCTCTCTTGCAGGAATACCTGCCGAGCCACAAAAGAAGCCCAGAATGCTGCATCGTCATCACTGCTTTCGACTGCAACGCCAAGAGCAGTCTTGCTTATGGCCATCGCCGCTCATGGAGTACTACCTGCGTCAGTCACTGCTACAACCAAGGAACACGAGAATCTCGGAGCACAAAATATTAAAAGCAATTGAAAACAACGCAGCCAGACGCAGCTTCAGCTTCTGCTGCGATGCAGCACTGGGAGTACAATAAGAGCAACGTTGAAAGAGGTTTTTTTGTGCCGCCCATCTTCGCACAATCCAGAAGCAGCTCGTGTTACGAACTGCTACTCGAAACTTATTTTAGAACAAAATGATGTTTCATGACAGGTATCTCGTAAATTACGAGCATATTTGCATATGACAATTCATTGCGCCGATTAACGCGTCAGTTCGTCTTTTTCACCCAAGGGAACGAAGTTTGACTTGTTTTATGGAGGTTTAATATACCAAAGCAACTCAGACAATGCAGGACACCGTAGTGAAGGGCCCCAGATATTATTACCACCCGGGATTCTTTAACATGCACGGATATCGCACAGTACACCGGCCTCTATAATTTCGCCTCCATCAAAATTCGATCGACGCGGCGGGAATAGGAACGAAGTTAGAGCACTAAGTTATTGAATACTGTATATACTAGACACAAGCTTTTCTGTTTTCTGCCGAACTTCGGTCTTTTTCTATGTTATTGAAAATTGAATGGTAGTTTCAAAGTTCTGGCGACTAATAGCGGAAAAAAATCCTTAAAAGCAAAGCAGATGCTCTGTTGACATTTGCTGGCACCTGCGTTTGCTTGAAGGGGAGATCTGGATCCGATTAATAGAGAGCCCTAATGATGTCACTAAATAAGAAGTATACTCATCCTCCTTTTTTCTGACCATTAGCCCGGTGCAGGAAAAAGACATCGCCCACTAATAGTACTCAACCCTTTATTGCGTATTCTGCAGCTGCCTTATATACCACGTCCCACTCCCTCGCATCCGTGGCAGACGCTAAAATTGAGCTCAGGGGGAGGCACAAATGTGCATGTAAAGTTCCAGACGCAGCTTGGGCTTATATTCTACATCGACTACTTAGAGCATTTCAGTGCGCACTCTGAGTGCAGATTATGGTCAGCGGTTTTTGCTCGCTGCCTTCCTTTGATCGCAAAGTATAAGCAACCTTGTAAAAAAAAAGCATTCGCGCTTTTTTTTACGCATGCGGAACGTGCAGAAAAAGAGAATTAGAAAAAAATTGTATGCAGAACGAAAGAAATATTTTCATCAACTCCTGCATATTCAGTTACTCCTCAAATAAAGACAAAATGCAAGAGATGCCATTGTCAAACTACATACTCCGAGCTTCATTTATTCGTTTTTGTACTGATGGCGTCTGAAAGAATTTTACAATGACGGCTCAAGAGATCCTCGTCCCGGACATGAACTTATACTTAGGCTAGATCGATGAAATGGCAGCAGAATAAGTACGCCTTCTTTTGTATTTGGAAGAGGCTGTTTAAGTAACATCGGTGCATTATCTGGGCGGGTCAGAGTAGGAAAGCTTTCGCCGCAGAAAAAGACATCGAGATCACTTCAAAGAGGCAGAACGTTGAACATTGGTTTGCGTCAGTTTAAGTGCAATATTTTGAAACTCAGCCTGACTTCTTTCGTGCTCTTATAGCGAGAACGGCTGCCTAGACACGGCGGTTTCGTGAAAACCGTGTGCTGGTTTTTCGAGCCTCACTTGAGCCCATGCACTTGCTTTTGAAAACGCAGCACAATGTTCCTCTCCACTCAAGGTCGAGTCAAGCAGAAGAAATATTATGTTCGTCGCATTCATGTTATTTCATGTCCTCGTTCGGTTATGCTGTGCCTAGGCAAATTTGAATCCTCCGCGCCATTATTTATTATGTTTTAAATATACTGGTACATCACAGCGTAACGAGAAAGAATATACGCATTTGAAACGGAAGCACTCTCTTTCCTTATAGTAAGTAGTAAAACCCTGGGTCTAAGCTCTTGCTGCTGTTTCTAGCTATGATGTACATATACATA
The DNA here is from genome assembly GCF_052857255.1 of Amblyomma americanum. NCBI lineage: Eukaryota > Metazoa > Arthropoda > Arachnida > Ixodida > Ixodidae > Amblyomma > Amblyomma americanum. The sequence goes on from NC_135501.1 coordinate 95,994,756, forward strand.
AAAAACCTACAACTGAACGCTAGGCCGGCAGAAGGTAACTTTTTCAATTCCTTGTTATTCTCTTTTACGCTTAAGGTTGATTAGCGAGTAGGAACTGCCGCATTTTACTTATGTGTATTTCACAGATATTCATATATTTCTTTATAATCCGAATTAGGATTTAGTAAGTGTGTTGTGCGACTCGGCATTCATTGGTCAACTAGCAGCTTGGTTGCAGTAGAAAAAAATCTTTATAACTAACTGTGTACGCCTTCCTATCAAATATTGCAAAAATCAACATAACAAAAGAAAATTTCAAGTAAAACCACATGCAACACATCGAGGCTTTTCGTTTAAAAAATCTCATGTGTTACCGACAAAGCGGGCGCTTATGTATGCGACAAGTTTTAGCAAACCAAGCGCACAAATACTGCCCGAACTTCGCCTTACCGGACTTGCTCATCGTTATCAGAGAAAGAATTGTCCGCTTCAGCTGACAAGCGGCTACCGCACTGAAAGCACGGTTTTCGAAAAATTTCAGTCCCCTGCCAACATGGTTGAGTGGAAGGAGAGATTTAATTAACTTGACGTGTTTTTTTCTTGAAGTGTGGATTAAATGATACAATGAACTTTTACGGGGCTCCTCGACCAGAAACTGTAGCTGAATTAGCCAGCGGCGGCCTTTAGTTTTATGCGGAATGCAGGGGACCGCTGCCTGTTTCCAGCGCACCAAACAGTGCTTTCAGTGTGCGAATGCGCCTTCTTAAACACGACAGACGCTTCGTTTTGGCAGTGCCTGTCTTTGGAGCTTCATACAGCGACCCCGCAGTCGCAGTTAGCTTGTTGTAGACTGTACTGTAGGTGGCCACGTTCCAGCATCTACGTTTTAGACACCTGGGGCAGTATTCTGTAACGATTCATCGCCTTTCAGTTACATTTAGCCCTCTGCGATATGTCGCTACTCTCACTGATGGTGGACGTTGAGAACACGTCGTTTTGGTAGTGAAAAAAAACAAGCCTACGCTGACAAATGTCCCGCTTGTAATCCGACGGCTAGGAAAATCGCTGCGCGACGACACATTTCACACGACTGATGATCTTTACGGCGCTAATCCAGCCTCGCAAAGAATCAATGCGTTGCTCCTGCAACGAACTGGCACATCATAGTCCATGTGACTAATCTGGACTGGATGCGGCTGCGCCGCGACGACATCGGCTGTGCTTATTCCGGCCGTTTGATTCCACACCTGTTGTTGCTCGCCTCGCATTGACGTCTAAGCCAAATGGAACAAAATGTGAAGTAGATCGTTACAGGATACGGGCCATCGTTAGTCATATGCGGTAAAAGAGTCTAGATGAGGAGTCTAGGCCGCGTTCGTCTAGAATATAGCGTCAGTAATTTGCGAAATTTCGTCTGCCGATGGGTTAGTACAAGAGGAAACGTCGGCTGTCTAGTTTGTGTATGAAGTTCAGTGACCGACGAAGCGCAAAGGACAAGGACCTGGCACGAACAAAGAGGGGCTACATATTGAGTTTGTGCGTAGTTTTCATTGTTATCATTCCTTCACGGGTGATAAGCAGCCGCCTAGCACGTAAGAATGAGCCCATAATTCTTTAAAACGTCATCATTATAAGCCAAATCACAAAGGGTTCACCACAAAGGCCTCTCCCTTATGCGGCGTGCTAAACCTTGCTGTGCCGGTTGCGATGTTGTTCCTGCAGACATTTTAATCTCATCCGCCGCATTGCCTCGCCGCTCCTACCTTCTGAGTTTGCCTTCTCTTAGAATTCACTTCGTCACTGTAAAAGACCATCAGTAATCAAGACTTTCTATTTCATGCTTGACTCAAGATCATAACTACTCCATTTTAACTGGCATATTACTAACTCGCGTTACTTTAATCCTTGAACTCTTCTACTCTCCGCCTGTTTTTAACGATATAAATGTGATTCACCGTCCATTGCTGCGCGGGCACTCGAATTAAATCCGATCCTTTTTATCAGTAAGGCAGAAAGCTGGGATAGTTGACTTGAATTTATGATGATAGCAGTGCGAAAGACCAAGTCGACATCTGTAAGTACGACATGAGAGCTCCTGTCGTGATGTACTCTTTAATGTCGTCCTGTTCTTTCGCTCGACAGCCATCATGAATCATTTCGCGCGGCTCGACATTTTTACCCTATTCGTGAACACAGGTAAAAAAAGCGTTGCATGCTCTCTTCTTCAGACATAGCGCCAGACTGCTATTAATGACCTTTAAGTACCTGAAAAATGCACTCATCATCATCACCATCAGCCTGGCTACGCCCACTGCAAGACAAACCATCTTCCGTATCTCTCTAATTAACCAAGTAACACCTTCTGCCGGTCCCTCCTAAACTTCCCTTTTCTTGCAATCCGGTCTATTAGCCTTAAGGAGCATCGGTTATCTTGCCTTCGGATGGTATTACCTGCCTAAGCCAATTTCTTCCTCTTTATTTCCACTAGGATACCTTAAACCCGAGTATGATCCGCGATCCACTGCGCCTGTTCATTTCTACAATAGTTACGCCTCTCATTTTTCATTCTATAGCTCGCTGCACTCACCTCAACTCGAGTTGAATCTTTTTTGTTAGCTTTCACGTTGCTGCCCCACAGTTGAGTATCGTTAAAATAAAGTTGATATATTTTGAGGGATAATGGTAAGCTGCCCTTCGTAGTCTGTTAGAACCTGCAAAATGCGCTCCACCCCATTCTTAATCTTCTAGGCATTTTCCCTCGTGGTCCGATTCAGCGGTCACTACCCGCCTTACGTACACGTGTTTCCTTACCACTTTCATCACCTCGTTACGAATTATAAACTGTTGTTAACTTTTGAGACTCTTGAGCATTACTTTGATTTTTTCATAATAAAGTTTTATCATGTCCTGCAGTTCATCTGTTCAGTGACATAGTGAGGCAATGTCATCAACAAATCGAAAATTCTTGAGGTATTTGCTTTAAACTCGTATCACCATTGTGTTCTTAACCCAGGCCTCAGAACACCGTCTTTAATCAGGCGGTGAATGGCATTGGCGAGATAATGTGTACCTGCCTGACGCCTTTTTTATTAGAATTTTATTGCTGACTTTATTGACTACTTTTGTATATGTGCACTGGATATGAAGATCTTGCAGTATCTTTAATACGCCTCTTCTACACACTGATTCTGGAATGCATGCACGACCACAAAAATTTTGACTGATAAAAATGTTTTCTCCAAATTTTTACATTCAATATGAGTATCACCAGATTGAGAGTGTGAATAAGGTCTTTTGTCGAAAATGCAGTCACCCCGTTCTTCTTCTCTTAGTTACGCTGCTCTCGTGGTGTCAGTATCACACGCCGGGGATGTACTTCCTTGCTATTTTTAATCAATTTCTGTTGTTTCCTAGACTGTGGAAAAGTACTTAGTTTCCTGCACATCTATTCGTAAACGATCCTCGATTCACCATCTGGGTCGTGAAGCGTGCTTTGGGGCTCACTCCTTCAGGTACTTAGCAATCATTTTCAAGACCTAATCGAAAAAAAATATCGTGTTTTCCGATAAATTTATCCCTACCACTTCCCCATACAGTTCTAAGAATATGTCCATAAACACTCGGGAAAGAGCCTGTCTGCCTGCCTGACGTCCTTCGTAATAGCATGAACCACTTTCCCTTTACAGGACTCTTTCTAGTATCTTTGCGTGTATCCCTGTGCGCCAGTATCTCGGTACGTAATGGCGGAATGTCTACTGATATTCCAATCTAATGAAATGCTTGCTCTTTGTTTATGCGGGTTGTATAGCTGTTCTTTGAGGTCTGCTTACGTGTCTGCATGCTGACTGATGGTGGGAATATGGTTTGTTGTCGAGTAGCCCTTCGAAAATTTGTTTGATTTAAAGGTATGAATCATCTAAGTCGTGTAGCGGTAACCTTAGTGAGTACCTTGTAAACAACAAATAGTAAGCCTATTTTTGTCGCACATTTCTCAAGTCATTTACTATACCTTTTTGATTTTAGCATACATCCAGGTGGCCTTGAGCGCTAAAGTTCACGAGACACTCCGTATACACCGTACCAAACTTCGCTGGCACAGTTTACCCACAGCCATTCAACAAAGCTGCTTTCAGGTGAGTGCCACCTGCACCTTTTTATCATTGGTCTGCTTGCACAGCTTTCTTTATTTCCTGTTTAGTTGTCTCTGAGATGTGAAATTCGTCGACACCATGGAGTGCCTGATAGGCATCCTGATTCTTTCCTTTGCTGTAGAGATCTAAGTAGAAATATTCAGTACATTAACCATGCTATCTAAAATGGTTAGACAATGCCCTCGTTTTCTGTTGCCGCGTGCATGTTTCTTGCTAATGCCTTGCTGCCTCTCCCACATACATTTCAGAACAAATTCATCAAATATTGGTGTGCTGGTTTCTCCCATTCGCTCGAACCAACAATGCCTCTTTGCTTGGCAAGCAAGCCCTAGTTTGCCTAACCTTTAACTTATTTCCGGTCTCTACACCCGTCTCGGTAAAAACCGGATGAGAAAGTAGAAAGTAGTTTTTCGAAATCGGTTTCTGAGGAAAGGAAATGGCGCAGTTCAGGTATCTAGGTGGATACCCGAACCCTGCCGTAAAGAAAGGGAGTAAGGTGGGAGAGAAAAAGAAAGAGAGAAAGGTTTGCCGTAGTGGAGGGCTTCAGAGTAATTTCGACCACATGGCTATTTTTAACTTGCACTGACATCGCACATCACACGGGCGCCTTTTGCATTTCGCCTACATCGAAACGCGGCCGCCGCGGTCGGGTTCGAACCCGGAAACTCCGACTCACTAGCCGAGTGGTCTAACCTTTGAGCGACAATGGCGGAATACTCAGGACAATCTTAAACTTTAATCAACCAAATGATCAGGCAGGCTTTCGCAAAGAATATTCCGCAATGTATCATAGTTACCCTATCAATCATGTGATAGAAAAATGCGCGGAATATAACCAACCCCTATGTATAGCCTTCATTGATCACGAGGGAGCATTGGACTCAGCAGAAACCTGAGCAATGATACTGGCATTGCACAATCAGGGTGTAGAAAAGCCTTATGTAGAAATATTGGAAGATATATATAGAAACTGCATAGCTACCATACTCCTCCATAATGTCAGCAATAAAATTCCAATATAAAAGGACGTCAGGGAAGGAGACACAATCTCGTCAATGCTATTCACCGCCTGTTTACAGACAGTATTTCGAAGCCTGAATTGGGACCAAATCGGGATAAGGTCGAGTTATTGGAGAATACCTAAATAATCTGCGATTCTCTGATGCAATTAGCCTGTTGAGTCACACTAGAGATGAACTGAAAAACATGGTCAATGAAACAGGCAGAGCAGAATGGTGGGTGTAAAAATTAACATGCAGAAAACCAAAATAATGTTCAACAGTCTAGGAAGGAAACAGCAGTTCACAATTGGCAGAGAGGTGCTGGAAGTGGTAAAGCGATACATCCACTTAGGGAAGGTAGTGACAGCTAATGCAGATCATAAGAGGGAAATAACTAAAAAGATAAGAATTGGGTGTAGGTTCTCTCAGGTAGGTTCACTCAGGTCATGAATACAAGGTAACCGGTGTGCCTCAAGAGAAAAATGTACAACAACTGCGTCTTACCGGCACTGACAAACGGGGAAGAAACGTGGAGGCAAACGAAAAGGGTTCAGCTTAAGTTAAAGACAACACATCGAGCCGTGGAAAGAATGATGATAGGTGTAACGTAATGAGATCAAAGACGGGCAGAGTGGGTGAGGGAACAAACGCGTGTTAATGACATCCTAGTCGAAATCAAGAGGAGAAAAAAGGTTTGGGCAAAGGCATGTAATGCGAAGTCAAGATAACCGCTGGTCCTTAAGGGTAACGGAGTGGATTCCAAGAGAAAGCAAGCGTAGCAGGGGGTGGCAGAAGGATAGGTGGGCGGATGAGATTAGGAAGTTTGCAAGCATAGTGTGGGCTCAGCTGGCAATGGACAGGGTTAATTGAAGAGGCATGGAAGAGGCCTTTGCCCTGCACAGGATGTAGCCAGGCTGACGATGATGATGTCCGGGGGTCTCTAAATATTGATCAGTCTCACTCAGCGCGTCATGCATGACACTTCTGTTGAGCTCTTGCAGTTTAGGAGGTTATTGCTATCGACGTTCCCGACCTATAGCGTAGGCCACCTCGGTGGCTATTATCGCAAACATTGCAAGCCTTTGACAGGAGAGGTTTCGGCTACATGGCAATATAAAATTTGACATATTTGAAAACTCGCGCAGTCTGGCGCTTCTGTAATATTGATCCCGGGATCCCCATACCCGTCAGTCGCCTGACATATGTGTGCGCTGCCACAATAAATTTGTTTATTCAACATAGGCAAGCCAATAACGGCAATGCCCATGTTTTCATAGCGCTCGTATTTTAACAGTTTTGGACGATATCGGCCGCACATGTAAGAGGAACTGTTTTTGTGTGGCTCTGTTTAGCATTGAAAGGTGAACGTAAAACATTGCGCGAACACCTAGAGAGATTTCATACCAACGAAAACGAAGAAAAAGTTTTATTGTTGTTGCTTCACTGGTACTGAACAAACCTGCCAACAGCTGAAGCTCTGCTCAGCCGGATATAAATGAATATCTTAAAAGAGGGTGATAAAGAGGTGTGTCATTTTAGTGAGTTGAAAGTATGATCTCTCCGTATCTTTCTTTTTGGCTTACGCTACCGCTCAACATTTTTATAATGAACCAGTGACTTCCTATAGCTGTACCTAATTATGGCTAGTTATTGCAGGAAGTCAGTGCATACCCAGCCGTTTTAAGAGTTGCCACTCATGTCCACACTGGTCTCAATACTTCTTCCTTGAGGATATTTTTGAAAAAGTAAGCTTAGCTCTATGCGATTATATACTCGGTTTAGAAAATCGCGGTTTAACAGAACGGCTATAATAGTGAATATTTTGTTTGCGCAGAATTTTTTAACAATTCATGTCACTTGTCTCTCAGGCTACCGCATACGCCCTGCTGCGACACACATGCCAGTGACAAAGCCCTACTGGAACCTTCTACGGCCTCGGTAAAGGAGGCATATGGGGTGGTACAGATTGGTGCTATTCCTATTTTTTATTCATAAATTTTTAATCACTTGGCTACGAATACCACAGTGCCCATTTCTGCGAGCGTTACGCATCTTCCGCTTTATTTCGGAGTTTCTTTTTTTTTGTTTACTTCTCTATTCTCTAGCATTCATTTTATTTTCATCCATAAAACATTTCATCTGAAAAACTCTCTGTGCACCCCAATTCTTGGCCGTTCCCCCTATGTTGGCATGTGCCATGGTATGAGGTTATCGACAACAACAGCAGCGGCTCTGTCGCTTTTCGTTTTTTTTTTATTTTTGTGAACTATCCGTGATCTTGTCAACTGTCGGGATGGCGGGCACACGTTCACTGCACCCTTCCATTCTTGCTGTCGAGCAGAGTACTGCACACCGAGTTGGTTATTTCAACGTAGCGGATGTGGAGCTTCCAGATGATGCTGAAGACTCCACGCTTGCTGCGATGGACTCCTACTGCAGCTGCGCACTTTTTGAGTAGCACCGGGAGAAAAAGAATTCGGGCAGAAAATCAACACTAGGTTAGTCACCTAAAAAGACTTTTGACAGAACAGGGGTGTTCTCCGGGACCTTCGAACTAACAGCGCAGATAGCTAATTTGAATATCATAAACAGACAGCGGCTGAGCGGGCTGTTCGATAAGGTGGTTCCAGGACAAGTTTGAGAGTCAGAATCAACACTCGGAAGAATATCATAACCGTAGATGCGAAATATTAGGCATCGGTGGGCAAGATTAAAGAAATTATTGTGCATGGCGACTTAGTACTCGGCTCCTTTTTTGGTAATGGAATACAGACTGCCACTGGTGTCATTACGAATGTTGACCAAGATATAGGTTCGACCTCCGGACGCCGATCCATTCTTCGGCCCGGATCGTCGAAGGTTATTGTTTTGGCCGCTCCAAGTTCGTAAAGTTCGTAAAGCCTTATACTGAAGAAGATGATGATAGACAATTCAACGCATCAAGAAGCGGCTGGGCCTATTCGTCAACGCAAGCGTCGCTCCCGACGCAGATGACTGGAGTCTCAAAACAAGCCTAATTTACATAAACTAGACTCGCAGCTAGCGTCGACTCTGTTGCCACCGCAGCACGAGCCTGAAAAACATGCTACGCCTGCTGCAATGACGCAAGTCGTCCTGAACGCATGTCAGATGCGTTTGCAATACCGGCCGCCCTTGATGTTGAATGGCCTGCTGTACCGTCAAAGCCCATCGCCCTGGTGTGCCGCAGTTGGGTTGCATCCTGATCTAATAAAATCGACATGCTCAAAATAAAGCAGGTGAACTGTATGCTGAAAAAGCTTGTTAATTCGGTGCGGGTGCTGCTTTCCGCCATGAACACTCTAACAACATGGATTGTTGTTCACTTTTGGACCCGCTTGAGCCACTCTTGGTGCCCTGTAGTCATTCACTATGGCGCGGCAAGGAACTCCTCGGCGTCTATGACAATGCACCTGCGGCGTAGTGCAGTGATGCAGTTTAATACCCGGAGCCTGCGTTGGTCACCTCATCTTCTTCAGACAGTGTGTCCAAAAGCACCGCTTCCCAGTAATTGTTATATATAAGCCCAACATGCTTTCTGCATTCTGTCTTTCTGGGTAGGCACAGCTGTGGTCTCGACAAGAAGATCCAACAAGGAAAGTGTAAATGTACGCACGCCGAGATATTGCGCACATCCGTCCATTTTTTCAACTACACAATACAGACCATATTCCTTCTAAACGGCCGCTACTTTCCAGGAAGAGATGACATTAATATTTCATATCTATCTTGGGCGATTCAGTCTTGCACTACTCCTGATATTATTGTGAGCAACTACATTGCTCATCACCCTTAGTGGGCATTTGCCGTAGTGAATAACAGACGAAGAGACCAGGCCAACATTAAGCACACTCAGTATTTCGTCAATATAAACGACGGCTTCACTGTTTTCTGCGTGGAACATCCTACAGTAGCTGTTTGGATGTCGTGTTTGTTTAAACAAGGCTACATGCCTTTATTGCCTGGTGAAGTGATGCGGAAACACGTGGTAGTGACCACATACCAGCATATGTTTGTGTCAAGTTCTACGCACCTACCACTTTGTACCGTGTGCGATGCACAGGGTGGGCCGCCTTTAGGTCATCCATAGAGACATCCATAGAGACTGCAGGAAAGTAGTGGTTATGATATGCTTATGTGTTACCACATTGCTCCATAGGATGAAAGCGGAGCATCGGTTATATGAACGAACATTTAGCGGCAAGAAATAAGGACGGATGGCTTAAAATAACGTTCAAAAACAAGTTGATCAGTGAAAAGAGGCAGCGCACTAACTTTACATCGCGGTAAACAGTGTCATTAATCCCACCCACATAGGCAAGCGTTTAAGTGGGTACGTCCTTCCGCTCCTCACCACCACGTCAAAGGAGAGCAGAACCAGTATTCATATCACGCAGAGACTAACACAATGGTGTAGTAGCAGCTCCGGTGTCAACCAGGCTTTTAAAACTCTTGAACCAAATACGTATCGCGTTAGACGGCCTTTCAGGAAAATTTTATCATGTCCAAGGAATGCAGCTTTCTTTCCTGAAGCCTCACTGCGGAGCGCAGGCCAACAGCTCGCAAGGCCGGCCGCATAGAGATTTGAGGGAATGATCTGGTGGAGAGTTTAGGTGTCTTGATAGACCGTTAGTAATGAGTGTCGCTACTAGCTAGGGATACCGCCCCGAACCGACAGACAAAAACTTGAGTCAATAGATGACAAAGTGCAAGCAGTCTGCTTTTCGAAAATTTCATTGTAGCAACGCTCACCTTAGATGTTCAGTAGCACCTTAGAATATTAGGAGCCTCCTAATTCACACACAGGGCTGGCTACAAGCCAGCTTGAGGAGTGCGGCTTGGTACAGTCATCCGCACGGCTGTATAGAGCGCTCGAATGTCGCCGTGTCGGAAAGAGGAAGGGGTATTTTTAAGCCTGTATACGTTACTAGAGGCAATGCGTGCCCTGGAGCGAAGCATCATAAAAATTGGGTGAAAACTGGTTCTTGAGGGAACGAAATGCCATTGTAATTGTATCACATATGTCGGTGGACACCGGATGCATGGCGTAAGGAAAGAAAGGAAGGTGGGATTGAAAGAAAGACAGAAAGAGATGCCATAGTGGAGGTCTCCGCAATAACCTCGACCACCTCGGGATCTTTAACGTGCACTGATATCGCACAGCACACGGGCTCCTTTGCGTTTCGCGTCCATCGAAACGCGGCCGCCAGGGTCGGGTTCGAACCGGGTACTCGGGTTCAGTATACAAGCGCCGTAACCACTGAGCCACCGTTGCGTAGACATAAAACTTTCCCTGGAAAATGCACTTTATACGCAACAGATAGCTGTGTCAAGATTTAGGTTTGTTTCACTGCGCTACACTCGAGCGCTTTCGACAGGAGTGCTGATGACTGTAGAAGATAGTGACGCCGAGTTTGTTATGTGGTCGCCGATAGGCGCACGTATTAGTTACATAACTAAAAGCTGTGTTGTGGTTCTCTTTACTTACGTTTCATATTCGTTGACTTCTATTATCTGTGAGTGCATGTGAGCCAAAGATTCCTCTTTACAATCAGTTCTTGATGACCGTACACGCTGGGTATTAAATAATATCTGCGTTTACATACCCTTTATTAGTAAACATGTGTCTTTAAACTGTCCTACTCTTGTATCAATTTGAAACCATACCTGAAGCAGTTATGCATAAATGAGTTGGTTTGGAAAGCGTCTTCGACTCTGCGCTATGCACAGTGTAAAAATTCGCAGGAATAATATCTATGCACAGATAAAAGAAAACTTTGTGGGAACACAGCCAAAAAGTATGCCCTCCTACGTGGCCACGACCGAATTTCGGTGTACATTCCGGAGGATGTCAAATAACCTGTCTTTACTTCCATTACGCCCACACTCAGTGCGCGTGCTCTCTACAGCATGCATGCTCCAATTCTGCAAGGCTGTATCAAACATGAGAAGGATATTCAGTGTTGATATAACTGCCGCTAGCAAAACCATCGCCACGTGCTGCTTTTCAGCCGCAAAAAGACAACCGAACAACGCAAGGCGAGCTCACCTTGCTGACTCCTAAAGCTAACAAGGTTCCAGGATTGACGAATTTTTCCACTCAAGAATACGAAGGTGCGCTCTGAAGCATAATAAATTACGGGACGATCACACACCTTATGTGACAATTCTGCGAATGCATGTGGATTTTTCCTGCATAATAACTTTGGCCCTCTAGCTCTTTTGAATAATTTTATTACAGGCCGATGCTTTAAACATACGATTTATATTTTCTAAAGGTGAAGGTGGGCAGTGTTGTGCGCCGCTTCAGGAGTTGGAATGGTTGTGTGGGTCGAGGTAGGCGATGGGTGGTGATTTTAGAGTGCACCTGAATTTTGAAGTTAGACTTTTATTCAATTCCACCATCGCTTTTTGTTTTTATGCTGCGTGGGCTTATTTTGCTTGGAGGCCTTGCCGCGGGCAAAGGTAGATGAGTTGGTGATGTGTGACTACTTTGGATTTGGATGGATTGGTGTTGGTGGGTCTTCTCGACTGTGAAGATGAGCGGCTGAAAATTGGGCCGTCTCCTAGGTACGGGTGTGTAGTGGTGAGGTAGCAGGAGTGTTGCTCTTCTGCACACTAGAAGCTTCACTCTCCCGCACTATAAACAGACATCGCAATTTGAGACTCGTACTGCTTCCGTGTTAAAAAAAAACGTTTTGAGCCGTTACTCCTGCCCAAAGCGCATGTTAGCACTGTATGCTGTCCACAACATCATTCAAAAAACCTTCCCGTATTCAAAATGTCGTTTCCAGTTTCCTTCTTGACATTCTATTTGCTACGGACACTGGTGCTCGGTTGTATATAATGGAGGAAAACCAGGAAGAGAGCAGTTTCGACGGTATCATTGTAGACCCTCTTAGAATTTTTTCATCCATGCTGGAGGAGCCTCCGGTGACATTTGAATGCGCTTAAACCGATGTATTCCAAGTGTCGTTTTCTCAAAAGGGCGCAGTGCGGAAACGGGCAATCAAAAGTATGAGAAAGAAACTGTCATTATCCTTTCCTGCAATCACTTGCCGCCTTTAGCAAAATTTAAATGGTTTTCGTTTTAACTTTTTTAGCTTTAGAACTGACTTGGTTTATGGGCGTTCAACATCTCAAAGTGATTCAGGCTGTGATGGAAACAGTAGTGAAGAGCTGCAGAAATTTCTATCACCTGCAGTTCTTTAACGTGCACTGACATTGCACAGTACTCAGGCTTACAGAGTTCGCCTCCATCAGAATTCGACCGCAGCGGTCGGGATTGAAGCCGTGTCTTTCGGGTGAGTGCCCGAACGCAGTGAGCCACCGCGGCGGCTGAAACTAGGACAGAACTCATTCGTTCTCTAGCAAGTTCAAGCGATGTAGCGTTGACACTCGTGTCACCTAGTGACAAAAAACCTGGCACGCAGAACTTAAATAATATGTGCTTGCGTGGAAAAAATGCTTGATGATACAGATAGAGCGGTAAGCTGAGAAATATGCACCGCTAGTTTAATCGTACGCCATGTTTTGATGAGCTACCACTATATATGCGCATTTTTTCTTTAGAGGCCAAGTCGGAACAGGATTTCAAACCGAATGAAACATGGAAACACTATAATGACGAGGATAAAATAAAATATAAGTCAATTAACAGAACACAACGTTCATATCGTAAAAATTTCCCGTCATTCTTTGCTTTTGGACTGCTTCTGCGACTATTCGTGCTGTTGATCGCCCAGCGCTTCGCAATGTGTTAAAGTATTCTTATAAAAATGAAAAGCTGGAAGGGAACAATGACCGTCACTTCTCAGTTGGCTGCTTGTGAATATACAGGACGCGTAATGCTTGAAATATTTCGGCGAAAACTTCAAGGGTAGAATGAAAAGCATGAGCTATGAAACAGAACCTAAAAGCTGGTGCCGGAAAATTATATATTCAAAGAATTTGCCATTATTATTAGAGTCGGAATCATGATTATCGCTATGAGTAGAACCTGCCGAATGGCTGCACAAATATTCAGTACACAATCTGTGAGAATTTTCTGACTACGGACGCAATTTATACACGTGATGAGGAGAATTTAACTGAAAAAAAAAAGTAAGTGTGAGGTCATTGTGCAAGAACTGCGACTGAATATTTAGTGGTAGCCCTGATATTCTGAATTACTTAGCAATAAGATGGCTATTTCGAATGTGGAAGCTGTTGTGTTGCCTTTTCTTGCATTTTATTGCTTTACGTTCGCTTTGTTGCAATTGTGATTTTCTTTCGTTTTCCTAAAATGTACACAACCTTTTTACTCCCAAGATGCTTTCTCTCCCCAAGGTGCCAGTACCGCCAAGTACCTAACGTCCTGGTACACTGAATCGCAGTGTCCAGTGCCACAGTAGTTCATAATCCGGTATGACACAGGAAAACTGTGTTTATTTGCAGGAGGTTGTTCAATTGCGGTCCTCCTTGCCAAAACGCTATATAATTTACTTTGAATAAAGAAAACGTGACGTTCTGCGTTATTTACAATAAAATAATGTATAAAGGGCGTTTTCTCTTGAAGAGAGGATTATATATCGGAACTGCACATGAAATAAAGCGATGCTTTCGCTGCATGAAATGAATTTTTGTGTTTGAAAGAGAAATAGAAAACGTGCTGCGCTGACAGCATGCGCTTAACCTTGAAATATTCACAATATTTCATTGGACAAGCAATTGCTGCGATGGACGCTGATTGAATTTTTTCCACGCCCGATAAGCTCTCCAAACTCTGCCATATTGTAAACGGCAGCAATGAAAGGATGGTTGGCTGCGATAAGAAACGCCAAAACAGTTTTGTACCATGTAGCAGCAATGTTGTGTACAGCTTTCCGCTTACATGTGGCAAGCACTACACGGGGCAAATTGGTCGTTGCCTCAAAGACCGGCTGCGGGAACACAACAACAACGTGAGCGACACCGCTTCCCGTCACCATGGCATTCATTGCAGAGACTGCACAGAGGAAAGAAAAAAGAACAAAAAACCACCGTGTTATCCTGTTTTCACTCAGTGTCGAGTGCTGTCAGATAATAGAACAAAAATCACTCGTGAAGTCATTGAAGCTCATAAAATCCATAAATTCAAAGATGAATGCGTAAGCGTTGCCTCAATAGCTCTGTCTGATAAAGAACTACGTTTCCTTGATGAGAATAGAAAAACGTGCGCATCTGGTCTTGTGCCACTGTAGACCTGTGCTCAGGAGTTGTCATTTTCGTCAATCTGTTTTGTGTATCTGTCTTTTCATTTGAGATTGGTTGCCACTGTATTTAAGTAGTGAATATCACCTCAATAAAGCAATTGTAAGTTCAGCGCCGTGTCTGTGCACTTGTCACGTCCTTTTTCCCCTGCGCTGCTGAAAACCCATGTCACACCAACTTGCCCAAGCTTCTACAGTATCGCTGATTGAAGTTCAGGGTGTTTGATTCTCAAGATGTTTTGGAGGATTTTTTTTGAGCAATGTTTGCTGAAAGTGGCTCGCCGTCTCTGAGGAGAAAGTATCGAAGCTCCTATCTCTAGCACTATAGCTCCGAGAATAAAAGTAGCGATAATGGTGAATCAATTAGTTAATAGGAGGACAGGAAATCAAAGGTAACGGTTTTCAGATTAGCAGGCGCTTTATTCTTACAAAAATTGCAGGTGTCAAGAAGACATTTTTAAGAAAAAATATGCACCTCATGGACTGAGCAGTTGAATTATCGCACCGTTTTTTTTTTTTCTGTGGCAAGCATAACAGTTCCAAGATTCTGGCCAATACATTGCGTTATAAGAAAATGAACCGGTGAGCCCCGAAGTGACGCCTTGTCCGTTTTTTTTTGTGAGTAATGTGCGGATTCGGCAGAAACCCCCCGCTCTGTATTGTGTCACCAAATGCAGCAAAATAAAGGGGAGCGATGCCAACGTGGTGTGACAACTTGGAGAATGATCTCTTGTTACGGACCTACCTAATGTGGTAGAGCTTCATTGGTTAAATATAAAGTGGTATGCTGTGCGCGCTGACATACTTTCAGTCAATCTTTCAGGTCTGGTTTGGCTCGTTGTATGAAATGTTAACATAGAAAGATAGAACAATATAATTTCTACTTTCATATCCAGTTACAAATGTCTTTTTTCCGTACTTCTTGCACGGCTGGGTAATGCACTCGTTTTCACAATTCCTTTACAAGAATTCGCGTTTCAGCTGCAATCCGAAGGCTTTTTTTAAACTCAGATTTTCATTTGTTCGCATTCAAATCGACGACAGAAACCGATACATTGAGTGGAGGCTACACCGTTGCCTAACACAATGGGGGCTCGAGCGGCCCGTAGACCCTGAGGTAAAGAAAAATATTATTTGTCTTCATTGATTTCGTTTTCAGACAAATCTAATATCGATTCTTGCAAGTCCATTCTTCTGCAGCAGATGTTCAAATGGTTTTGAGAAATCATGAATGAGTACTCTTGCATCCTTGCCTTAGTTGGAGTATTATACGGAAGCGCGACTAACATTAAGGATTGGGCGACAATAGAGGCAGAGTGCCAAGAATGCTGCAGCAATAGCGCCGAGCCATTGACCAGGTGACGAAGGACCTCTGGCATATTTTGCTACCTCGGCTTCGAGCACTTCAGTCCGGCAAGGAAAAGGTGAGCCCCTGCAACGGGGTCCGCGTTGAAGGTAACGCCGATATACCGGCGGACATGCTACGCTCCCTCAAACAAAGTTTTTTGCACTCTGTCTGTATCGTTGTCGCTTCCTTCATGTTATTCGCGCTGCCATTTAATTTACTATGAATCAAATAGCCCAGCAGGCAAACATTCTTAGTTAATAAGAAAGGAAGAAGGAAACGAGAGTGCAGTTACGAACCTGTCCCAAACCATGAGTTTGCACTCTACCTATCTCAAATTTCGTTGAAAGCAAGAAAAACCGGAAGTTCAAATATCCCAAAAACTATACCAAAGGCAAGGCGCGATGGCCGCGCGCTGCTCTTCTGCCAAATTGTGAATATCAGTATCGTAGTACTAACACGGGCGTGATTCTATCCCGGCCGCGGCGGGTGAATTTCGATGGGGGTGAAATTCTAGAGGCCCGTCTACTCTGAGGAATCTGTGCACAATAAAGAACCCCAGTTGGTCGAAATTTCCGGAGCCCTTCACTGCGGTGTCTCTCATAGTCGCAGTTGATTTGGTACCTTCATCCTCGATACGCCAAACCAAACCAAAACGGGCATGAGGTTTTATTCGGTTTGGTGGTGCTTTAATGCCAACCAAACTTCCGTCGCGACGTCCGATACCCGCAGATCTTTCTTGTGCGTACTTTGTGTTCTATGTACAGATGTTGCGTCCAAAATTGTTCGCACCGTCACGATGCACCTTCGTGGCCCGTAATCAATGCCCGCTCGTCGTTTGCCAAGAAGAATTTCATTTGCGCGTGTAATTTTTCATAGCAGCTGGATCCCTAGAAGCAAAGAAGACTTTTGAGTTTGAGCTGGTGTGGGCTTAAAAGAACCATGGACACAAACTTAGTTTACAGAAGAATGAAAGCAGCAAGATGACCCACAGACAGTGGCTTCTTTGTGTCGACTAACGCAAACTGATAACATCCCTCTTTCCCCAAGGTACACCTATAACACGACCGATGAGGAGTTCCTCCTCTTTCCTGCGAAAGAAGATTTAGTATGTCCAAGACCACAATTTCACTTATTTTCTTTCACCATCATCGCCAGCCTAACTACGTCTAACGCAGAACAAAGGCATTTCCCATATCTCTACGATTAACCCTGTCCTGTGTCAGCTGCGTCCACAATATCCCCTCGAACTTCATGATGTCATCCGCCCACCAAACTTTCTGCCGCCACCTTCTACACTTGCCTTCTCTTGGAATCCACTCAGTTACACCTGTAGACAAGTGGTTATCTTGTCTTCGCAATACATGCCCTGCATAAGCTCATTTCTTCCTCTTATATTTGAGTAGGGTGTCTTTAACCCGTTTTTGGTTCTTCACCCACTCTGCCCGTTTTCGGTCTCTTAATGTTACATCTGTCATTTTTCTTTTAATTGCTCGCTGCGTTTTTCTCAAATTTGGTGAACCCTTACGTAAATATTGGTACAATAAAGCTGTTATACACATTTTCTTGATCGATTTTGCTAAACTCACCCATGACCGGAGGGAACCTGACAAATGCGCTCCATCCTCTTCGTATGCTTGTAGTTATTTCACTGTCCTGATCCCGACCTTCCGTGACTACCTGCCCTAAGTGGACGCGATCGCTTAGCACTTGCAACCCCTCGCTAGAAATTGCAAACTGCTGCTGCCTTCTGAGATTGTTGAATGTTTCTTTTAATTTTCTGCATGTTAAATTTTGCACCCACTCTTCTGGTCTGCCTGTCTATCTCATTGTTCATGTTTTCCAGTTCAGCTCCAGAGTGACTTAGCAAGAGAATGTCATCAGGGAATCGCAGACTACTAAGGTATTCTTCATAAACTCTTATCCACAACTATTTATGAATACCTCCTGTAAACAGGCGATGTTTTCCTGATGCAGTCTTAGTAGCAATGTAGTCTAGGTAAATTTGCAGTGTTTGAGTTATCGCTTTCAGCGCCGCGGTGTTACCTTGTCAGGGACATGCGGTGCCAGATATTACCCACTTGTAAGGCCGCCGCTCATTCCAGCTGCGTCCCTTTGCAGGACGATGGCACACGCGGAAGCGGCTCCCCAGTACAAGCGAGAGCCTCCGAAAGCAAAGTGCATACGGGAATTGGTTAGGTTGTTGACGCACCGCCGCCGACTTCACGAGACCTTCTTACGCCGCGCACTATCGCCGGAGAGCCACCCGATCTTTCACAGCGGCCCCACTGCGGCCCCCCAGCGGCGTGGCCAAACAAAGGCGTATTTCAAGAATGGCAGTGACGAACACCTGTTAAAGCAGTTATGATGTACGTACTCACCCAAGGCGTGAGAAAACAGGGCTGTTCCTTACCTGGTTTTTAGATGCGGCAAAGAGCACTCAAAAAGGCAATTATGGCGTTTTTCTGGCAATGAGCGGCAAATAAGCCCATTCCTAATTTTTATTAGCCGAGTGCCCCCCGTCTGTTGTGTGGCGGCTTCGTGGCCCATTCTTGTTGTGTTGCTGACGGGCGACGCGGACTGATGATGGGTGGGAGCTCATCAGTGTCTAGAACTTGACGAGCAATGTGAGCAGAAAGGGGGGTGGGCGTGGCGGTGTGCCTGAGGAAGGTCGGAAGAAAAGTTTAGTTTAGTTTATAGGGCTTAACGTCCCAAAGCAACTCAGGCTATGACTGACGCCGTAGTGAAGGACTCCGGAAATTTCGACCACCCGGGGGTTCTTGAACGTGCACTGACAGCGCGCAGTACACGGGCCTCTAGAATTTCGCCTCCATCGAAATTCGACCACCGCGGCCGGGATCGAACCCGCGTCTTTGGGGCCAGCAGCCAAGCGCCGTAACGACTCAGCCACCGTGGCGGCTTAGTCGCAAGAAAAGCTCCGAAGGGAGAGCGTGTGGTTGCTCTTACTACAAAGAGAGTGGTGGCGTATTTGTTTTTGATTTGGTTTGTGTTGTTAACGAGACCTTGGGTTCGAGGCTAAGCTCAACCCACGAGTAGTCCTCATCTCGCATGACAATTTTAATTGGAAAATTGATGCCTAGGGCGGGCCACTGAAAATGATCGCCCCTAATCTTTTCTTAATTAAGGGTTTAAAAAGCGCAAGTATACGGATGGAGTCCCCTCCAGTCTGAGCTGGGGCTCCATGCTTAGCATGTAAGACGGTTCTACTTAGGCTCTAACCCGTCGGGTTGATAAGTATAGTAGCGCAAAGTTTGTTCTTTTGTGAATTCATTTCTCCTTCTTCCGGTTTTACTCTCCTTCTTCCGGTTTTTTGTATGCTGTAAATATATGCTCTCCTGTCATCATCTGCAAGTACGCCTCTTGTTCATATTCTACGCTGAATTACACTAGAGGAAGGGTTCGCAAACCTTCCTGGAAGAAACGACCACCTGAAATTCTACTCCCCTTTTGCAAAAGTATTTTTATTTATTTTTATTTATTTTCAGATACTGCAGACCATACATATACATGGCCCAGGCAGGAGGGGCATCCGCGGCAAAAACATGAGTACACATATAACAAGCATACAGCTGTTCAGAAACAAATTTCACACAAAAATTTCATAACGAGCGAACTACAATTAACAGCGCAAAAATTGACGTTCCAGTTCTTTAACAAAGTCACAGGCTGCGAAAGTGTGCGAAGGCAGGGAATTCCATTCACTGGTAGTCCTGGGAAAAAAACTATGCTTATAGGTATTGGTTCGTGCAAAAATTGGGGCCAAGGAGTGAGGGTGTGTGTGTCGAGTTTTCCTGGTGCAATGTGGCTTAACACAGTCTGGCATGTTTAACCTCAGCGTACCTGAGACGCAGTTATGCAAAAAAGCGAGCCGACTAATTTTTCGACGGGATTCCAATGTTCCTATACTATGTTGCCGCATCAATAAGGAAGGAGAATCGTGCCTTTTATATTTGCTAAAAATAAACCGGACAGCCTTTCTTTGGACTCGCTCGAGCTGCAATATGTCCTTCTTATTGTGCGGATCCCATACAATGGAGGCATATTCGAGCTTGGCTCTAATGCAGGCATTATAAGCTAATTGCTTAACTTCGACAGGTGCACCTTTAAGTTTCCTCTTTACGGACCACAGCTTACTAATAGCGGAAGAACAAATGGCGGATATGTGCGGAGACCAAGTTAGTTTATTTGTTAGCGTCACACCAAGATATTTATGCGTGTCTACTTCTGTTATAATATTGTTGTTAAGCAAGTAAGAATAGGTGCTGATATTTTTCTTCCTTGTAACTCGCAACAGAACTGTTTTTTGTGCATTTAGTTGCATTCCCCATCGTATGCACCACTCATGAATAGCCTCTAGGTTTGCTTGTAATATTGTATGGTCATTTGGTGCTGTGATGTTCTTAAAAAGCACACAATCATCCGCGAACAATCGGATAGCAACGCCACCATGAGCGACATCAGACAAATCATTGATGTATATCAAAAACAATAGCGGCCCCAAGACGCTGCCTTGGGGGACACCAGAAGTCACAGAAAGCGTTTTTGACGAGAAATTCATAATTTCAACGAACTGCTGCCTA
Organism: Amblyomma americanum; assembly: GCF_052857255.1. Taxonomy (NCBI): domain Eukaryota; kingdom Metazoa; phylum Arthropoda; class Arachnida; order Ixodida; family Ixodidae; genus Amblyomma; species Amblyomma americanum. The sequence goes on from NC_135501.1 coordinate 96,015,081, forward strand.
TCTCTAAGGTACGCCCTTATCCACTGCAAAACGCAGGAAGGAAGACCAATGCATTCCAATTTGTACAGCAACTTTCCATGCGGCACTTTATCGAAGGCCTTCGAAAAGTCTAAAAACAGCGCATCCAGCTGGCCATTCATGTCAAGAGCTTGTGCGAAATCATGAACAGTACAAACAAGTTGGGTAACAGTTGACATGTGCTTCCTAAAACCGTGCTGATACTGTGATAGAAAGTTGCGGCTTTCTAGGAAATCTCTGATGTAGGTGGCAATGACGTGTTCAAAGAGCTTACAGCACGTACTCGTGATTGAAATGGGGCGGTAATTTGACACAGATAAACGATCACCATTTTTGTAAATGGGAACCACACGTGCTTTCCTCCAGTCATGTGGTATTTCCCCTGTGGCAAGATATAAGTTGAAGATATCTGTTAAGAATGGAGATAGTTGTTCCGCGTACCGTCGCAGAAGAGAATTCGGTATATCGTCAGGACCAGAAGGTTTTTTAGCATCGAGTTTTAAAAGCATAGCTGTGACCCCTTCCCTAGAAACCACGAGATCATCCGCGCCTGCTGAGTGTGTACTGTGAACCCTGAGTTCTTCTGCGGCAGTGAATACATTCTGGAAGTAACCGTTGAAATGTTCGGCGATTTCAGGGGGATCAGATATTGTTGCATCTCCGATTTTAATTTTCTTAATTTCCTTTTTGCTTCCATTTAGGTGACGCCAGAATTTTCTGGCATCGCTCTTTATGAAGGCAGTAAGACGATGACCAAAGTAATTACTTCTAGATTCCCTAACCTTTGCCAATAACTCTTGCCTTAGTTCATGGAAGCGTGTAGTTGCCGTGTTGTGGTGCCTCCTTAGTCGCTTCATCTTACGTTTGGTATGGATAATGTCACGGGTAATCCAGGGAGTGAAGCGTCGGCTACGAAGATTCCTTGAGGGTACATAGTTATTAACACAAAATTTGATGGCGCCGCAAAACCTTTTCCAGGAAATTTCAACTATATTGACCACGTTGTCAAACTGGATATCCAAGTAGTCAATGATTGTAACATCATCAGCCCTGGAAAAATCACTCTACTGCGTGCTGATCCGAACGATATGACAAACAATAAACTTTTGGAGCAGATGGTACATTCGTTATGCACAATGATGGCTGATTTTGAGCTATCATGACTGCTCAGCGTTCATTAACAGCAATTTTTCTTCACCTTCAAGCTACATTGCTTTGCTCGATCTTTCGCATGATGTCTGCGTGACACCCTTCCACCACATTCAATGCTACCATTGTGCTTGTGTTGGCTCGTCGTGGACAAAACTGCATGACGCCGGAGGAAACGTATGTCGATCGGGGTAGTTCTTTTTAATGTTTCATTTGGCGCCAAATCTATCTTAGCTGTAGAAATCTTACACCTAGTGACATTATAGGGCATCCAAAAAGAATTTTGAAAGAATGTTACTGCTTTTATACCGAGAGCGCGTAGAATTTGCATAAATAGCGAAATATTCAGTATGCAGTATGACCTTACCAATCTTTGATTAAACTGAAAATAATTAGCCTGTGTTGCTATGATATTTGAATTTTATTCTTCTGCGAGTTTATAATCAAGTTCAGCTATTTTGGTAAAATTATTATCCGCCTGCAGGTTATTCGCTTCTGACCAAAAAATCAACTAGCCCTGAGCATTAAATAACAAGACAGCAAGAGCCAGAACATACGAAAGCAGGAAGTTCACATAAATATCCGGTTTTCTACGCATAACCAATATAGCAAGATTCAGAAAGCGAAAGAGAAAGAGACGAATAATGTGAAACGATAGAATGACTTGCGGAACAGGCAATGCAATATTCACATTCGCTCAAGCAAGCACATATAGATCAAACGTGGTTTCAGATTTCTCGTATTCCTCTGATCGAGGGAGCTAAGATATCTGTGAATTTTTGCATTTGCCAGACCATAGAAAATGCAATAGCAACGCCGCAGAGCGGACATTCTTTTATTAACGCGCCTTACCTCGTCTAGCCTTAATCGAACCTCATAAACACAAATGGCACTCTTGTGAATGGACAGGCGCAATCTCTTTTGTTCCTGATGGCTCAATCACCACAGGACGACTAAACTAAGAAAAATCCCTAATAGGCCCAATGGCGCTTTTCAGGCTCCATTAAATTCAGAAAGGACGAATTTTTGAAGTCTGCGAAAGATTCCCTGAATCATTTGCTTTGGCACCGAGCTAACGAATATTTTTTTTCATACGCGCTCTGAAACTGCGCATTTTTTTTTTGTCACAACTGCTGCCTACTCGTATATAATAACATCAGAATTCTTTCTTTCAGCCAGTCTCAATTTCTTTTTGTAAACGTGCAGCCATTTTTCTCTTTTCCCCTCCCCGACACCTTCTGTCACAAGGCTGCACCCATCCTGCCTTCCACGTTATGGTTTCCCCTTGCAAAGAAAATACTCAAAGACGTTCCTAGAACGCAATCGAAAGTTCCCCGCAGAGAGTGAGAAACCTGACCAGGAAAGGAATGTGGTGCCAGCTGTCGATGTGCCGTCATTTCATTGTCATTGCCTTCCCTTTTGCCCCCCATGTTCTTAGCCCTTCGGCCAGATGTCCTTTTGTCCATCTGCGCCATCGTCGCCCATCGCAAGTGATGTTCGAGCGCAATTGCTTCAGAGGAAAGAAGCGCTTCTCCAGCAACTTCCACGCTGAGTGCTGCGCTTCTTTTTCAGTTGTCTCTGCGTTTCTTTATGTCTTCTTCCCCTTTGACATCAGCCTCTTTTTACATAGCGGCCTTTATTTTCCTTCGCTTTTTTTTCTGTAAAGCAGAACGCAGATATAGCAGGGCGGAGGTCGATGAATCGATGCCTCTATGCACAAAGTGGATTAGGTTGGCCAGACACTCTGAAGCCATCCACAAGCTAGAATTATTATGATCGGCAGCGCTCGGTTAGATTAGGCAAAATCAAGAATTGTTGGTTGCTTCTTTATTTTTTCACTTCATTTAAGTAAAACGTCTTGCTTTCCGGCTTGACTACAGAAGCCTTGGCTTCCCTATGCGAAATCAGCTGCCTTTTATAACGATGTATTCAAAAAAACTTTTGCTCTCGTTCTTTCATAAGCATTCCTGTTGGTACTGCGATAGCACTGTTGCCTTAGTGCCAGCACTCCTATATCCCCGCATTCAAGGAAAAGCGAGAGTTAGGACAAACAGAGACGCTTATGTCATTTATTCAACAAGCATGCTTTTTGGTCACATCCGGGAGTGAAAATCAGGACGGTAAAACACTTATGCTTGTCTCGCACACGTTGTCGGCATCTTGGTGAGCAAATTGACCAGTGGTTTTTCTCTAAGGCGTTCTGTTAAGAAACAAAGATTTGGTAGGTGCTACAAAAAACATTGTACAAGTACCGAAACAAGGTCATGTTTAAGTGCATCTCACGCTGCCTATTGCTGAGTAAAAGGCATAAATTACTAGAACAAAGAATATTGTCAGATTAGACTTGACGTTGCTCAGAGTCGTATGTTTAAAGCAATTTAAAAAAGGCTGAAATATGCCAGTTGAACCGTATCAATGCTCCATTCACTCCTGCGAGCGCGTGCAAATATTTCCACAAGTCGAATCTGACATGCGCGGTACCCGTTTTGATAAAGCATATCAGGCATTGTTCGCCGTTAAAATGAAGCACCGTAGGTCCATGAGCTATAAGTAAAGTCATTTCCTCGTGCTAGAAAATTAAACGAAGCCCCTCAGGCCTAAGATCATAATTTGAACACGGCAAGGTTTTGTCTCCTGCGCCCTCCCATCTCTGCGCCGTTCTCACCTGCCGTTTCGAAATGAGGTGAATCATTTGCGACCAAAACGGACTTTTGCGTTTTTTTCCCGTATTATATTCCTCTATTATGCATATCCTTCTGTTTATTTACGCGAGAAAACTGTCAACGAGGTTGGTTAATATCTCATGCCGCTCTTAATTTTGCTCTCGTACATCGAGCACATCAGTGCAAAACGCAACAAAATAATTGACAGGACGATCATCAAACCAGATGCCAGCTGGCTGCGCGAGCAGTTTGATTTGACGCCGGTGATTACTTTGATGAATTTACTTTTACGAACAGTTCTATTAAATATCGAGGCTTGACACAGACGAAGAATGGCGGGTGCAGGCATAGCGGAGAAGAGTGGTTGGGTGGTGCTTCAGGAATGTGAAGGTGGGTGGTTGCAATCACCGAGCAATCGAGGCGGTGTGAGGAGGTGGCTAGTGGGTGCTCCATTTGCAAGGCAGGTGGCTCTCAGACTACGTGTTAGAATTTTATTTCGCCCCATAGCCATGGCACGTAGCACACCATGGGCCTTCGTATAAATAAAGTCCACAAAATATGACAGGTGATCGCACGTGCAAGAACCGGAGGGTGCTGCGGAGGAGGCACGTTCTTTATGAGGCCGGATGTTCAGTTGCCATTTCAGAGAAAGAGCAGGAGGAAAAACTTTATTCAAGGGCAGCATTAAGGCCCTGTCAGAAGTAGGGCTTTCTTTGCTAAGGCCTGCTGACCGTGTGCTAAGCCCGAGTGAAGCAAAGGACTCCCGGAAGTAGATGAAGGGCTAGGGAAATAAGGAGAGGTAATTGTAGTGTACGTGAGTACAAAATGTGCTTTCTGTCATCCCTCGTCTCCGGACAGTCCGGACAGTTAGATTTGACCCGTCATCCAAAGTTGCAGAGCATTAGTGGAGTGAGGAAATTGTTACTTCAAACTATGTGAAGGACGTGTCCTTGTTCTATGTTGAATGGAGGGCGAGGATTGTGTAACATTGCGCGGTTTTCCTTTGTGTCCTGGTATTCGCTCTATGTATGTGGCGGCATCTTAACTAACGTCGGATTTATGTAGGCAACCAAGGGCGCACGGGTACTGATGTCGCTGTTTGTTCCAGGAGAGCAGTGCACCAATGCGATGGTAGAAACGACAACGCAAAACAGGCACCACCTCCACAGGATATAAGCTTACTTCTCAAGCAATTTTGTTCCCTGGCGTCAGTTTCTCTACTTGGCGATCAAGAGGATCGGCGCCACTGGCATTTGGCTTCGTTTCCCTTGGCTTTAGCCCAAAACAAACGGAAAGGAAGCCAAGTGCCAAGCTATGTCACGACACTGAATAGAAAGAAAAGTAAAAGAGGAGCAGAACCGAGAAAATATGGAGACACGCCGCTGTCGCGAGAGAAACGTAACGAAATAAAATTCTGCTAAAGAAAGACAAGCCATGGCTCTCTCTGCATGGTTCAAAAAAGGCGCAGCCTACTTAAACTTCCTTTGTTTTTGGTTTTGTGCAGCCCAAGCTTCTAGTCCGTGAAGGCCTTGTGAAGAAAGGGGGCTAGAGGGGGGGGGGGATTGCAGAGTTCGAGTTGGGAAGCGGGCGGCACATCTGGAGCGTGGAGGCATCGCTTGCTGAGCCGCCAGACAGAAAAACTTCCTGTCTTCACGTCGACAACGCCGGTGATTTTGCCAAATGCCTCTCTTACTGCTCTCGCAGTATAAGAGGCAGGGCAGCCAACAGACTGCACAATACACTATATCTGAATACGGTGCAGTTCTGATGAACTTCTGATGTTGTTTCAGATCACGGACCACGAACTAGTGCAACGATTTGACAACAAAGCCTAACCCAAGCTTTTATCAGCAAACCTAGTCTTGTTTCACTACTTAATGTTTTTTTCCGGAGGACTATATAGAGTCTTTATTTATGATTTTTATTAGAGGTAAAATACGCTTTGCAAATTTATATATGTGCTCACGGTTTTCGGGGAGTTCGGCAGCGCTGCTCGAGGATCTATCACCTGTCTAGTGTCGGGAGGAAGCGTTTGAAACTGAAACGAACGATGTCAGCGCTTGGACTCCCCCTTTGGGATCTTCAATCAGGGAGAGGCGGGAATAAAGGGTTATGAACAAATTTCAGGTCGCATTTGTGAGAATCTTTCGCCTTAGAACACTCACTACTCTGAAATGCTGATGGTATCGTGAAAAAATGTCCGTTCATCTGATATCTCTTTCGAATTTTTACAGTTGCGCAGTCTCGATGAAAATGTGTTAAAATAGTTTGCTTACTTTAAATCTCCAATATAGAAGAAGAGCACACAAAAGACGGAATTAAAGGTGTGTTTGGTGTGTGGTGGTTTAACGTCCCAAGGCAAATAAGGCTATGGGAGACGCCCTAGTGAAGGGCTCCGGAAATTTCGACCACCTGAGGTTCTTTAACATGCACTGACGTCGCACAGCACACGGGACTCTAGAATTTCGCCTACACCGAAATTCAACCGTCGCGGCCGGGATCGAAACCACGCCTTTCGAGTCAGCAGCCGAGAGCCGTAACCACTGAGCCGCCGCAGCGAACTTGGAATAAAAGGCCTCAGGAAACAGAATTGCTATCATTTCCGGCACTGGTACGTCTAGGAGGAAAGTAACAGTAATCACGTTTTTTTTTTGTTTTAAAGAGCTTGGCTGCATTCCACAAAAATTATTCAATTATTCTGCCCTTGTTTTCTTTATTATTTCTACGAACTGAAGCTCCAAATGAATCCAGCAGTTTTGATAGGCCGACAGCAGAGTGCGGCGTGTGGGTCATATTTAGCCGCATTACTATTTTGCAGCAGTGTAGCTCTAGAGGGGACAGTCTGCCAACTTGCAGTCAACTTAAGGAAACGACTTAAAGGGACACTGAGGAGAACTCTATCAATTTTTTTTTTGTTAGCAAAATCTGATAGTTCGGCATTTCGTGGCTTTGTTGCGGCTTGTCCGGGCGCGAAAGGTGCATTTATTTTAAAAAAATTTGGATTCGAAGTCGAAAACGTTTTCCCCGCCGCTCTGATTCAAACTCAGAGAACTCTTATGACGTCACGGCAACTCTTATGACGTCACAGAACAGAGTGACGTGACACGTGACGTAAATGCAGACTCCGTGATTTCTGGCGGCTAGCGGTGCGTTGCGCAACCTTCCTTTGCCAGCCTCAGAGATTCGTGGTTCCCATGAGGTAAGGAAAGTTCTTCCAAGGTGGCGCCTCTTGTCCTAGGAAGTCATCCCTCTTGTACTTGCGAGATTGGCCTGTGGTGGCGATACCTGTATTTTGGTTCTTGCTATTTTCTACATTACAAGAGCTTTGTTTTCAGGAAGAGGGGCGTTTTTGAGATCAGCAGCTTCTATTCTATCGATAAAAGCCAACTTCAATTTCTCCTGAGTGTCCCTTTAAAATTGGCTGGTAAAGGGAGGTCTTCTACCCTAATCAGTATTTACAACATTTTTTCCTTGGTCCTGAGTGCTGTTTTCCTCCAGTATCAAAGGTCACATAATGGTACTAAAATTATTGCAAGTGGAAAAGTTGCGCAACCGCCACAGCTGCGTCGCGGCTGCCATATTTGTGCCAGCGCAGCCGACGCGCCTGCTGCCGGGAAAATTAGTCGCGGCTGTGTGACCTCAGGGGCGCTCTGATTTGGGACAGTTCTTTAAAATTTCGGGCCGCAGAAGTAAAGATCTCCGCTGAGAGTGGAAGAGCAGAAGTAAAGCGCAGAGTTTATTGTCTGTAAAAAGAAAATAATTGTGCATTTAAAGGTGTAACCAAAGTATTAGGGAAACGTGCTGACTGTATGTATTGTGCGGTCAAAAGTAGTATCCCAGTGATTGGCAAAAAGTATATCCCTTCTTACGGAACATTCGTGAACGAAATATGTAGCATGCACTTATACAACTTGAGCACCATGGCTTCTAAAATGAAGATCTTTTTTTGCTATCGCCATCTCTACATTTAATTTCAAAAACTACATTACGATCTTAAGTTCATGACTGTTATTTTGCTCATAGAAAATCCTTATTTCTCGTAATTTCATTCAACTCGGATTCGGTTCTCTAAATAAATGTGTAGCGATCTAAAAGAAGCTAACGAAAAGAGGCTATGGAGCATATGTCCGAAAGTGTCTTTGATTACTTTTCATGAGCACGCATTTTGCTGTGTAGGCGTGGAATATGAAAGTTAATAAAAGGGATAAGTATGCACGGATGAATAAATCTTACATGAAAATAGGAGAGCTCGCGCATGTTTATTTGACATAGTTTTTGCAAGAGGTCCTCGCATTTAAACACAGGCGCCATGCAACTAAACAACAATCGAACAGAAGGATAATATATGGTTGTTAAGGAATGGCTAATAAATATTGGCCATTGACCACGTTGCTCGTTAAGCCGTCAATGTTATACATAGCGTTATTCGCTTTCAGACGTGATAATCTCACAACAATCAGAAGTCTCATAAAAGAATCGTTCCTTCTGCTGTGAATACAAGATCAGGTGAGATTCCACCTAGAATATGGAATGAAGCTATGGCTATAATAGGCTCTGGACGGACGCAAACAATGAAAGAGTCCGGTGGCTGGCGACCAGTGCGTGAACATGCGAGACATTAATAAAAAAGAAAGCAATCAAGTTCTGAGAAAACAAGCTTTACAAACAATACGCAAGTTCACCTCTATCACTGTGAGTCCTTCGCCGCTCGTAGAAGGCGCCATCCAAAAGAAGAGCCCAATGTGTTGTTCAAAAATTGGAGGGGACACTGAAGCTCCGCCATGAGGGTATGACGCGACAGCGCAATGGGTTAATTCCCATATATGCACAACGTCAGAAGTGCTGCCAGGCGCCTTGCCGAAATGCGCGGGAATCAAGTTGCACTCGCAGTTCGTCGGCACATCGTTCTCGACAAACCCGACACCACCAACGCTAGGATAGCTTCCGCATCGTAAGAACGGGCTGCAAGCCGCAAGCTTCCCGGTGAAGGCGCATTGGATGTGCGCTGCGTTGTTCGCCGCTCACCGCGTGATTCGTGGGTCCCCATACGGCCCCACTGCGGCCGATCGAGACGAGCGGGTGGCGCTGCCGTCACGCGCTATTTGTTGGCGCAGTGGCGTATATGACGAGGGAGAGGAGGAGGAGTGGTTTTAGTAGGCGCCGCCTGATGGCGCTTCGTGCGCATCAAGCGAAGAGGAAAATTAGCGGAAACGTACTTTGCTACTCGCTTAACTGCTACTTCTGTAATTTTTATGCTCATAATTAATAATATACACCACAGTACATACCTCTAAAGCACCCTTCTAAAACAACAGCGTATTCTTTTTTTTTGCGTCTTTGTTCATTCCAAATCATCCAGTTAGTCTGGGGCACTTGTTAGTGTGCTCGTCGCGCCCTCCGGAGGCATTGGTTCGATTCCCCAATTCGACCAATTTACTACTCGGTTTTGTTTATTAATGCTTCTGGGATTGTTCGCTCACGCCTAACGCCGCCGGCTCCGATAATGACACGGCTTTTCTGCCACACGGGGCCCTTAACTCTATTGGGTTAAAAACTTCCATCCTCGGAGCGCCCCGCGGTGTCGCACGTGAGAGAAACGAAGAACTTGGCAGCAAAGAACAAAGCGCTACAAAGAAGATATCAGTCGAAGCATGATAGAAGAAGATTGCAAAGCAAGAGACCGAAATACTAAATTTGATTGAGTTAATTTGTTGGAAACAGAAGCAAACCCGCCAAGAACCGTGCTGCGTGAGTCGGGATGTTCAAAAGGGTCGAAAAGGAGCTAATCACTCCCTGCGAACTCTTAAGCAAGTTCAGCGATTCGCCAGACACAAAAGTTTAGCTGTTAAAAATCTTATATCTATATCTACGCCGCATTTGAACCACAATTAAGTAACGAAGAACATTTTTAAACGTTCATTATCGTTGCAAGAATTTCGTTGGCGTTACGGTCGTTATTTATTAGTGATTCCCCAAACCGACACATCTATGTTGAAAGCCACGAATCGGGTGCTCCGCACGAAGAATAATCCGAAGACGCGTCGCTATTATCTTCTACTTAGCGTGCCTTTGACCACTCGCAGTCAGACAGAAGAACACTGGCATGGGCGAAAAAAAAAAACTCAAATATATGCCACTTTAACTGCACCACGGAAGACAATACTGCTGGCGTAATACCTCAATGGGAGAAAAAAGGCTGACTTGCTTCTGTGCAGCTGCTGCACACATCTCAAAGAAAAACTTTTTGGCCGCTTAGGACGAACTGAATGGAGAACTGTCTTCTGAGCTTGCGACTTTGCAATCTCTGGCTGGAGCCCTGTAAGAAAAAAAAAGAGTTCCAATGGAGCACTGGGTGTCTGGGTCTTTTTGTTTGCTTTTTTTCTGAAACAAAATCTACACTAACGTTTTGTCTACCTAAATGCAACCAGCATGGACAGTTCATCTTTCATAACAAGCCGGTGACGCGCCCATCTACGTCCGATTTTGTGCGAGAAAGCTATCCACAGCCAGATGTTGGTGACTTTTAGTAATGTAGTCGATGCAGTGGTGGTCACGCTATTGTTATCTGAATGTCCATAGCAGAAAATATGTAACTCTGTCCGTAGCTCTAAATAGCAGTTTATTTCTACCTTTCGCGCTGAGTCACACTACAACGATATGAACTTTAGGCATATCCATCTTGTTTTCCGATTTTACGGCAACCTATCGCAATTAATTGGACGACTAGAGCGGAACGAGTCACGATCTCCCATGCGCTGTGACTATCCGAGCCGCAGTGAGCTCGAATGGCGTATGCGGTCACCACGGTCAGTGGATTACCGCAGCTTGAAAGCACTCTGACTGGCAGGCCACTGTGAATCTTGTGTTGATACTTCGCGACTCAACGAACAAAGGCGAAATATTCATATAAAGCCGTTAGCACACGCTTGTCCACAGAACTCTAACACCATCTTGTGTCACAGATGAAGTGAAATTTTTGATACGATGCCCCATACAGAAGGCGCGAAGCCGCTTTAACATAGGAATAGCTCTAGTGGTTGCACACTGGCTTGAATGCATTTTATTATCGCATTTTATTCAGGCGCCGGAGGAACGCTGCCACGAACACGGACGAACTATGCAAATAATAGAGCAGCTGGGCCGATCTTTCATTTTATTCTTAATCAGTAATTTGCTTTGGCACACTGGCGTTGATTTTTGGAGTACAGGGGCTTCATGGATATTCTCAGTAAAATTAAATTCGGAAAGTGTGAGCGCCCTTCTATAGGCGGTTATTTTTTGCGTGAAACTGACTGCACTGTTGGTTCTGACGATTCACAAATGTGCAAGTCACACACGCGACAAAATTGCCAATGATCGCTATTGAAGGGCGTTCACATGAAGCAGTCGAACCTCAGTTTTCTGCGATTCTGAAAAGCAAGAAGTACTGTTGTTAGGTGATAGCAATGTGAAAAGAATTCCACTTTTTGATTATGTCTACAGCGCTGTCTCAAAAAAGATCTACGGAAAGCAGCCTTAAGTACTTCAAGAGCTCCGAAAGAATCTTATAGATTTTTATCTACAACCCAAGTACTAACCATACGATTCAAAACTTGCAAAAAGCATTACATACAACTCTTATTTTCAGTGTGGACTGTGATGGCTTTGGCTGGGATTGAATGCCGGCTTTGAAAACCGAGAATACCAACCGTGATTTGATTTCTTGTTCATTGTTTCAAGTTAGTGCAAGTGAAACTCTCCGGCTGACCAAAACTTCTCTGATCGAACTAGGTGCTTAGAACACCAATATAGCCACCTCATTTTGCATCAGAACACAGTCATGACAGCACTGCTTGTTACGTTCATCTTCCTTTTAGACCAAAATTAACCCTTTGACACGAAGCGCAACTTGAACCCGTAAAAAAAGGTAATATATAAACTGGGCACTAATCGTGTATGATGTCATACAGGTTAAAGGACTACACACACCCTCTTCAGCTGCTGCTCGGTGGCGCGCTCCTCAGTGCAGTGAGGACAAGCTCATTTCAGGCTCAACCGAACACCTTATCTGTTGTGACGGCAGCCGACACCTCTGGTCATTATGAGCCGAGAGGGTTGTCACGGAGACTTAGCCACACTGCCCAAGTTCTTGTCAAAAATGTCTGTCATCGGTGCGGTCGGTCCGATGTGGCGTGCAGCCTTATCGACGCAAGTTCTAATAAGAAGGTCGCTAGCGTGCTGCCCACTTGCGAAAACGCCAGTGGTTCGTTCTATGCCTCCTTAAGACGCGTCGCTCGACGAAAGATAAAAAAGTTGCAGAAATGGGGGGGTATTGTAGTAGATTCAATCCCGCCAGATGTGCAAATACCGTGACTTCTCAATATCTGAACGAAGGAACTGACAGCGGTTGTTTTTCATTAATTTCTTATTTGAAACTGCAATATAGAATTGAACTGCAGACTAAAACGATAATAAATTCCTGTTCAAACTGAACTAGCTGACTGATTAACTTATCAGCGATGCTATGCTTAAGATAAATACTATAGGCTGCAAGGCTCCACAGAAAATGTTTTAAAATAAACACGACACCAGCATGACGCCTAGTTCAGGCAAGGAGTTCGGTTAAGAACGACGGACGTGTAATGAATGCATTAAATCAGCCGCATACAGCATTGAACATGAAAGTCGTCTGAATTGATTTACTTTAGTCATTGCAGACGAAAACAATCAACCGTCATTCATTACACATCAATCCGACGCATCCGAGACGAATTCTTACAAAGCCGTTTTGAAAGCAAAGCAAAGCGAGCCATGTGGTTTCCGAGTGCAAGACCCTAGTGGTACTTGCCGAAATGCATATAATATCCTCGCTTCAAACGCGTTACCATTAGGTTTCAATTAGGAGAACAGTGTTGAAAAGCTATTCGAGGAAAATAGCAGAAACAAGCAATACCTTTTGAAGTAAACTTCTGCACAATCAGAACATTGCACGGGACAATTAATTTGGACATACAATTTGATGCCGGAGATCAGAGTAATGAGATTTATTATTAAGGAAAGAAGTTCCATTCCAATTGCGGTTCCGCAATTTATGTCGGAAACAGAATTCCAAGGCAAAATATGCTCAAAAATTCACGCTCTCACCCTTCGCCTGACCGCCACGCAACAATATGTATTCCGAAGCTCCTTTTCTTATTCTATTTTTTACAGATAAATGTAAGATCTTACACTAAGGCCTGTTAAACCAGATTTAATAGGCGCACATACGGATGCATCATGACGAAGGCCCATTATTCGCGCCACTGGTTTTAAAAACCTACACTTTGTGCAGCATGCCGTAGTGCAGCAGACTGAGACTCGTTTCCTGGGAATCCGTGGTGCTGCTGTATTTGGAGGCGTGCGTGCTTCCTGGTATCTTTAACTAAACATTGCATTGTTATTTACCAATGTCGTCTTCGTGCACCTGCCAATACATCGTCTTTCTTTTTTTTTTCTGCTCCAGCGGACAGCTTTCGTTCTTCTTATGGTTTGCTTGCCCTCCCCATCCCACCACATCAAATGCAAGTGTCGGTGTGTGTAAATTAGTGTTTGGAACTGTTTTTGTCTTTTGTTTTTCTCTTGACTGGCTTCCTGCTTTTCGTGAACGTGTGAAGTGCATTATAACCATTCTTTCTTTTGTAGTGAAAGATAACAGCACCCTTATTGAGGTCTTCGCCTTTAATACTTGCTTCTCTCAGGAGCTGTCCAGGCGCCATGTACTGTAAATAAATAAATACGGTTCCAATTTCCAGCGAAAGTTTACCCTTACTTTTCAGTAAAAAATTAACACGTAGGAAATCCTACAGTCGAAAAAGACAAATGTTTCTATCTCTTTTTCTTTAGTCATTAAACTGGCTCTATCGCATTGAAATCAATAAAAAAAACGCTCTCTTCGTGTGCTCTTAATATTGTGTGTGCCTGTACGGCCTTTCCAATTGTATCTTTTGTGGAGTACACAATTACCGGTAGCCTGTACTAAAAATGGTGTAGATAACTAGCGCCATATCCTGGCTTTTGCTAATACCTTCGCTTACAATGCACTCGAAATAACTTCCCTGTTTTGTTTCTTTCCATACAATATTAATCAAAATACTTCAAAATTGTTATGCATCTATAGAGCTCGATCGATGTGCCCGAAATAAAAATTGTAGATATTTTTATGCAGCGAAAAAAACACAAGCGGCGTGCAAAACTAATACAAACAAAACAGCGCGCAAAATATTTGGGACGTGACACAAATGAACTCTAATTCTCAGCTGTTGAGAATTCAATAATGAAATATAAACACGGAGGGTCCTGTCGTAGCTAATCTTACTTTATTTTTAAATAAGTATTACCTTTGCCAATGATCCGTATACGAAAAAAGGCAAAGTGCTTATTTATTTATGCCTTACAAGCCTACAGGGCACTGATCAAAGCATACAGGCTCATAATAATGACTGAGCTGCCGTATCACGTTAACCAATCTAAAAGGAAGTTACGAATTGTATGTATTGTGTTATATCTTTGAGAACCATAACAGCAGTCTTTCAACGAAATCATAAACCAACACACAAACAAACATGAATGCATTTGAATCTTCATCTATTAAAGCGGCACCGCTGCTACGAGCTGGGAGAATCGTACCCGTGTACACTAACGTGCAGTTAACCGACGTCGAAGATGTGAAGCGCTCTGGCTGGTAGGAAGATATTCGCCCTATAAAGTATACGTCGAAACCTCAGTAGTATGCATAAGGAGCCGTAAGTGAATAATTCTGTCTCTTATTGATAATTTACACTCATTTATAGAAACTATTTTGAAGTTATACGGTTTTTCACTCATATTACTTGTTAATAGTTTCACTTGAAGCGGCGAAAGTGTCAAGGAGGGGAAAGGTGAAAGGAACATTTGAAAAAACTTGCAATAGCAAGACAATATAGTGCTTCTTGGCATTGGCTAGTTACCTGAGATTAATGTGGTCAGTCTGCCTCGGAGGTGATCGCGTTCAGTGAAACATATACTGCTTTAACCAACGCTTTAAAAAAAAGGCCCCTTTTGTAATGCAAATACTTGCTAGAAGAAAGCAGTTTGGGGTTATTCGCCAACCGTCTTACTTGTAAGACACACTGGCCGGCGAGCCGGCAGAGGTAACGCCGGGCTCTTTTGTTCCCCAAGGATGGTAGAAGGAGGAGCACAGCTTTGACAACGAGATGGGGAAGTTTCATCCCGTGTTTATTTTACTCGAGAGGTGGCGCGACGCGACTGGGATGACATATCGTTAATATTCACCAGAAACACAGAGTATCAGAACTTTTTCTCTGCCTTGGTGTGCAAATAGCCCCTGCACAAGCCGAATTCAGATGCAGATTCTAACAGCCACGAGATAACAATCATTGAGCATCAGCGCATTGCAGGACGCCAACTTTCCTCCTTTGCCCGGAAAGGGGGCTGTTCTCTGCTGAGAAAAAAATATTGCTGCGAAGCTTGCTTTGTGTCTGATCTTCTTATCGCGGCAGGCACGCATCATTATCAATTTTCTGGGACGCGAGACGCGACCAGAGTTATCTCGATCTTTCCTAGCCTCGCGCAAGTGTGCCTACTATGTTCTGGAACTTTCCTTGCCGCCTTTAAAATCGAGCACGGCTAAGAGCGGCGGGCATTCTGTTAGTCGACGACCGCCGAGCACGTTCGCTGCTATCGCCGCCGCTGAGTTTTCAGAGCTGTTCTTAGTGGGCGTAAGCCAGCCTATTAAAGTATTCTCTTACGAGCTGCTCTTTGCCTTCCTCAAGACCGGACCCCAGTCAGTGCTACGTGACCCCGGCGGAGTTCCCGTCACCACCTCATGACATCTGGTGGAGGTGCGGGGTACATGCACCCAACCCAACCTGGAAGATCCACCGTAGAGAACGAGAGCCAAGAAGATCCCGAGGTACGACACAGCCGCCGTCTTCAAGGCCTGCAAGCTCAGCACGGATTACTACCGGATCCTACTCGACAACGACAACAAGCTCCAGCGCCCACCATCACCGAGCCAGCGACATCAACCCCTGTCATGCTCCACCAGCCACGGGTGCCTCCAACCTTCCACCGCTACCCTGGCGAAGACCCAGAAGATTGGATAAACAACTTTGAGCGCCTGGCTACATTTAACAGGTGGGAAGATGACATGAAGCTCTGCTATGTTTTCTTTTCCCTTGACGGTCCTGCAAGAACGTGGTACGAAAACCACGAGGCTACCTTGAAGACTTGGAAATTATTCAAGTCTGAAGTCGTGAAGGCGTTTACCAACATTCTCCGGAAGGAAAAGGCGCAGATGCTGCTGGACTCACGGATGCAGCACCCAAACGAAACTGTCAGCATGTACGTCGAAGAAATGCAGCGTCTTTTCCGCCGAGCTGACCCGAATATGACGGAGGAGAAGAAAACCGGGTATCTAATGCGGGGCGTAAAGGAGTCTCTTTTCGCTGGCCTCGTACGAAATCCGCCCAAGACTGTCGCCGAATTCGCCGAAGAAGCGTCAACGATTGAGAAGACCCTGGACGCCCGCACAAGGCAGTACAACCGACCACCGTAGGTCTGCTCCAGCTTTTCGAACACGACGACTACAACCAGCGACTTGCCGGAGATCTTCCGTGAAATCGCCCGCGAAGAACTACGCCGGCTGCTGCCATCATCTTCACAACCTCAAGTAGCGAGCCTGACGGAAGTCGTCCGCGAAGAAGTGCGGCATGCGCTTGGCTCCCCTTCTGCGACGACTGAACCTCAAGCTCCAGCCATGAGTTACGTCGCTGCAGTACGCAAGCCCGCGCCTCGACGTGCCACCCCAAGCCCTATTCGATGTGAGCCAGCAGTGCTGGACCGCCGCCCTCCGGGCCCCGCCCACCCGACCTACGAACAACGTTCGGGCCCAAGGAAATGCGACACCTGGAGAACCCGTGACAACCGTCCGCTGTGCTTCCACTGCGGTGAAGCCGGTCACGTCCTGCGTCACTGCCCGTTCCGACGCATCGGTCTTCGCGGATTCGCCGTTGACGCACCACGACCACGCTTCGGCCAACACCCGCAAGAAATCGACGACTACCTGCGCCGCGACAAATACGTGTCGAGCCGATTTTCCCGCTCACCCTCGCCGCGAGCCTCGCGCTTCACGTCGCCCTGCCACAGCTACGCAGCGGCTGTGCGAGGAAGGTCCCCCAGCCCTCGTAGGGGAAACTGAAAACAGCAACCTTAGGAGGTGAGGTTGCTTCCCGGCAAAAAAAACAAAGACTCTCCAACGACGAGAACTCACGGCGACGCCGCACCGACGACGACACGACGCAACTTAGAGAAGCCCGGGCCACCGACATCGACAAGCCCCTGCAGCCGCAGTCGCAATCACCGACCAAGCCGTGACCCGACGCCGAAAGTTACGTGCAACGCAAGAGCAAGGACTTCCGATCTAGAGGTGACTGTCGACGGCCGAAACGTTACTGCTCTAATCCACACGGGAGCTGACTCTTCCGTGCTGAGTGGTTCCTTCGCCGACCGGATCAAGAAAGTGACGACGACTTGGGATGGCCCGCAGATACGCACAGCAGGCGGACACCTCATCACGCCATCAGGAAGGTGCACTACGAGACTGACTGTCAACGGACAAACATATCCGACAGTATTCGTCGAACTTTAGAAATGTTCCCGTGACGTCATTCTGGGGATGGACTTCTTGACACAGCACCGCGCAGTCATCGACCTCAAGTCCAAATCCATCACGCTTTCGACGGACGAAGCTTTACCTTCGAAAACGACCCCAGAGCAGTCAAAGGCCCTCAGTGTTCTCAATGAAGGACTAAGCATCCCACCCCGGTCCAGCGTCATCGTCCCCGTCTGTGCAAGAAATTTCGAAGACGCAGAAGGCATCATCGAGGGAAACACGCAGTTGCTCTTAGACAGACGACTTGGCGTCGCAAGAGGCATCGCTCATTTGCGGCATGGAAAAGCCGAAGTACTGGTCACGAACTTCAGCGAAGAATACCGACACCTCAACAGAGGCACTACAATTGCGTTCTTGGACGAAGCAACTGATTTACTGGACGCCTTCATCATCTCCGACGAACCTGCAAATGACAGCCTAAAGCAAGACCATGCTCCCACGTTCGCCATCAACCCAGCATTACCCCGGGACCGACAAGAAAAAATCACCCTTCTTCTTCAAAGTTACAGCGAATGTTTCGCCTCGTCATCAAAGGTGCGACAAACGACGATAGCCAAACATCGAATTATAACCAACGAACACACCAGACCTCTCCGCCAAAGCCCTTACCGTGTGTCGCCGCGAGAACGACAGGCCATCCGGGACCAAGAAGAGGAAATGCTTCGCGACGACGTCATCCAACCTTCGAAGAGCCCATGGGCGGCACCGGTCGTTCTAGTGAGAAAGAAAGACGGTGCTCTTCGATTCTGCGTCGATTATCGGCGAATGAACAAGATTACGAAAAGAGACGTCTACCCCCTCCCGAGGATCGACGACACTCTGGACAGGCTCTGCCACGCCAAGTATTTCTCGTCGATGGATCTCAAGAGTGGATATTGGCAGATTGAAGTCGACGAAAAAGACCGGGAAAAGACTGCCTTCATCACACCGGACGGACTGTACGAGTTCAAAGTCATGCCATTTGGGCTTTGCTCCGTACCCGCAACTTTCCAAAGGGTAATGGACACAGTGTTGGCAGGCCTCAAGTGGCAAACCTGTCTCGTCTATCTAGACGACGTTGTAGTCTTCGCATCGAGCTTCGAGGAACACCTCCGGAGGCTGAAGGCAGTACTCGACGCAATCAAGTTATCCGGACTTACCCTGAAGCCTGAAAAGTGCCGGTTTGCCTACCACGAACTATTGTTTCTCGGCCACATCATCAGCAAAGACGGCGTGCGCCCCGACCCGCAGAAGACAGCCGCCATTACCAATTTCCCGCAGCCTCATGACAGGAAGGCGGTTCGCAGATTTTCAGGGATTGTGTGCTTATTACAGACGCTTTGTGAGGAATTTTTCGCGCGTCGCGGAACTTCTGACCAAGCTCTCCAAGGCAGACGTACCATTCACATGGAATTCGGCACAAGCGGAAGCCTTCAACGAACTTCAGCGTCTCCTGCAGTCTCCACCGGTGCTAGGGCACTTTCACAAAAACGCCGAGACAGAAATCCATACCGACGCAAGCAGCTTTGGTCTAGGCGCCGTGCTCGTCCAGAAAAACGAAGGAGTCGAAAAAGTAATAGCATATGCAAGTCGTTCATTGTAGAAAGCAGAAGCGAACTATTCGACCACTGAAAAGGAGTGCCTTGCGATCGTCTGGGCTACATCGAAGTTCCGTCCCTACTTGTATGGACGCCCGTTCAAGGTTGTGAGCGGCCACCATGCATTGTGCTGGCTGGCTAACTTGAAGGACCCCTCTGGCCGTCTCGCTCGATGGAGCTTGCGCCTCCAAGAATTCGGCGTCACGGTGGTCTACAAGTCTGGGCGAAAGCACTCCGATGCTGACTGCCTGTCACGAGCCCCTGTAGACAGCCGCCAAAAGACGATGACGACGACGCTTTCCTTGTACTGCTAAGTTCCAGCGACTTCGCACGACAGCAGCAATCTGATCCTGACCTACAGCGCCTGCACGAGTATCTTGAGGGGAAGTCTCCTTCACCTCCTGCCCTCTTCAGGCGTGGACTATCGTCCTACTGTCTGCAACAGGGAATCGTCGTGAAGAAGAATTTCTCACCGAACAAGGCCGCCTACCTTCTCGTCGTCCCGAAGAGCCTTCGGGAGGAAATTCTGCAGGCTTCGCATGACGAACCAATGGCTGGCCACCTCGGGTTTACTTGCACCCTCCACCGAATCCAAGAGAGATATTACTGGCCTCGTCTATCCTCCGACGTCGCGCACTACGTTAAGAGTTGTCGTGAATGCCAACGCCGGAAAACGCCACCGAAAAGACCAGCAGGGTTCCTGCAGCCGATTCGACCGCCATCAAGACCTTTCCAGGAGGTCGGTATGGACCTACTTGGCCCCTTCCCAACATCAACGACGGGGAACAAGTGGATTATTGTGGCGACCGATTATCTCACCAGGTACGCCGAAGCAAAGGCCCTCCCGAACGGCACAGCAGCAGAAGTCGCCGAATTCTTCGTCGAATCCATTCTTTTACGACACGGCGCCCCCAAAATACTGATAACAGACAGGGGGACAGCGTTCACGGCGGAGCTAACCCAGGCCATTCTGCAGCACAGCCATACAAGTCACCGGAGAACAACTGCGTACCATCCGCAGACAAACGGGCTTACAGAACGCCTCAACAAGACCATCGCCGATATGCTTTCTATGTACGTAGACGCAGAACACAAGACATGGGACGTCATTCTTCCCTATGTGGTGTTCGCCTACAACACCGCTGTGCAAGAGACCACCCAAATGACACCTCTCGTCCACGGGAGGGAGGCCACGACCCCACTCGACGCCATGCTGCCCGACGTTACCGACGAAAGTAACCTCGACGTCGCCGCCTACCTGCAGCGCGCAGAACAAGCTCGACGACTTGCCCGTGAGAGAATACAAGACCAGCAGCGCACCGACGCCCGACGCTACAATCTTCGAAGACGCGCAGTGCAATACAAGCCAGGCGATAGAGTTTGGGTTTGGACGCCGATTCGCCGCCGCGGCCTGAGTGAAAAACTTCTGCGCCGCTATTTCGGCCGGTACAGGATTCTTCGCAGACTGGGTAATCTGGACTATGAAGTCGTCCGTGACGGAGTTACAGCATCCCAGAGACGCCGCACACGCTCAGAAGTTGTCCACGTCGCCCGTCTGAAGCCTTAATATTCGCGCTAATGACTCTTTGTGTTTACATTATGAGTATTTATTTTGTATGCTCTGTATCTTTATGTCCGTTATCCCTGTTTTTAAGCATCGGGTCGATGCTTCTTTAAGGGGGGAGTAATGCCGCGAAGCTTGCTTTTTGTCTGATCTTATTATCGCGGCAGGCACGCCGCATTATCAATTTTCTGGGACGCGAGACGCGACCAGAGTTATCTCGATCTTTCCTAGCCTCGCGCAAGTGTGCCTACTATGTTCTGGAACTTTCCTTGCCGCCTTTAAAATCGAGCACGGCTAAGAGCGGCGGGCATTCTGTTAGTCGACGACCGCCGAGCACGTTCGCTGCTATCGCCGCCACTGAGTTTTCAGAGCTGTTCTTAGTGGGCGTAAGCCAGCCTATTAAAGTATTCTCTTACGAGCTGCTCTGTGCCTTCCTCAAGACCGGACCCCAGTTGGTGCTACGTGACCCCGGCGGAGTTCCCGTCACCACCTCGTGACAATATTTCGAGAAAGGCTGCCATTATTTCAGAACTGTACGGTGTTTGTGACTCTCGTTGCTGCCAGAAAGGCTCATTCTAGTGCTTCACCAAGCTTCTCCACCGCTTATTTTAGCCTGCACTAAAGCCTTTATTCTTTATTTTTTTCTTCATTCAAGGATTCCTCCAGCGGCTGAAGGCATAACTGCAGGGGGGGGGGGGGGGCGCGAAAAACAAGATCAAGTATTACAAGTGCCATATTCAGGTGATGGGAATATGCTAACAGAACATGGAACAGCCATACACACAAAGAATAAAGCACCCACTCGCATACACTGAAGTATGCAGTCTTAGGATAAAATAATTTTTTGAACAGTTGCATGAAACACATCCACAAATGTGCAGTCAATCATCTTTTATTCAGTTTGTTCCACACAGATATGACATGTGGAAAGAAGGAATTCTGGTAAGCTTTAGTTCGCCATCTGATTTCTGGTGTCTCAAAAGCGTGATCACAGCGTGCAGATATAAAATGTTGCAGGAGAACATAAAAATATTTAACAATTCTGGTTTAGCTTAAATAGATTTTGTAGCGAATTTGCAGTTTATTGCGCAGGCGCACAGTACTAAGATGTTCCATTCAAAAGATTCCTTAATTGCTGAAACGTAGTGTCGATATAGCATTTGGAGACAAATCGGCAAGCACGGTTGATAAGGTTTTTAAAAGATCTGATAATAATCCCGCAACACTCTGGCATATTCAAGAATGAGTTTAATGTGTGAGGTACAGCAGTTTGTGTACATTTGCTGAGGATTTCTGAAAATTTCGCCGCTAGAAACTAAACACGGTACACTAAACACGGTACACGGTACACTGGCATCGGGAAGATGATCAAGCCCTTGGTCTGCAAGTAATTGTTGCGCAATGATTAATACAACGAACGGTGTTCGCAACGACCGCATCATCGACTGAAATGTACGCAACTTTGGCGACTGGCCGTGCACTGTGAGCACACAACAAAAATCATAAATGCATTAGGAGCCCTTCTCCGCTTCTTACTGTAAACATTGTAGAGAAGATGGTTAAATAAATGCCAAAATATATTGGGTTTCTATCTTCGAACGTGGTTTTCTGCCTGGAAATTTGTTCCAAGAATTGTGGGCAGTTTCTTCTTTGCAGATTGCTCCGATGAACACTGGACCAGAAGTTTAGGAGATGTTAGCCAGGTATTGAAATATGGCCTTTCTTTTTATGAAAACTCATTGATATCCACTGCTTTTACAAACAACTTTGTTCACTTTTTCTATCTTTTAAAGTAGAAATGGATATTTAAATTTGTCGTGAAGGTAATATTACTTTAAAAATTTGTATCTATTGCCTTTGTATCTATTGCCCAATTGCTCAAAAGGTTTACTACTTCTTTTATAACTATGACTACGTTCATTACTGCAGCATAACTAGATGGTCCTTCGTGACGAGAAACCGTAGCGGTAAAAAAGTTGCCTGCAAAAAATTTTGAGTCGAGCAGACGCGAAGGCACTTCCGGGACCTCCGCTCTGCCTGAAAATAATAATTCCATGTTAACATGTGGATTTCCTGGCACAAGCCCGAAAAGGATACACATTTTCTTGAATTCTAAAAATCGCCTGAATTCCTGCCTTCTTAGAGCCTTCTATAACAAGCGCAGATTATCTTTATCCATCCTAGCGCGTTCTACCCTACGCAGGTAAGCCTGTGATTGTGCTAATTCTACGATTTCAGATTATGTTGCAAATTTATTTTAATTTAGATATTGTACAACAACGCCCCTTAAAACGAAAAATTTCGAAGGATGATTATGATATTTTGTAATACAAAATTTGAGCGCAGCTCTGGTGATGTCTCAGGCTGTGCAGCCTGTGTTGTCTCATTGTTTGGCATCTTTTTGTTCGTCAGCGCACCTCGCGACTACATTAGTTCGATAGTGGCATTAGGTGAGGAAGACGACAATTTTGCAGTGCGCAGCGCACGACAATTTGTATTTTAGTCTGATGGCAATACAGTTGTAGACGATGGCGATGTCTAAGGTCTACTCTATTTGGCTGCACTCTCTGCACTAATTAAAATAAGTGTCATACCAGTCGCTCACCTATGTGCGGCGCGACTGTAGCCTGGCACTAGTGCTCCCACTGCAAAGGCCCAATCGAGTGCAAAAGCGCAGAAACGTTTGTCTGCGGCGGCCGTGTGTTGGTGCCTGTCGCGTGCTTTCCCATATGTCGGAATTTTGCTAGTTGTATTGAACCCTGTACATTAAGACGAAGTTGCGTTTCTGGTGGAGCAGCCATGAAGTTTGTTACTTCCAAAAGTGATATATTTGACACCGCCCTTTCTTTTGCATTGTGTAAAGTAGCGCAGGTCGACAGTCACATAGTCAACGGCTACTTTCAAGAGGCATCAAGCACTGAATTCAAGAAGTTATTTAGAAACCCGCTCGAGACGACCTTTGAGTTTATACGCGTTATACAGGCTGTCGCTGTTCTAACTGAAAAATGACTGTGGCGGTCCCCCATATACAGAACGGAAGAGTAAAATTGGATGTATTTTAACTCAAGAACTCGCGTTCACTGTCGGCAGATGGGGGCGGTGGAGCGGCTATCAAGGACTGACTGGCAGAAGAAGACATCAGCTGACGGTGACCTCAAGGCCAGACACTATACATAGCGGATGATGTCGACCGCAACGAGTCATCTCAACCTTTGCGATCACCCACTCATTAAAAGCATCTCACCATCTCCCTGTTATGCAAAGGCTTCTTCGTACTGCGTGTAATAATAATAATATTTGCTCACGAAACAGCAATGGTGCAAAGGAAAGTGCGAGGTTGGATAGCAAGTTGAGAACTCGTATGCAGTGCGGCTGCCAGCCAGCAGCTTCCGCGCATACACAGACACGCGCGCGCACACAGACGTACGCACTGCCATTTCAGCTGTTTGATGAGGGCACGGCGCAGATGCCGCATGCAGCACAGGTATCCAGCAGCCTCAACCATCGTAGCAATGCGGCTGACTACAACAAGCCTGGGTGCGGAGCAGTCTGCTTCTTGCCTGCTACGGAGCTCGCCATGCACCTGCCACTGCTTGCACGAGACGACAACTCGCGGGGAGGCTAGTGCAGAAGAGAGAAGACGTGCAGCACGAATACAAATCGAGTGCCGAAGTGCAGGTAGCGCTAGCTGCACTGTCAAATCAAGTGGACTGCGAGATTGCGGCCCCTCCTGAACTAGTGCAGAAAGTGCACCCAAATTGAGGAGACCCCTAAGGTCCATTCGATTCTTCTGACCTCGCTGCACCAGTTCTGTAAAGTTCTGAAGCGGTGCCGCTTAGGTGTCGAGAGCGCACAGCACCAGTTCCGGCAGTTGAAGTGCAGCTTGGCACTGGCCGCTTTCAAAGCGAATGGTCGAGTGCAGCCCTGACCGTCTGCTAGCCTTGGCGTTGCCCTCTGCAACGACAGCCAGCATAACAAAACACGTGAAAAATGTTCGAACACAACATCAAAGCGATGTGCTGCCATGAACCAGACTTGACCGATGCATGTGCACCTCGGAGCAGCTGGCGCGCAACGCCCGTGTGTTCTTTTACTCAACACAACAGAGGTGTGCGACAGTAAATAGCGGCGCGGCCGCCGCGATGTGACGGCCGGTGGCCCGGCACTTTCGCACTTTGTTCGCATGCCTTTCCAAGAGTAGTATTTCGCTGCACGCGGGAGAATCAGCACAGATGTATTGACACACACAGTGTTTGCTACCGCACGCGTGGCATGGCTGGACACGTGCGCGGCTCACTGCGCAGACACTGCGCAACATTCGCCGCATGTATTCACAGGCCTCATCAACAGGTCCCCAGTGACGCTCCCTACGAGTCGGTCCCTACTGGGGCACCGTTCTTGTTGACCCGCGTATAAACCTCAGTCCCTTCGCCGCGTTTATCGCAACGGACAAGCCATCGTCACGCAAGCCATCGCATGCTGCCATGGCGGCTTCAGTTCTACGATTTCGGCACTGACCACTGAGGAGGTGCACAGTTTTTCTGAACGTTTCCTGAACTAGACCTACACAACGTCTGCACTTTTTTAAACGAATGGTGCCGTGCAGGCGGCGCCATCTTGAACGGCTGAAACGAATGGCGAAGTGCAGTATCGCCAAAACCGCTTCACGTAGTGCAGGCGAATCGAACGGACCTCTAGTGCACAGGGCGACAGGGTGTTGCGGTTTAACACGAGACACGGTCGGCTGCGGCGATAGCCTAGTCATTCTGGTTCAGGCCACGGTCGTGAAAGTACGCAGGATGGCTGGCTCTTCGCGAGCTGTGATAACCGCCTATGTGGGTCACGGAACATCGTTTTTGGACGGTTGTAAAGACTACAAGATTATTCTACCGCCTCTGTCTACCGGATAAGGCCTGAAAGCAATGCTTGTTCTTCACTGCGACACCACTGGAAGGCCTTGCAGGGTAGAAGATTTCCGCCAGCCGATAAAAGAAGCCGGCGTCATCGAACAGGTTAGCGGTGTCGAAGCTTAACAGATGTTGCACATCAGGTCAGTAAACTTCCGTAGCGAAGAGGCCAAGAAAAACCTACTCGAGGACAGGCAAATCATTATTAAAGAGAAGGCTTGCGAAGTTTTTCACCCTGAGAGGCACGAAATGCGTCTGAAGGTGCATTGGTGTGCATTCAGCGTGAGCAACGAAATTTTGAGGCGGGCGTTCGCCGAGTACGGTGAAGAGAAAGAAGTCTCGAGCGACAGATGGTAGATGGGCGGGCTTGATATCGCGGACTCGACTACTCGAGTTGTGCGGCTGCTTCTACGAGAAGGTGCAAGCCTCGAGCGCCTACCCCATCAGATGCGTATCGGGAACGGGACAGTGTTAGGTGTCGTGCCTGGGCGCGCGCCGATATGTCTCCGGTGCGCAACACAGGCCAGATTAGGCTTAACTGTAATGTGCCGAAGTGTAGCCAGTGCCTTAATGCTGGGCGAGAAACACTTGGCAACAATTGTGAGCTGCTTATCGACGAGAATGATGCTCAGCAGGCCGCACTGAAGCACGACAAGGAAGACGACATGCCATGGACTTCTGAATGAACGATCTACCCTGCTGGGTCGGAAGTCATAAACGGTGTTACCGAGGTACCGCAGTATATCCCTCGCTCCGCTGAAAAAGGCAACAAGAAATCCATGATGATCAACTTAACTGCTGCTAAACGGCGCCATGGCGACGTTATTGCAACGAGCTAGGAGAAAAGACATTGTCCGTTAGTAAGCCAACGGGACTCCGGTGAGGTGAAAAAGCTGCGTGTCACCAGCGGGCAAAAATCGTCGTCACATCCTCGCGACGACAGCTCAAATTCCTCATAATGGCGGGACGACACTACACGGCGCGGCGTTGTGCGTACAAAGGTAAGAGCCATAATGGGGGCCTGATCTTTCTAAGCGATGGCGGCTTTTGAAAGATATCTCGCCGTAGCCACGCTCAATGTCAGAGGTCTTTCATCCAGGAGGAGGAAATCAACTATTACAAACCATGACTGAGCAGGAATTAGATATTCCAGCGATACATGACACGAAAATTGAGAGTCAGAACCAGACCGACAGTTTATGGTGCGTCCGTTCAGTAGCCGATACCATATTTGCGTGTCTCATGTGGCAAGTACTTCGTCAGGATGCGTGGTTTTAATCCGCCAGTTCCCGGGATCAATCTTGGAGAGATTTCAGCCTTGCGATTTCGTTTGTTGGATTCTCTGTGACATCACATTTGCTGGCTTTGATGGCGCATCATCTGTATTCACGCGCACGCTAACTTGGAAGAGAGGCGGTAACCGAATAAGAAAAGAGAGAACTGGATTTGCAAGGTGCTCATCATCATCAGCCTGTCTACACCCACTGCAGGGCAAAGGCCTCTCTTATGACTCTACAATTGACCCTGTCCTTTTCCAGCTGCATCCAGCGTATGTCTGCAAACTTCTTAATCTCATCCGCCCGCCTCACCTTCTGCCGCCGCTTGCTACGCTTACTTCCTCTTGAAATCCACTCCCTTATTCTTAAGGACCAGCGGTTACCTTGTCTTTGCATTTCATGCTCTGCCCAAGCCCATTTCATCTATTTGATTCAGACTAAGATGTCATGAACCCGCGTTGGTTTTCTCGCCCATTCAGCCCGCTTACGATCTCTTAATGTTACACCTATCATTTTTCTCTCCATGGCTCGCTGCGTTGTCTTAACTTCAACCGAACAGTTTTCTTTAGCCTCCACGTTTCTGTCCCGTAGGTGAGTACCGGTAACATACAGCTGCTGGGCACTTTCCTCCTGAGGGATACCAGTAAACTGCCATTCATGATCTGAGAGAACCTGCCATATGCACGCCATCTCATTCTTATCCTTCTGATAATTTCCTTCTCATGATCCGGATGAGCTGTCACTACCTTCCTTAAGTAGACGTTTTCCTTTACCACTTCCAGCCCCTCAATGCCAGTTGTGTATTGCTGTTCCCTTGCTGCACTGTTGAACATTACTTTGGTTTTCTGCATACTAATTTTTAAACCCCGCGTTCTGCTCTGCCTGTCTAACTTATTGATCATGATTTGCAGTGCTCCTCCTGAGTGAATCAGCAAGGAAATGTCATCAGCAAATCGCAGATTAAGGAGGTATTGTCCATTATTTCTTATTCCTAGCTGTGCCCATTTCAGGCCTCGGAATACCTCCTGTAAAAAGGCGTTTAATAGCATTGGCGAAATTGTGTTTTCTTGCCTGACGCCCTTCCTTATTAGAATTTTACTACTGGCCTTACGGAGGGCTATGTTAGCTGTACTGTTGCTACATATATCTTCCAGTATATTGACGTTAGGCTCTTCTGCACCGTAATTACGCAATTCCTGTATGAATGTTGAGGTTTCCTCTGAGTGGAACGCTTTCTCGTAATAAATGAACGCTATATATAGATGTTGGTTATATTCTGCGCATTTCTCTATCACCTAACTGATAGTGTGAATATGATCCATTTGTTGAATATCCTTTACGAAAGCCTGCCTGATCACTCGGTTGATTAAACTCTAAGGTTGCCATGACTCTACTAGCGATTATCTTAAAGCAGCACAGGTAATCGGTCCAATATTGCAACACGATGGTTTCATGCTGGTTTTTGTGGGGCCAGCCTTTGCCCCAACATTGCCTTTGATTTCAATATTGGGTCAGTTACCTGTTCTGCTTGGGAAGTGGCCTCAGCTGACATAGGGCACGGTGCATTGGAGGAATTGGGAAAGGCTGGTCTCTTGTAGTTCCACTAGTAAGCATATGCTGATGAAGATTATAAAAGCTGTGGTAAGAAAGCGAATTCTATACCTATAGGCTTCGCTTTATTCTTTCAAGCGTCTGTTACGATCTCCGCAATTCGGTTCAGATCGAAAATTTAATGGCGCTGACGGCTTAGTGTAGTGGAAAAATATTTGCTGTATGTCCGCATCTTGTAATTTTTTACTTCGTTTGCGCCCATCACAAAGCTATGTGGTTCAGGACATACCATATTTAGAATCACCTGCGCAAAAAATAAACGTATTATGGTCTGCTTAATAAGCTGCTGAAGGCATCATTTTAAATACTGCAATGGTGTTCGAAGACTATGCAGCAAGCTACCACACGCAATGTATATTAAAAAAAAAGCTTGCAGAATTCTAGGGAATAAATTCTGCGCGCAACTAAACAGTAACTTTTGGCCAATATGAAATAAAATTAACAAGTCTTCGCTGCCACTAATGACGCGAGATTTATGATTCTTCGTCTAGGCTCCTCTTTGCATCTACAACTCGAAAAGGAAGGCGATCCGCTTGCGCCACGTGGCTGCGGACGCTGTTCATGAAACTTGAACAACCTCTTCGCGACATGTATTGAAGAATGCCATGCCTAGACTTTAAGGCGATTCATGTGCTCCTTGTGGTGACACGTGGTCTCCTAGTGAAGCTCCTTTCATTTCCTCAGCAATGTTGTTACGGAGCACAACGAAGGGTATCCCTGCAGTATTAACTTTCTGAATTAAAAATGATAACAAACTTTTAATGTTGTTACTTATCTTGCATAGAGGGAATGCTTATATTAGGCCGCTATTGCGGACTGTTCTATACTGAGTAACACTTATGTAAATTTTTGGGTATGTAACATTTGCAGGCCGCGCACAGACGTACGGCAAAGCCTGTAACATTGGGCACTACCTGTTTTATCATAACAAGATAATATGAAATATGGGCTTGCCATCTTTTCTGAGACAGAAAACAAGAAGTCATGGCATCCACAAAGTAAAGAAAAAAGGATTTTGTGCACACAAATTTCAATATTGCAATTTTTCCTTTACCTGTCGTTTTTAGATCCACAGCTGCATCAGTATAGTTCCCCTGAAGTCACCTACTGTCGCGGATGATATTTCCCGAAACGAGAAGGAGAAAGGGGAGCTCGACGGAAGGCGGAGAGTTGGATCGAACACATGATGGCACGCTGGAAAAGTTCTTCCGAGTCCATAGCCATGCACGAGATGCGTCGTTTGCCCAGCGCTTGTGTCGCGATCAAGACGTCGCCGAATTCGGAATCGCACGAGTGAGTAACGTAGTCTGCGGCCCTGTGCGCAGTAATGGCAGCCGATGTGATGAAAAAACCGCAAGCACCGATGCGGAAGCGTTCAGAGTTGCGAGAAGACGGATAGACTTGCTTGGAATGCTGCACGTATGCTGCAGGCCAGAGCCTCGAAACGGTCGGCATGAGAAATGTAGTACGTGCTCAGGAAGCACTCAGGAAACGTGCTGCTTAACAAGATCGGTTAGTCAGTGGATCCGCATTCCTCAGGTAAAAATAGCTGATAAGAATAATCATACAACAAAAACAGAAGCATTGTAGAATTATGCGTTACACTTTACTGGGTTCTTCCCTCACGTGTCTGCTAGCCTTGGTCACTCGTCATTTTGTTCTCTTAAGCAGCTTGAATTTTTTTCTTATTTGTCACCTGGTCCATACTGTGTAACTCGCGAGCAACAGTTTTTGAGCGCTGAGTGTGCTTACATGATGCGAGGAAGATAGCGCTCTAAGGCTGTATGTATAAATTTCAACTTATTGCAGTGCACTCTGAATGAATATACCGAGAAATTAATGCGTTCCTTGAATTCGTGAATATTAACGAAATTTCTAAATTCTTTTTATTCCCTCTGCACATAACACAGTGCACAATAATGGGTTTTCAGCACTCTTTTCGAGCATCTAGGGGCGTGTTAGACATTGACTTCGTAAGGCAATGAGCTTTGCATGCATTGGTTCTTCAGCTTTTGCACTGGACGTGAACCGAAGGGAAAGCAGAAAAAAATTCAGCGCGCCAAATGGCGTTTTACTGGCTTTGTGGTATTCAATGTCGAAATGATGAACCTTTTTACACAAGACACTAATCAAGGCAATATAATAGAGCGTTAACTACGAGATATCCACATTTCACGCACGTTTCAATTCTCTATTGCACTGGGAGCATAAGAATATTTTCTGCTCTAAATCCATTCGTGGAGTCGAGACTTTCGATACAAAATTTAGAAATAAGTCTGTAATGTGCAACGTTATGGGTGAGCGATGACTCCTCACCGATTGTGCAGCACCTCCAAAGTATATTTGGGTGTCAGTGGAAAATTCACAACACAAATAGCCGCAGTCAGTGACCAGCAAACGAAGCAGTTCGGACTGGTTCCATATCTCTGACTTGGTCTGGCAATAAAGGAAGAGGAGAGCTGGCATATTACCGTCAAGCACAGAAATATTGTGCACAGATATGCTAGGGGTGAAAGATATCAGATGCTCTCACCAAAGCATAAATTTTCAGTTAGGCTAACAAGCAAACATATCAGAGTTACATGAAAAAAAAAGATCTCGAATGTTTTCTTTGTACAAGGTTACCTAAGCGGTTCGCCAATAAAAGCTGCAAGTGAAGAAGGACTGATTTCACAACTTCAAGAAAATAGGCTGGAGGATAACTCTGTTTCGTCCCGTGTTTCTAGGAAAGTTGTCACGTAATATAATAATAAGAGCGCCCTCAGTATCTGGTTTATGAGAATAAGTGCTGAAGCAACTATCCAAGAAGTGCCGATTAGACCATAACAGGATTCGTTTTGTTTACGAACAAATTCTTCAAAGAAAGAATCAAGATATTCTAAAATTTATTATACACTAGGACGAGATTAAGAGATTCCAGATTTAACCATTGCTCCTAATGCATGTTAGTGGATTGATGCATATATTTATGCGGAATTCATGTTTCGCACTGAAAGAATAAGCTTCTCCTAGAACTACACACAAGAACAATTCCCACAAATCTAGTTTCGCTTAAGTGCAGTCTGCTTCCATAAGTACTCTCTGTGCCGACAGCCATAAAGTAGAAAACCTGCAATTTCAGAAATGCACTCCACCGAGTGGAGTGTTGGAACGTCTCAATTCAGGCTGTGCTAAATATCTCCATTCAGACATTATGCAGAACTATCTTTTCGAAATAGCCTCTTACGTCGTCTTATTCCTGCTGCCATGGTAATTATGAACCTGGCAGTAAGAAACAATCTGAGCTCCAGGAAAGTAGAATATATATGGCAGCACTTGTGGCAAGGCCTAGCGTCGTGATTCCAAGAAGCATCGCTTGGACTGAAAGTGCCAACCGGCGACAAAAGCTGGTGATAGATTTCGAAAGCATGAACTGGTCAGGAAGTCACACTGCTGTGCTGCCCTTACGTTTAATCAGGAATCATTGCGTGCTGTTTCTCCAAAGAAATTTATTAGCAATGCCTTCATTCTTACCAACATGCTCTGCTTAATGTAGAAAGTCATCACGCCATCGTATTTAGCTCCGCATAAGAACGACGTTTAATTCAGCCTGCTTCTAGCACGTAATCTGACAGAAGGTACGGGTCTATATTTCTGAACAGAAATTCTTTAGCAATTGTAGTTCAGGGCGTGGCCCCATTTCTACTATGTTGTTTCCATCGTCCTGTTTCTTTCGCCGTTAGCTGCTGAGAAAAATAGGTCTGCTGTCAATAGGCGTATCGAGATACCAGAGGACTTGGGTGCTTGGAAATATGTTTTGCAGCACGGTTCTACTTTGCATTTTAGAGTAGCGGCCACTGTCATGTTGATGCGTATCTGGTTATATTTAAACGCGTTACTATAAAGACTCGAAGTAGTGTACATCGACCTGGCTGGACGCATAGAAGACGCCCTGTGAAGGCGGAATGATAACTCTGTTTATTCTGAAATTTCCCCCAAGGCAAAATCATTAGCTTGGCACCAGTTTACTCTCTTCTTTGGCCTCTCCTCAATGAACCTTGGCCAATACCCCGTCGTGGGTATGTGCCTTGTCACGAACGCAACAACAACAATATTAACTCTTAATATCTGGGTCATCACGATAACTTATCGGCCCTCTGGCCAATTAAAAAATTGGGAGACGCAAGTAACCACAGATTTTGTGCGTGTTTCCTGACATATCTTAGTAATGCCGAAGGACATATTTGCATGATTTGAAGGTTCAGCGAAAGAAACTTCAACTTTTATCACTAAACACCAGGTCGTATTTAACCTTTCTCACAGACTGAGCAGCTTTCTTACATGATTTGATGAACAATGAGTCATGCATTTAGATAGTAGTTGCAGAAACTCACTAATGAATCTGTATATAAAGAGCTTGCCATACTTCAGAGCTGAATCTACACTAAGCACATACGGAAGGTTTTGCTTTAGAAGGTCTCCTATTTTTCATTATTAAAGAATGGATAAATATGATCGTTTTTAATTATTTAGTATTAGGGACCTTTGCACCAGAATAAAAGCTTAAAACTTATACGTCACCTAATTGAAGCACGCTTACAAGTGTTATCCAAAACCATTGCGATTAATGACTCTAAGATTTATATTTATGATTAAATATCTTACTTCTACTGCATATCCTTCGTGCAAAGTACAAATGAGAGAAGTGCATTTATTCTGCCTCTTATGTTATACCATAATTATAAAAAGGGCAGGTGTTTCGTCTCTGAGCTTATTTTCCCGCTTTAAATGTTTTATATTGCTATACTGCTAGTAGATATATATCGTCTAACTTTTCTCACTTGGTTTTATGTGCCATAAGAAATTAGTATGATGAATTCCACAAGTATCAGCTTTGTGCTCAGACAGCCTAGTGTGCAGCAAGTTTTGTGTTTTGTGGTGTCTAGCGGCGAATAAGGAGGAACGGTTTGCAGGCCCAGGTTTAGGAGAACAAAAATTTGAAAATTCTGAAAGAAGAACAGCTCGTTAAAAAAACAGCAGTTAATGTGACCAATGGCAACAGTAAACAGCATCAGATATTTAAAGTCGACTCTGTTAATGACCCAGGGAAAATAATTTTCTTGTGCTTGATATCTGGTCCTGTGATTAACATCTTGTTTAGATAGCAGGAAAAACTACAAAAAGTGACTGTATTACCGCTGCTGAAGAAATCTGTGTGGCGTTAAGAAACATGGGCACAACTGATGATCAGCCGAACTTTTTATAGCGTGAGACCATCTGCGGCCAAAGAGACTCAAGGCACTACGTGTATTCTTAAAGCGTAAGCACGAATCCGATGGGTACCAACCCCGAGCAAAATCGTCAGTTGTCTACAGCGTTTTGTTCGCGGCTTGTCTGGTGCGAGTGCTCCGTTCCGCGGCACTGCCGACTGATTGTCGTATTCCCCATGGCACCTATCCTGCTGTTCTGACGCCAGAAAAATCGTCCGTTGCCTACTGCACTGCATCTTCTTTGCTGGCCTGTCGCGAGCTTTCTGTCCCACGACACTGCCGCTCGTCGTCGTCTCCTAAGTGACATTAATCTGTTGGCTCTGACCAGAGCAATATCATCTGTTGTCTGCTGCGTTGCCACTTCGCTGCTCGCCTGCCGCGAAATTTCTGTCCCAAGGAACTGCCGCTCATTGTCGTCCTATAGGTGGCATTAATCCGTTTGCTCTGGTCACAGAAAAATCGTCCTTTGTTTGCTGCGTTGCCTGTTCATTGCTGGCCTAGTGCGAGCGCTCCGTCTCACTGCACTGCCCACTCGACGTCGTTTTCTACGTTGCACAAATCCGTGGTATCGCACTTATTCGTATGTAGTAAGCATTCCCTGCAGTTTCTTCGTCGAAGAAAGGCGCGATCAAAGAACTAATTCCGAAACATTTCACCCCAGATGAGATGAGCACAAGGTGGGGGAAAGTTTGCGTCCGTTGTATTACCGGTGGGTACTAGCAGAAACTGGGGATCGAACGTCAAACCTCCTGCATGCGAAGCGGATGCTCAAGCTACCGCTGCGGACGCCAGTTGTCATTGACTCCGAGCGGTAATAGTGCATTCTTATGCGACGCAGAGTTGCGATGCCACTCCATCCACTCAGCCTCATTTTCCGTACGCCCGCTAGGTTTCATCAATCCGAGCTACTAAACTGAAATGTTCTTGCTCTACATTTCTTAGGCCATCCGCACATTAAAAATAACTTAATGCATAACCCGTTTGACAAGGATGATAGTCGTGTGTAGCGTTCTGCGGTGCATGTTTCAGCGTTTGATGTCAAACAAAATTGGCTTTTTGAAGACAGGAAAGAAAATGGCGTAGTAAATGTTTCAAATATCGATGGACACCTGATCCGCACCGTAAGGGAAGAGAGGAAGTGGAAGGTGGGATTGAAAGAATAAAGCGAGAAAGATGCGCCATAGTGGAGATCTTCGCTATATTTTCGTTCTGCCTGAGGCCTTTAACGTGACCGACACCCCACAGCACAAGGGAGCGTATGCGTTTCGTCTCCTGCTAAATGCGGCCGCCGCGGCCGGGTTAGAGCCCGGGAACTCAGTCTTAATAGCCAAGCGCCCTCACAACATAGCCTCCATGGCGCGTCCTTTGATCTTAGCAGTAAAAGCTTGAAAATTCTCTTTAATCAGGCGCTTGCTAGACCTCCGTATCATATTATTCATAGCTTATGTTTGCTCAGGCGATAAATAACTACAAAAGGCATTCAAATGAACAACTTGCACTTCACTTAAAGGCATAGGTTACAATACAGGAAAACAAATCAGAAGCTTGTTTCCCCCTTTCGCTGGTACCTGAAGGCCATAGTTGAGAAAATATTGAGCATCTTGTGTAAACGTAAACACTAACATAATCTTTGCGTGTCTTCGCTTACAATTTGATTCGTTGCAGAATGCGACGCATTTTTAACAATTTATTAAAGCGCTCCAAACAGTAAATTACGCTTTTGTAGTGAACCAAAGGTGTACAGGTGAATGAGGACATGAGAAAAGCAATAAATGTGAAAGGCTTCTTTCTTGTTTCTTGTTCTCTTCAATCGCCTTTGCTGTGCTTATCACAATGCAATCTGCAAGCTTGGACGTCGCGTGCACAAAAAAAGCAACATGGACAAAGCAGTTGAATTTAGAAATCTTCATCAATTTCACAAAATAGTTGTAGAGCAGGTTCAAGTGCCAAATTGCACTGCTCATCCACAAAGCTCTATGTCATGACACGTACGCGGTTGCGAGGAAATGAGACGTTAGTGTTGTTACTGTTGTTTTAATATATACGTTTAAAAGAAAGGGATTTGCCGGTAGGGGATTAAATTTGTTTGTATTAGTTTTCGAATAATTTTTGTTGCTTCCGACAAATGTTTCCGCTTATAGAGTTACACTGGGCGATAAGGAACAATTAGCGGCGAACGCATTGTCAACGTAGTGGCTTCATTGTGCGTCTCATATGCAGGAAAGGCGAGGTTCACTCCAGTCCAATTTGGTAATCAGTATTTCTCAAATACCTGAACATGTTACCTTAGCCTAGTGGTTGGGGTAAAATTCATGGTAAACTGGGACTGGCAGTCAACCTCGCACTTAACAAAGAGATTTTCAATGAGGCTTTGGGACCACCACAGACTTCCGCGAATAATCTTAAGTTAAACGAATATTCATCACATGAAGTGAAAGTCTGCGCTTTAAGCACCAGAATTTCCGCAGAAGAAGCGAATAATAACGCTTATATCTGTCGTCTCTTCTGCGACAAAACAGGCGTTCTTTAGCAGTAAACGGTGCGAAAAGTTGAGAAATGCTCACGGAAGCCAATACCTTATTTTTAGCACATTTTGAGACCAATTCGGTTCCTTCTTCGGAGGTTACTAATAGGCGAAAAAGAAGCAACAGGGAGTGTGCTTCTCTTTTCCTTTGATGTCATATGGCGAAGGCCATCAACAAACGCGGAAGGAAGAATTCCTGGAGTCCTGTTTACGTTCGCTTTTGTGGGATGAATGCGCCACGATTTAACGTGACATATCTTGAAAGGATTACTATCGCTGGCAACACGCCCACTCCTTCAAAGGAACTTTGTAGTCTCAGCGCTCACAGTGCTCGGCGTAGGGGTTGTTTCCTGAGTTCACAGAGAATACGTCGTTTTTTTTTCTTGCCCATTTCTCTACTTGAGGTTTTTGTCTCCCCGATGTCTGAGGGCGAGCGCTTGGGGAAGAGAATTTTGTAGGCAACGCCCAGTTGTTTTTCTTTGTGTCGGGGTCTTCGAGCCGGGATACGAAAGGCTGATCGTTTAAACGCTTTTGTGAGGCACGGAAACGTCTTGAATCCTTCGAATGCGTGCCAGGGCTTAAGTGGCGCCCCTCTAGAAAAATGTTTCCAACCGAACCACTTATGCTTCAGCGTAACAGTACCCAGGGAGCGATGATGCCACAGCTGAAGGAAATATCATAGAGGGAGTGTTTTCTGAGAAGCGTTCAGTTTTTAGCTTTAACGTCTCTTTATATCTTTTTGTTTCAGTCCGTCGCGCACGGCTAGGTATCCTGAGAGTCTAGGGCGGCAACAAGCCTCATATGTTTCTTTAAATTGGCAACGTTAAAAGCGGAAGGCATTCACTATGCTTCAGAGTTAAACTTTTTTATAAACGTAACCATATAGAAGAGACATTTAGACTATGTATCACATATGAGGAATACCAGTTTCGTATATCCGTCAAGAAATACTGCTTCCAACGTGTTAAATCAAGAACAAGATGCCTAAAGGCCTTCCGATACGCGTCGCCACGACGCTCCAGCCGGGCGCTCATTGCAGCCTGTGAGCTGGAGGAGTGTTATCGACCAAGTAGAGGCTCTAATGAGACGGCCTATGCCTGAGGGCTAGAAGGGATAGCAGTCTCATTAGGAGGCGGTGACCCGTGGTGCGTAATGACGCTGTCTTTCTGGAAGTAGTCACAACGCAGTGGGTAGTGTCCTTTCTTCCTGACCCTAAAACAAGGGAGATCGGAAGCAGAGAGACTGATTCTTCTGGCGGTGTACTATTTCTTAGTAATTTGTAGAGAGAGATAACGATTGCTCAACATATTATAACATCCCTCTTTTAATAGTAACGAGAGATATTGTGAATCTGAGTTGCTGGCGGTGTACCTTTTAGGGAGCAGGTAGCGAGCTCTGTGAGCAATTCAATGACGTGTATGGTGGGGCGTGTCGGTTGTATTGTGTTCGGACTCATTCTTCTTTAAGCCTCAACCTAGGAATATCTCTTCGCTTGTCAGGAGTACTTCTGTCAGAGCCTAAATCATAATGAATCAAAGAACTTTTCGGTGCAAAGCTCGTACCTGCTACAAATTTGTTGAATCCGGCGCCATCAGCACTGAAAACTAGCGGCTATCGGACCTTGTGCGTCTTAACACTGCCGTCAGTAGTGAGATAGCGACTTCTTTCAAGGAAAATAAACGTGAAATGAAATTAGAAGTGAAGGTTCAGTGATTCCCACATCATAGTCTAACTGTTAATTCTTCAGTAAAAAACTCAATACATAAAAAGAGGCACAAAAATTAGCGCAGGTTTCGAAACTGCGTGCATTTATTTCCAACCACGAAGCAAGAAATGCAGTCTCAACACCTAATGATCTACAGAGACGACATAAGAAAGCCGCGAAAGTCAGAAGGGCATAGAAATTAAGAAAATTAAAATTTGGAAAAATAAAAATTGGGGTCTTTAAGGGTAACGCGCCATAGTGTTAACGGGTCCTTGCAGTGGCCCCTCTTGCCCACGCACACACGAGCACTGTTTCCATATTATGCGAAATATCAAACGAGACACATAAAGAGTACCTGTTTAACCAAGTTGTACGAACCTGCCTGCGTGTCGCAAGGGAAACGTGGCTTACTCGAAGCCTAAGGATGAGGGTTTCCATTTACGTGTAATTACCCCAATTTTCTACTCCGCGCAATTCATTTGCTTCATACACTTACATGTCGTAAGCATTCGAGTAAAATTGTGATCCTCTAATCAGTAGTTCTGTATTGTTTTATTACTTTCCATATCCGCTGCTGGTGAGGTAGTCAATTTTTTTTAGGAATCCGGATTTTTTATTCACAACAAACACTGCTGCAATAAAACTTTATAAACTTTGGCATGTTTTTTTTTCTGAATGGATGCCTAAAATAAGTAATGTTACCTGACACACTGATTATTAAAAGCCGAATAATGCTAAAGCACATAGTTTTATTTTTGTTTCGTCAAACCATGCACGCAAAACTAAACCTCTGAGAAACGACGTGGAGTTATGCGATGTCGGGGCCACTGTCACTGATGTGAAGTCGGACGTCAATATAAGTGTGACAGTGTGGCTACATTAAGGCACAGTACTCCTTCTATTGTGTTACACCCGTAAGTAAAGCTGTATGATATAATATGCTGCCCGAAGCTTTCTTCAACAGCGAACTTCCCCTGTATATGTTCCACATAGATACAGGGAATAATTAGAAGCTCCAAACAAAGGCAAATTTTTGAAAGGACGAAATACCCAATGTTAAGCTTTGCCAAAAGCAATTCTACTTAGCGAAATTTCTACACAGCCTCAATGTAACAATGAAAAAGGGCCCATTTAAATGTGAATTTTTCGTGAAGGAGGCTGCACGCATTCTCTTGAAGTTCTTTCAGGACTGGGATTTCGACTCTAAATGGGGACAGCAGAAGTTGACTATTGATTGTTAAAGTTGATTTTGTTTAGAGTCTTGTAGATCAGTCAGGTGCAAAATATATTCTTGATTTGTGGATCATATTGAGCATTTTAGTGCCCCTACGGTGGAGCAATCACCGGCAGAATCCGCGAGGGTAACCCCACCAGTAGCTGCAACAGCCTCAACCTCGAAGTGGGAACAGTGTAGGTCAAATGTTTAGGGGAATCCCCCAAGGGGGGTAGATTTGTAATAAGGGAGTAATTACTCTTTGGCATCCACCCATGCGCAGCCATACGGCTACAAAGGAAAGCTATACAGCTTCCTCAGAATTTTCGCAGTTAAAGAAAAATTCGTCCTGGTCCGGGTGGACCTGGTGGCCCCGGGTTCTAACCCCGTACCAGGACAAAAATTTAACTAAGAAGTTTCTGAGAAAGCTGTAGAGCTTTCCTTTGTAGCAGTATGGCTGCGCTTGGGTGTACGCCAATGAGTAATCACTCTCTCATAATAACCTCAACCTCAATCTCAAGTACGGAAATAATAGTGAGAAAAGCAGGAATCGCTCTTAATTTCTTAGCCAACAGCTTTTCTTGTGCGCGTTCGGAAGTTTCTTCCTTCGTTGTAAAGGCACAGAATGGAGCTAATATAGATTGTTTCTTTCTTTCAGAAGTAAGTCCATTTGTGCCAGCCTTGAAACCGTACTAGGAAAATTCATAAATGGTTATCACCAATTCAACGCGAATCTTAGTGACACAAGACTGAGCGGCTACACACAAACTCAATAAACGTTACTTGTTACAAGCCTTAGAATTTATTTAGGAATCGCCTAGTGACCTGTGGAAATGATATTTATCCAGTATACTTTGGCAATCGGAGTCTAGAGCGACTGAACAAGCACGAGTGAATACAATCCTTACGGTAATCGTGAAGACACCGAGCAGGGCGCATTTGGAATGCGCTGGTCGGAAAGCACTGGTCTCTTGAGTAATGGTGGAGATTCATTTGTAGAAAAACCGCAATCTAAAATGGGAGACAGCTTTGTGGAAAGAATAAATTTGATCTCTTGTTCGCATAGTGCGGCGAACACCTAATTTTGACAGACGTTCTCAACAGCAAATGGTAACAAGTTTTTTTTTCGTCAAAATCGGTGTTCAAACGAAAACCTCTATCGTCTTCTTTCGGTAGTTGGCTGTTGATCTCGCCTGATACATTTTAAGGCAGTGTTGTGACTAATACAATGCGATTTATGCAGTGTCTGTCGAAACTTCGTTTTCCTTTCATGCTTAACCTGTAGTTCCTTTGTATGACGTCGTCTTAAATACGCTTCACGAGACGAAACCTAGACGCCTCTTCATTGTTTATGGCCGGCGGCGCCTCGCCTCGGGCGACGGGACTCTGGGAACCCAAGGGAGGGGGCCAAAGCTTGAGACAAACAGAGAGCTCCTCCGTCTGGAGGAGCAAGAAAAAGGGGCACAACGAGTGGAGAGCCCCAAAAATAAGCATGTGATTTTTCCAGCTCTTGCCCCCCCCCCCCCCCTAACGAACAGTTTGATTGTTTCTTGCTTCTTGCAACAAACGAAGTTACGTAACCGATAACAGTCTACTGTCAATAAAAACGAACTAAGTCAGTCAGTTTCAACCACAAACTTTGGTGCCGAAACCCCGGTACAGATTAAACAGGGACCTCGACCGGACCCAACGACTCAACATACCAACGACAGCAACATGGAGTGAGGTGCACAAAAAATCCTCGGAGGATTTGTGAACGCTGTGCATCGACAGTGGTGCGTCGGACAGCGCAGCGCTGCGTGTGCCAGCCCAGCGGTGCGCCTGTGCGCGTGCGAATGGTGTGTGAGAGGTGACGGCGACAAAGAGCGTGGCGAGCATGAGGGGCGGAGAGCTTGCGTGTCAGAAAACCGAGATGTAAAGGAAGACAGTGTTGTGATCGCGCTTACTTCCTGCTGTCGAATTCGGCGAAGAGATGTGACTACAGGACTGCCAGAGGGAACGACAACAATAGCGTCCCAATAGCAACGAGAGTGCTCAACAGGAATGCCAGCGACAAACATAAGCGTATTCGTTCCGGTCCTCGCCCAGTGGTCCCCTTTAGTCACGCTACCTGAGATCCAACAACTGGATGGCAGCTGAGGGACGTCCACGTGAAGGTACCGGCTCCTACGGACCTCCGCAGCTGCGGGACTGACAGGCGTCAGCTATACCTTGGGAGTGCCCAATGTTTTCCTTTCAATTCGCCAGACCGTACTAGCATAAGCAGATGCTAGGTACGGATTCTTGTTGTCTGGGAAATGG
Organism: Amblyomma americanum; assembly: GCF_052857255.1. Taxonomy (NCBI): domain Eukaryota; kingdom Metazoa; phylum Arthropoda; class Arachnida; order Ixodida; family Ixodidae; genus Amblyomma; species Amblyomma americanum. Next base: position 96,056,529 of record NC_135501.1, read on the forward strand.
ATTTAAGGTAACTCTTTTGTCCACTAAAAGCTAGGGATTTTTTTTAGTGGGCTTGCTAACGCATGGTGGAACTCACGATGGAGATGTTAAAAGTGCCGGCCCTGCTCGAAACTTGCCAGGAGCTGAGAATTTCGCTACGTTCTGCGAAAGAAAAAAAAAAGAAATTCTCGAGGTTATGCGGCAGGAGGAGGTGATTACTGAGGAGGTCGACGAGGCTTGGGAAACGATTGTTGGACGCAAAGAAGATCAGAAATGACAAGAGTTGTGTGAGCAGAAAGAAAAATAAGAGCTTCGGTTGGCTCAAGAGAGACGGTAGGTCCGTGAGGCAGAGGAAAAAGCGAGATAACATGGTCGAAAATGAAGGAGCTCGAAATCGCGTCGAACGGAGGGAATATCGCGCGTCTTAGCCCTGTAGATTCGGTAGAGGAGCAAGGGAGGCAGAGATTGCAGGATCTCCTCTCATCATACCGCGTGGGAGGCAATATTTCACTCTTCATGGTGAATTTCGAACATGCATGCGGGAAGGTGCACATGGACAAGAGCGCTTGGTCGGAGAAGTTACTTCCTCTCCTTCCGTGCCAGGCGGCCGAAGTGGTGGCTCGCCTCTGACGGGAAGAGTGCGATGACTACGAGAAGGTAAAGAGCGCACTGCTTTGAAAGTACCGGCCATCTGCTGAAGCCTTTAGGCAGCGACTCAGACAGGCAAAGAAAGGCGGAGAGTCGCATACTGACTACGCGTACCGGCTTAAAGTAAACCTAAACGAGTGGCTTAAGACCGCTGAGGTGCACCAAAGTCATGACAAGGTACTGGAGTGCATTGCTGTAGAGCAGTACTATAGCGCGATTCCAGAAGATCTGAGGATATGGCTGCCAGATAGGCTAACAGATATAGACCTAGACAAAGCAGCACAGCTCGCAGACGAGTATTACGTTCGCCGAAACCTCCAAAGCAAGGCAGGTTACGATAACCGATTAGGAAAAGTAGAAACCTATTTAAAGAGAATCCCTGACCGAAGGGTGCCACCAGCACGCCGAGATCACCGAACAGAGGAAGCGGGATCAAAAGGAGGAGGTAGCGAAAACAAGATGGAGTCACCCAAATCTGCCGATTCGCGAAACAGAGGGCACCTGGAGCTCGCGCGTGTGAAGCGCGAAAGCCCATTATCTGGTATAATTGCAACAAGGAGGGTCACATCTCAGTGAACTGCAAACAGCAAAAGATGGCGTTCGCATACATGCTTGAGTCGGAGCAAAAACTTAAATTTCTGAAGCCATACATGCGTTACGTGGTTATAAATGGCAAGAAATTCAAGGCACTGCGGGATTCAGCGGCTACCATGGATGTTGCTCACCCGTCCTGTGTTTCCTCCACGGACTACACCGGCGAATCCGCCTGGATTAAGCAGGTCGGCGAAGAACAGATTGCATGCTTGCCTATAGTGAAGGTGACGCTAGAGGGGACTTTTGGCAGGTTAGACACAGAAGCGGCAGTTAGCGCAAACTTGCCGACACCCTTGCCCTGCCTGTTTTCGAACAAACCCGAGCAGTTGTTGAAAGAGAAAGGTCTCTCTTTCACCTCGGGCTTGGCTTGCATGGCGCTGACACGTTCTCGAGCACGAAAGCTCGCATAGAAACTCGACTGTGCTCCGAAAAATGAGCAGGCACCGAACCACTCTCCCGACCAGCTGGGGATCTTTCCAAACAAAACTGATCCGTCTAAACCGTATGAGCATGACCATGAAGGTGTTCCCGAACAAGCGGTAGCTCATGAAATCCAAGGAACTTCCGATTCCGTAGAGAATGGGGCAACAGGAAACAACGCGAAGATTTCGATATTAACACTTGCTTCGACTTGTTGGGAGGAGTTGACTAAGGTTGATGGGAAAGCACTTATTGCAGAGCAGAAAAACGACCCAGATTTAAGAGCTCTAAGCAATAAGGTGAGCGAGAAAGTCGCCAGAAAAACATCAGCTTTCATGAGAAATCAGGCCTTCAGTACCGGAAATACTGCGACTCAAAGGGACGCGCATATGAGCAACTCCTAGTGCCTGAGAAGTACCGGCGGCAGCTTCTAGAGCTCGCACACGGAAATGCATGGGTGGGCCACCTGGGCATAAAGAAAACAAAAGCTAGATTAGCCCTCGAATATTACTGGCCTCGCTGCTGGAAAGATATGGAACAGCTTGTTAGATCTTGCGACACCTGCCAGAGGGTCGGCAAGTCGACGGATAAATGAAAAGCACCCATGACACTAGTTCCCATAATTACAGAGCCCTTTCGGCGTCTTGTAATAGATACTGTCGGCCCACTGCCAGCGTCCAACTCTGGCTGTCGCTACATTCTGACCTCACCATGCGTGGCAACCAAATTTCCCGAGGCCATTCCCTTGAACGAGCTAAGTTCCGCATGTATTGTAGACGCCCTTTTGTCAATTTTCTCTCGCGTGGGGTTCCCTGCAGAGATACAAAGCGATAACGGGAGCGTGTTCACAAGCTGCTTGACAAGAACGTTCTTTGAACGGTGTGGGATTAAAATAATCCACAGTCCCATTCACCACCCTCAGTCAAATCCAGTCGAGCGTATGCACTCAGTGCTAAAGCGTATACTTAGGTTTCTGTGTTTTGAGCATAAGGGAGATTGGGAAGGCTGCATTCCAGCAGCACTCTTTGATATGAGATCCGTCCCCCACGAAAGCACAGGATTTAGCCCCGCTGAACTAGTCTACGGGCGTGACTTGAGGACCCCATTGCGCATGCTAAGGGAGTCATGAGAGGGTTACGGAGAGGATCCCTGTGTAGTGGAATACGTCCTGAAACTACTAGAAAGACTTGCGAAAACCAGAGACCTCGTGGAAGCAAATGTCAGAGCAGCGCAGTCACTGTCTAAAGTGTACTACGGCAAATCGGCACGCAAGCGCACCTTTCAACCTAGTGAGCAGGTGATGTTGCTGCATCCGTCAAACGGGAACAAGCTTGAGGTGCAATGGGAAGTGCTAGTAAGGTGGTGTCCAAGCTTTCGGACACCAACTATGAGGTCAAATTTTAGAACAAACACAATCGGATAATCCACAGTAATTTTATGAAGCCTTATGTGCAGCGTCAGGCCATGGTTAACATTGCGCTAAACATGCCAGAGGAAGAGATCTCAGACATACCTTATGTCATACATGAGGACGAGCAGGCAGTGAATGAGCTACTAAATTCAATCGACAGAGAGCCACGTTTGTCATAAAATCAACGTGGAGACATGAAAAACGTCGTCCGCGACTTTGAGGCGGTGTTTTCAAACAAACCAGGAAAAACAACCCTCGTCGAAGACGGCATTCAGCTGTCCAGCGAACAGCCAATCAGGGGCAAACCGTACCGTGTCTCTCCAAGACAAAAAGAAATCATTGAGACGGAGATCCGCCGTATGTGCGAACTTGGCGTCATAGTGCGCTGTGAAAGTGACTATAGGTCACCAATCATTATTGTAGAGGTTCCAGGCAAATATCCGAGACCTTGAGTGGACTACCGGAGACTGAATTCAATCACAGTGGACCAGACCTACCCCATTCCGACCATCGAGGAGAGGGTTGAAACAGTCGCTAAATCAGAATATATATACACACTGGATTTAGTTCGTGGTTACTCGCAGGTGCCACTCACTGAGCGCGCCAGCAGGTACGCAGCATTCGTGTCCCCCGCGGGCACGTTTCGCCCTGTAATGTTGAGCTTCGGCTTGAAAAATGCTCCGTACTGTTTTTAAAAGTTAATGGACCAAGTCTTGTGGGGACTTGCCGATATCGCTCTCCCCTACCTTTACGACGTGGCCGTTTTTTCACAACACTGGGAGGAGCACATTGAACACCTGCGTATTGTGTTGAGCCGACTGCTTGAGGCTGGTTTAACGGTAAGGGCGGGAAAATGCCTCCTGGGGTACGCCGAAGTGAACTATCTTGGGCACGTGGTTGGACGAGGCCAACGCAGACCAGCGGAACTTAAAGTGGCTGCCGTGGTGGAGTACCGTCGCCCAACTACAAAATCGGAACTCAGGGCTTTTCTTGACCTAGCAGGCTATTATCAGCATTATGTAAACGGCTACTCTGATTTATCCAGCCCCCTGACCGACGCGCTGAGAAAAGTGAGCCTGCCAATGTTTCTTGGGACCAAAAGAAAGAGAAGGCATTTCAGAGTCTGAAAACGACCCTAAGCGAGCCCCCAATACTGGCAGCGCAAGATTTCTCGCAACCCTTTATCATACAATGTGATGCCAGCCAGCGCGGGTTAGGCGCTATTTTCCAGGAAAGCGATGGCAGACACACACGGCCTGTCCTTTACTTGAGGCGCAAGCTGAGCACGCGGGAAGAGGCGTATAGCACGTCTGAAAAATAATGCGCATGCCTCGTTTGGGCGATAGACAAACTGGCATGCTACGCCTCCGTGTCCCGTTTCACAGTGGAAACAGACCATTGCCCTTTGACTTGGCTGCACAAGAGCAAACCGAACAAGCAAGCAAAAATCAGGAAACTCGACTTCAAGCTATCGTTTGTAGCGCTTCCGCGGCTCAAAGAATCAAACTTGCGAAACTGGAACTAACAAAATTCGACGACCAAAGAAAAAACTGGCAGCCGTTCGGGGAACGATTCGAGATGTCGGAGCGTTCTAACATCTACGGCTTGAATTACTTCAAGACGCTGCTGACCGGAGAGGCCTGACTGAAATTACCGGACTGCAGGCATCAGGTTATTGCTACAGCTACTACACTGTCATCTTTCCGAGGGGTACCTGCGAGCAAAAAATGATAGCCGATGAGAGTATAGGAATGGAGTTTTTCGTATTGCAGAATGTAATAAGAGAAATTCTCTTATCCAGGCATCAGCCTCTAATCGCTCAAAATGGTGTCTAGTAATTCTCCCAACCCAAGCGGCTGACGGAAGCCGTTGTTTAGAACATTTAAGACCAGTTCCACGGCCTTATGAACGAAATATTGGTTGCCTTATGAGGACAACATTGCGTTACACCACTATGTCGCTACAAAAAGCACATGAGATTTTTCAGGTTTCGATTTTTCGCGGTATACGTCTCCCAATTAAAAAAAAACTAGAAACTACTTGGAGCAGGAAATCTTAAACTATATGCCGTAATATGCTTACCGTGTAAAAGGGGAAATTTAGCGATTCAGCAGCCGTCTCCATTTCCTGGATTAAATTTTTTCGATGACAAGAACCTCGAAAAGGTTTTAACTTTTTTTTAATTTTAAAGAAGCCCTGAGCAATTGTTACCTATTGTTAAATTCTCGTGTAGATGACAGCGAAATTTTTATTCACATGGAGCATTTCAGTATCAATAGTTGGGACAGGAATGGAAGAGAAGAGGGTGGAACATTGCTCGCCGTTTCTACCAGTCTAGCATTGCAATCATTAACACCCTATGTAATATTGAATGTGTCTGGAACAGCGCCATGTCGAAAATAAAACATCTTCGGCCTATGCTTTCGTCAAAAAATGCAGACGTCTCATTCGTTAATGAATTGCATTAACCTATTAACGCCATTTTCATATGGCACCCATCATCCCCAGTAACTCTTCTTGCCAACTTTAATCATCCGACAATAAACTGGACATCAGCGCCATCATGCTGCACACCGTATTCTGCGTATTGTCAAGCGTTCAGTGATACATGCACTCTTTTCAATTTTGCCCAAGTCGTTGATGATCCCACATATATTGTCGGCAGTTCTGCAAATCTTCACTTAACCCTGACTACTAACCACTATATAGTAAGCGCAATAAATATCTTGCCTGGGCTCGGTGATCATTCTTTACTTCATTTTAATCCCAGCTTTATTACATCCGCACCCTCCAAAAAAGGATAGGTTATTCGATCACAATAAGGCAAGCTTAAAAAGCAATCAATACCGAAATTCCGCTTCTTATAAAGGAATACCTTCATGGCTTTGAACAGTGTTTTGTTGAAATAAACAGGCCAAGGTGACTATTCTTCACATATCTGGCAATAAGCAATCGCCCCTTAATTACCATTCCATTTTTCTTGCTAGCATACCACGTCATATGTTAACAATTGGCTAGCTTTCTGGACTCGAACACTTTCTTCAGTTCGAAACAAAATGGTTTCAGGAAGCCATACTATTACGAGACTTAGTTACTGTGTTCCAGTCATTAAAAGGCAACCCTTTTGCACAATCGTTCTTTGGCTGATTGCATTTTCTTCGATTTCTCCGAAGTGTTTGACAAAATTAACCATACCCTTCTACTACTTACACTTAAGTACCGAAATGTTGACGCTAACCTCCTCCTCTTGATCGACCTTTTCTGAAGAGACGATCAGAGTTCGTGTCTGCTAACAATAATAATTCACCGTCAAATAACGTCGCGTCAGTTTTACCACAGGGGTCCGTTTTGGGCCTCCTCTTTCTTTAGTTTATGTTAACGACCTCCCTAACTGCATGATTTCTCCTATCCACTTGTTCGTTAACGACTGGGCTAATTATCGCAGAACAGCTGACCCTACCGATGTTTATGCACTACAAACTGACGTCAATACATAGCTGAATGGTGTGATATGTGGCCAATAGATTTAGACGTTAGAAAATGTAGAGATATTCGAAGGTCGCGCACTAATGTTACCCCTGCTTGCTATGTATTAAATAATATTCCTTTGGATTTCTTCATTTCTTACAAATACTTGGGTTTGCATATAAATAAAGATCTTAGCCTGAATCAAGGTATTGATTACATTATTAATAAAAGTTAACTGATGCATGGTTACCTGGCCGCACTTCTTCTAGAGAACCTTTTTTATAAACTGACAGTGTACAAGACCTAATTAGGTTCTACATTCGAATATACCTCTGCAAATTTGTGACCTTGTTTTTGCAAACTTTACATCCTTAGTCGAGACGGTTCAGAATAATTCAGTGCGTTTCATTCTTTTCCAACTAACACCGCACTAGCAGCATTACTTCAATGAAACTAGCACTGTCCCTGCCAGAAAGTGTCGCACCTTAACCTTTTACAGAAAATTAAGCACCATAGTAAGTTGAAGCATGCATTCAATTCGCAGCCAGCTTATCGCTCGTCTCGCATCGACCACTCTTGCAAAGTAATCGTCATCAGTTGTAAAACCAATGCATTTCATAATTTGTTTTTCCCTCGTACACCAGCGGAGCGGAATTTCCTCGCCTCGAAAGTCGCATTAATAACAAAACACGACGTACTTCGACATTTCATGAGTAACAGAACACGACTTATTTCGTTCAACGCGCGCAAGATATCTTAAATTTGATCTATGATATTTATGTGTTTTACTACCCAGTTATCTTCTTTGCAGTACACAGTGTTGCATGATTAGGCTTGCTCCGCTTGTGGCTATTTCACCTACTATTTTAGTGTTTTTCTATTTTTGTCATTTCTTCTGTATTAAGTAATTCTGCTCTTAGATGTATTTGTCACTTTTGCAATTTTATTTGTAGTTCTATATTGGCTTTTATTTTGGCTAGGTTTGATTGAGCTTTGGTTATTCTGGCTGGGTATTATGCACGACACCCTTCTGTAATGCTTCCGCTCTTGACGGTAATATAATGAAATGAAATATGTGTCTCCAGATCTTAATATTTACAGCTTATAGACTGTATGGAGCAAAAAAGTGAATAAAATGACCTATAGCCCAAAATGACGTTCAGTGGCAGCGCAAGATATCAGGAGTAAGGAAGCAATTTATTCAGGCAGGAATGCGAACGTTTCCTACAAGGCTGCTCGAACAGGTGGTGCGGGATATTCTTGACCAACAAGTTCTCGGATCCTCCCGCAGGAGGCTAATTATCCCATAGGCTAGATAAACGCTCCCACGGATGCTGCGCAACAAATTAATTACGAAACTAATTTTGCACTGCCAGCTGCACCTGGTGAAGCACCGGGGGGGGGAGAAGAGCATTTATTTGTTGTGCGTGCGTGCGCGTGCGCGCGCGCGCGCGTGTGTGTGTGTGTGTGTGTGTGTGTGTGTGTGTGTGTGTGTGTGTGTGTGTGTGTGTGTGTGTGTGTGTGTGTGTGTGTGTGTGTGTGTGTGTGTGTGTGTGTGTGTGTGTGTGTGTGTGTGTGTGTGTGTGTGTGTGTGTGTGTGTGTGTGTGTGTGTGTGTGTGTGTGTGTGTGTGTGTGTGTGTGTGTGTGTGTGTGTGTGTGTGTGTGTGTGTGTGTGTGTGTGTGTGTGTGTGTGTGTGTGTGTGTGTGTGTGTGTGTGTGTGTGTGTGTGTGTGTGTGTGCGCGCGCGCGCGCGCGCGCAGGGCGGGGGGGTGCGTCTCTTTTTCAGCCCTTGCTTATAAAGTTCTAAGAGTGCGCTGTGGCGGAGCAGTATATGCGCCGATCGTAGTGCAAAACTCGATTGGACAAGAAGTTTACTTCGCCATCGAGGCCTTTGGGCTACACCTGTGTTGCAGTCTTTTTGCGGCTGCAGCCTTTCAACTACACTTGAATGAAGAAGTTACAAAGAAATAAAACGTAAGGTAGGGAATGCCGCTGTGCTTTGTTGCAGATATTGTGAGTTGAGGTTTGTATTCGTTTCAATGGGAGGCAATTTCGTAGGATATTATTTACTTATTTATTTTTAAATACTTTAAATTAAGGTTTTTCAAAATAAGATTAATCCAACGGCATTGTGCACAGGTACAATGTATGAAGTTTGTCATGAAAATACAACCTATGTGCCTGTACTCACCCAAACACTCCCAGTTTTTTCATCCTGAGCTGAATGCTTTGTATGTATGCAGTGCTCAACAAGCATAAAGGAAGGTCTTGTGTATAATACTTTATATTTTCGGCACCTGGAGTGCTACTGTGCATGCTTGAGCGCGTGCCAAGGCGTCTCGATCAGTCACAAAAATTTTGATTGCGGGTTAGGCCGACAGCTTATATTTAACATAATGCTCCACGTCAGCATTTTGGTCGCATTGTGCATCACCAGTGTCACTATGACTGCAGTGGACTTGCAATTGTGGCAGTCTGAGACCATCAGCTGCAGCTGTGACAGCTTGTGCAAGCCAATGGCGAGCACACGCATAATTCTGATGACCTGTTCGTAATACTACAACGTACGGAAAGAAAAGACAACACGTGCGCTCTTTCTTTCAGTCTCTAGCCGAATTTCACGCTGGTCGTCACAATGAAGCCGCTTAAATTGAATACACGAGAATGAGTCCGAGAGAGGCAAAAACGGGAGACTTTGCAAGCCACTATTTTCGGCTGACTTCTGTACTGAACAGTATCTAATTTACGTTATTTGGAACACAGAGTCCTTGCGGATTTTCAGTGTTTCTACAAGTATATGTTATATGAAATATTACGGAAAGCGGCTGGCAGCGCTTTTCTTTCAGGTTTGTACGTGAACTTGTGAAAATAGTTTTACAATCCAGCTGTAAAAATTCTCATTCGTGACACAAAGACCCTTAAACAATCTTTCGACAAGCACAGTATGAGTGCTCCCCCTCTTATGAGACGCCATTACCAGACAGCTGAGGTTAAATGAAAAAACAAAGTCCGCCGGACTTCCATCGACCTAGGTTGGTGGCGGTAACGCAAACGTAACACGAGAGCACATAAGGCATTAACGCTCCGGCAGCCACTGCCATTGCGTGCCGCACAAAGTGCACAGTGAAGCCGCGCGTGCTCACATAAAAGACTGCACTAGTGGACTCTAACCCTTCAGTAACCATCCGCGAAACGAGGCTCCTCAGACAACGATAGCCGAGTTGTGTGCGAGCAAAGCTCGCTCGGCATATTCCTTTTCCTGCCCGCAGGCCCGCCATAAAGCGGACACCGGAGACGTAGGCTGCTTTCGCAACGCGCTCGCCACTCAGGAGAGGCTACTTTGTCCTCCATGTACACGCTCGTGTGCTTCTGCACTTGTGTGTGCGCGTCAGTTTCCTCACTCGCTTGGGAGTAGCTTACTAACGGCATGCGCGCTCTGAAGCACTGTAAGCGAAGCACGGATTCGGCTAAGCACGATGTCATTATGCCAGCGGCTACGAGTAAGCAAACACCTTCAACGAAGAATAGCAAACTTTTCTGACGAAATTACAGCACTCATTCTCAAGGGCATGGAACACAGTGTCAGCGAACTGTGCACTAGTTGAAGCAAGTGTGTCGCTTGCCGGCATTAAGCCCTGTTGCTTTTTTAGATGACTTGAACTGGTCTGCGCTTTCAAGCTGAAATAACGCTAAAAAAGAAAATGTCGGCCTGACTTAGACAGCAATCTTGGCGGTCCATTAGCTGCCGGGGCTGATGGAAGGGGAGCTCACCTTTCTAGATAGGTTTCACAGTATGGCCGGTTCCTGGCGCATACTGCCGCATCCGCACTCTAATAAAAGGGTAATCCAAAATCTGTTCTGTACTCTCTGACGCTAGGTTTCGTAACGCCAGAGTTCGTATATTGAGTGATGTATTCAACATTTGTTCGGTATTCACAAGAACTTTTGAATTTATTCCTTTGTATCGCAGCAATTTCTTTGCCCCCTAAATTCAATCATCAATCCGGATATCTGAACCTACGCCCATGGTAGCAAAAAACTGAACTCGCTCTTCGGAGCTTTCACGTAAGAGTGAAGAAAAACAGAGGCCGAAAAGGACCCACTCACCCGTTCAGTGTAGCTCGTAAAAAGTGTTTGTAGTCGGAACACAAAAATAAATATCCTGGTGTTGAGAGGTAATGTCGTTGGCACTTTGCTGTCGTGAAACATGCTGCTTTCATTAGCTCGAAACGTGGGAATGTTACCTCTTTGCGACCTCACAGGATTGTTACAGTCAGCCGCTGCAATGAAGAGCATGTGATTGATTGATACATTGCTGTTCCACGTTCAGTAGATGTTTGGGCACGTTCAATGACGGCATATAGGGCTACTGAGCATAGAACGACCATGTAATGAGCGACAGTCTGTACTGTATCTTGATCCTCTTGATCCTGAAGTTCTCTAAGCCTTGCTGTGCAATAAACTACTTGTTTGACTAACACCCATCTGAGTATTACTCTTTAATTTTCTGGTCAATCTTTCAAGCTGAAGCAGGTCCTACGAACACAGGCTGCCGTGTTTCTGCTCAAGTGCCACAACGTTGTGGCTTTTCTGCGCTATATTCAAGGCAGTACCATCTTCAATGACGGCCTGATTTAAAGTGCGTTATTTTAGTGTAAAGCCCTTAGCCCGGAAGCGTTGCTTTTATGTTTACCGATCTTGCTTTTTGACATTCCTGTACATCACACCACAAAAAAAGGTAAACGCTGCCACTCTCATCGCGTACGTGCTCGGTGATATACATATACTCGTTATTTAAAGCACAGACACAGTGAGAAAGACTGGCCTACCATTTCATGACTATGCATACGCTGCTACTTTATTTTTTTACAGAACTCTATAGCCTGAGCTGCTTGCTTTGATTTTTTTCTCTTTGATTTCTTCGAGCTTTGATTTGAGCTTTGAAATCAAACATTGATGTTGCGTATTTTTAGTCCGAAAACATTTTAACCTACCCCATCAATTTCTACGATGTCTCACGCGAAAAAAATGATGCCACAATCAAACTCAGCAAGCAAGTAAGTGTGCATGGCAATCGACAAAGCAAAGTTCAACCTGGGGATAACCTTGCAGCGTAAGGATGGCAAAACATGGTATGGAACATGTGAAATATACCAGGTATGGTTAGCACACCCTAAATTGGCCCATGGAAAGACCTTGGCCGATTTAAAGGCGAGCGGGCGACATATAAAAGGCTAAATTTAGAGATGACCCTGCAGGCTAAGGACGAGAGCACATGGCTCGCACATGAGGCATGTCCTAAATATGAATTGGACGCCCGAAATTTTATTTTGGAATGACCGTTGCCGAATTAGACTGCCGTTGAATCTGGATATCTTTGGGTGGAATACAGGCTAGGCCTGGTCACAAAATTGGATAGCCCCACTCCAAAATTTGGCTGTCCACTCCCGATGATATGAGAATTGAGGTGACCCACATTAGGAACGGACCTGCGACACCCCTAAAATGGGTTTCGCCCACCTCCAAAATTTGGGTGGCTGACTGTGCTTTCACATATTTTTGGATTAGTAATGCCAAACAGCCAGTTATTTTATCGCTCTTCCATTTCCTACTGTATTTGAATTTCTCGCAAAATGTTACCGTAGTGTTTTTCGGCACCCCACCTCCTCTCTTTCCAAAGTTATTCCTTGTTCGAAAGAGCCTTTAGGGTTATTTGAATAAATAGGTAAGCATAATATTAACAAGCCTTGAGAACATTTCCTCCAGTGAGTAGAACAGGTTCCCAAGGTGTAGCAGATTATGTTGTGTGATAGGAAGTTATAGTAATTAGAGGGCTCCGAACGTCTACCTGGAGTGTACATGCTTTCTAAAAAAACAACTCCGGTTTGAAGGTTGCATGGAAGGACGTCTTTCTTTCGAACAATGCTGGGTCAATGCTCAAAGACTTGCGGTGATAATGTTCTTGCTTTCCTTCCGCCGACCATATAGCTAGTGATTGGCTGAAACCTTGCCTTGCAGAACAGGTTACCTGACGCAATTTCCGCTATTACAATGTTTTTCAACGACACAGTGCACTTTGCAGAGACGAGTGCTATCTAAGAGGCCAGTTCGTCGATGATATTTAAGAAACGCATGCACTAATTGGCAATACAAGAGGAGAAAATGGCATATGACACTTGAGGCAAGCGCAAACTTGGAAGTGTTTATTGCTTACCGAAGAGGCTTGGTTTATGGTTTATGGTTTATGGGGGTTTAACGTCCCAAAGCGACTTAGGCTATGAGAGACGCCGTAGTGAAGGGCTCCGGAAATTTCGATCACCTGGGGTTCTTTAACGTGCACTGACATCGCACAGTACACGGGCCTCTAGAATTTCGCCTCCATCGAAATTCGACCGCCGGGGCCGGGATCGAGCCCGCGTCTTTCGGGCCGGCAGCCGAGCGCCGTAACCACTCAGCCGCCGCGGCGGCTCTTACCGAAGAGGCATATACACACATGGACAGTCTCGAAAACACAACCGCTTCTGTCATTGATGCACGTGACTAGGACCACAATCACGCAACTGCACTTCTGTCAAATCTATTTCTTTTTTTTGTGAGTGCAACAGATGATGTAATTACTAACATTCACTTCTTCGTTCTAATCATTGAAAAAGCTTTGCGATTTCCCTTTCAATTATTCTTTTCTGCTTTCCTACTATTTCAGGCTGGCGTGATAATCTCCCCAACCGGCTACAAAGCCAGTAGGATAGATGTGTACCAGGAGGCTGCTCGAACATAACAATGACGGCGGAAAAATTACTCAGCCTGGAAATCTAGCGCAGCATTGTACCCAGTACGAACACAATAGTAAACCATTATTACACAGGACTCAAATAGGAGGCAAGCAGAAAGAACGAATAGAGTGCGAATTGAGGAAGGGTTTTTGATCGAAACAGCGGACAAAAGAACTTGTGCAGGTGAGGTATTGGTCGCAGCACAAATAAAACGAAATAGATATGACAGAACTCTAGATGCGGGGTTGTGTTATTGATTGCTTGCATAAATGACGGAAGCTTTTGTGTGTCCGAGAACACGTGTATACATACTCCTCCTCGATAAGGTATAAAGGGTTATTAGTCTGCTCTTGTGTCGTGTTACTGCGAAGTTGCCCACGGCGGGGAACGAGCTTCTATTAGTCTCTGCAAGCTGTCAAAAATGGGTCCCTTTTTGCGCACAAAACTGTACATTGGTGTGGAAACGCATCACTTCTTATGTGTGGACTTAGTACCTTAGAGGGTAGAAAATACAAGTGCTGTCAGCCCGCCATTTCCCAAGTGATCAGGCCAAAAAACTGTGAGCAACAAATTGTCGCGAATGTCTGTTGCTGTTTTTAATTTTCAGTCATCACTCAGACGCGGTTTGCCTTGCGTGTCGGAATATTTCGGCACGCATGGCGGCATTTCTCTGTGTTATAGCAGCCTAAGCCGGATATAGCCGCTGTTAGCGTCTCCCGTGGGAACCGCAGTAACGAGCGGATAGTGCACCTACGCTCAGGACTGTTCATGAAGTACGTTTATTATCTGAAAGAATCTATCAGGCATAAGGAGAGCGTCTTCGATGTGACTATAGACTCCACATGCTCTCCAACAGCCACTTATTTGGATTCTTATCTCGCTTCGCTTCGTTTGATGCAAAATTTACCTATGAAAGGTCTACATTTTGAAGCCCTCGTCTTTCCCTCTTTCAGTGCAGTGCCGTCATTGCTCCACTGAAAGTAGCAAAATACAATGCCTCCAAGAGAGAGACTCGTGCAATTTATAAGAAGAAAAGCCAACGCATATGAAAACTAGAGTGCGAAGAAATGAACGCTGATAATGTTTAGCAGGGGCAATCTTCGTTCCGTAACCTTCATATAAGAAGGAATTCAAACGGGCGAATAAAAAAGAAAACCATTTTGGTTGGTTGTAGACCACCAGTCTTTCAAAAATAGCGGATGGAGAGGAAATGCAGGTTTTGGTTAAAACCAGTGCCGAATACCGACCCTCAACCACTGTAGTATTCTTCTTCCCTTGTGTTATATCTTCCAGTGTTGCGATTGACGCTTCAATGGCATTCTTCGCATATCATTGAACCCTGATAGAACATAGAATGAAAGTGTTTCACGCAATTTAAAAATTTAGATTTTCTAGGAATTGTGCTTAGCAGGAGTTTTAACGAACGTCGCCGTAAAGAATTCCAGCATCGAAGCATGGCGTCACCAATAAGACCAATAAGGAACTGAACCACCCAAAGTGTTTTATTTATTTTTTAAATATTCACGTAGGAGAAGGCTTTGTTACTTTTTAGACGTAAATATTGCCTCTTCATTCTTACATGGACACAAAAAGTAGAATCCGTCAGTCCAATTAGCGCAGTATTCAGTCCTACATTTTACATGTAAAAAAGAAGCGTAACTAACTTTTTTGAAAAAATTTACTTAGCATTTTAGTTACAAACGTACAAGATTTCTATTACATAATGATATATCATTGTAATGATATAATATAATACATCAGCTCGTATCTTGTTTGTATCTTGTGAGTTTCTAACTAGCTCAAGCGAAGTGTTACCGGTGGAAGTACAAAGTGACCGGTGTAAAAGACATCACTCGATTGAAATGCAAAGAAATAACGTGGTTTAAACCGCTACCTTAGATTGCAGATCGTACAGAACAATAATTTTTTGAAGACTAATAAAATCTTTCGACCCGTTTTAGCACTTGTTAAAAGCTGCACCTAAAAAGCGTTAATAGCCTTCGAGAATGTCAAATTTCATTGTGTCCCATAAAACTACAGCTTAGAATATAAATGTTTCGATTCGGGGGCTTTAATGTGCGAAAGTGAAACATGGGCTAAGTGGTCTATTGAAACTAAGGTATATGGGTTTTAAGTTATTAATTTAAATCCCTCCCATTAATGAATTTCAGATAAATGCCGAGAAATAGCCAGTCGCAATGTTCGCATGAAGGTTGCTCGCTTGTGGAGTCTCCTTCATGTGGAGCCACCCATGTATTTTACCACTTGTTTGGTTTGTGTTCTTTTCCAAAACAAATCACGAAAATCACGAAGTACCTCCCAAGAGTATTATTAACAGAAAAAAATGTCGCGTTCTCTCTGGCAACATACCTAGCAGGAAATCATTCTCAAGGAGATGGCTTTTGACGGTTGAATGTAAGGGTTGCAGCTGAACTGCTTTAAGCCAGCCTCACCTGTAGAATTCTCAGCGCCTAGCAGATATATAGAAAGCTCGCCTAGAAGGTTTCTATTACCATTCCATTGCAACTCATTTTAGTTTTAGTGCAGCGTCCTACATAAACATACGAAACTGGCAGGAGCCGAGCAAGTTCCACTCGCTTGGCCACATTTGCATGCATATTGCGGAACAACAGGAAATTTCGCCCTTTCATTCGGTTTGTGTGCAACGCTGCCCTCAAAGTGACCGTCGAAAAGCTTTTGGAAATACGCGTGCTGGCAGTTCTTCCGTTCTGCGTTTAGCCGTGCCTATTAGTATATGCAGTGCCGCGGCTAATCCATGTGTTGAATAAATTTGCTTGAATAAATATCGTGAATGGAGTACAAGTACACTATAATTTTAGACTTGTGTTGTGCGCTCGGATTTTTGACGGAAATGTTTGCGCATGTCGTTGCCTTCATAGTAGGATATCGCGAGCAGCCGGGAAACACCCTGATTACTCTTTATTGAAACAATTTTTTTCTAATATGCAGGCAGAAGTAGCAATAAGAACAAATCTTACTGCGAATGAATAAATCTTGGTACATACTCCTCCCTCGTACTAATCACTGCAATGAGATTCTTTGATACCGTTCTCCCCACATGTTTAACCTGAACATCACAAATTGACCACAATGACTTGATATAGCATATAGTTCATGACACATGGTAAAATTATTTCATTTGATGCTGCCAGTTTGCCCCTTTCTTGCTTTTTATATTTGCTGTGTTTTTTAAATAATTTTTAGATTCTTTGGTTGCCATTTTCAAATGTTCGTACTTTGTTTTTCAAATCAGTAAATAACAATGGATTAGATGTGTGCGTTACCGCTGCGCTGAAAAGGGTGCTTGACAATGGTCGCCAAGCCACTGACTAGCTTTTTGAATCTGCGCCCCCCCCCCCCCCCCCCCCGCGGCAAGGATGTTGAAATAAAAGATCTGATTTGATTTAAAAAAAATGGCTATACAAATTCAATAATATGCAAGCGCTCAGTTTGTAAATTCTTCATCCGTGAATAAGCTCCTTAATTTAAGTGGGATCATGCTAAGGTTCGCCGCAGAGGCTGAGTAGTTATGGTGCTCGACTGCTATTGCCAAAGACGCTGGTTCGATCTGTGCCGCAACAGTCGCATTTCGGTTACGGCGACATGCAAGAGCCCATCTACTGCGCGATATTATTGCACGTTAAAAAATCCTAGATGGTCGAAATTGTCCGGAGCCTTCTAATACGGGGTCCCTCATTGGCTGAGTTACTCTGGAACACTATACCCCCTAGACCGTAACATGTTAATTCAGGTCCTCATTGGGGACAAGCAGACTTTGTTCTACGTTCTAAATTTCGTTTTTTTGTGTTCAGCTTACATGGAACCGGCTGAACCTTACTTCTACAAAACGCCGTAAGGGTAAATTTTAATTACCGCGTTTAAAGCTTTTTTTTCAACGCTACTTAACTCAAGAACGAAAATTGGCAAATTTAATGTTGTGCTATCTATAGCCTGTCCACATCATGTATTACTTTACCTGATCCCGGTATATGCTAACTGGAACATGGTTACTTTTTTTCCAACGCAGATATTTCCAAAGAAGCCAGCCGATATTTGTTTTTCTTTAATCGCACCGACTTCTGCTGAACAGTTTAGGGCCGAAACAGTGCAGTCATAGATCAAACGCGAAAAAACGCTATGGTAAATGTTTATTCCACAAATGTAACAAATGACCGCCTGGTACTTTCTCAGGATCAGTACTCGAATTATATTGGAAATTACCTCATTGCTTACTTTGTTGCGATGCATTATACAACTTCTTCACTCGGGCTGCTGAATCAATCGCGCCGACCGAAACCTTTGCAGCAACTCAGCTACTCAGCAGGCGCTAAAGACTATTGTATTGAATGCACTGCTCCCTATTCAACACTGCCGGTGAGCTATTTTTTCTTTTCGCCAAATTCTCCGGCGGCTGTGTTTTACAGTTAGTTTGCGTTCTATGACTTCATGAATCCAGAGGCAATGCTAGCTACTTTATGTCCAGAGTTGCGACACTTTAGGCATGATATTACGTCGAGCTTTAGGTTAAATACGAGCTCTTCGACTTTGGTTGGCAAGAAACAATAACTTACTGAGCTGAACAAAATTGATTAGGTGAAGCGAGGACGACCATGTTGTGTTAGTGAATTTGAAACCTGAAGCTTCAGACACAATTACTAACGTTATATTCGGCTTATTGTTCTTATGATACCTTTTAAGTCGACATGAGGAACCAGGAAAGTATTATGAGTATATTACGTCTCTCAGTTAATTTCTGCAGTTCCAGAGGTGGTTCACTTAGAGAACAAAGAAGCTGTCAGACGACTGCCACGTTAGTTTCTTACTGAGTTTGCTTTGCGTGGTGCTCGCCTGCATGACAAAATAAGTGGATCGTAAGTTCTTTATTTAGCGGCCATCCTGGGATGCCCCATAAGTAACAATTCGCTTTACAATTACCATGCAACAGTGCGGAAGCAGCAAGCTCTAGGGTTTCTCACCAAAAGAATCGAGTCCCATACGTACTACGTCCGCCGCTATGGACGGTGGTGGCGCTGGTGAACACTCTCAAGGTTCCGTTACACTACACAAATACCCCCGAGAGCAGAACATTGGGCAACGTTCATCGTTGCTCGCTGGATGCGAAATTCGGAGGTCGTGGGTTCGGATACCACTGGCCAAATGTGATTGTTTATTCTTCGGCTTTTATTAATGTCCCGTTGATAGAAACTACAAAGTGGAAAAACAAATCCCCTACGCTCCTTGGTGGCGTAGACTATTGGCTTCCGCCATGTATTTCATAACGAGAGACTCCTTCTGACCCCTTGACTGCTGAACAGTTTTTTGAGGGCCTATAACCTGGCAGTTTTGATGCCATTGGTAGCATAAGAGGGCTCTCGCACAGGTTCCGCCCCCACCGCTTGACCACGCACTCACGTGGCGCTCACGGTAATACCGGGTGTACAACGTCCGCCGCTATGGACAAAGGTGGCGCTGGTGAACGCTCTAAAGGTTCGGTTACGCTGCAAATAAATATCCCCCCCCCCCCCCATAGCAGAAGATTGGACAACCGTCGTCGTAGCTCAGTTGGTAGAGCACCGGATGCGACATTCGAAGGTCGTCAGTTCGGATGCCACTGGTGGTATGTGGTTGTTTTCCTTCAGCCTTTACTAATCTCCCATTTATAAGAACTACAAAGCAAAAAATAATCCCCTTTGCTCCTTAGTTTCGGTGACTGTTGGCTTCCGTCATGTATATCATATCGGGTACGCGTTTAAATCATTTTGTTTGCTGAATAGTTTACCGAGAGCCTCTAATCTGGCAGCGTTGATTGCATACCTAGAATAGGAAGCTTCTTACACACCTTCCGCCTCACCATTCAAACACGTTCCTACCTGGCAGTCGCATTATAGCAGGACGTACTACGTCCGCTGCTAAAGACGAGGATGAGGCTAGTCAACACTCTCAACTTGCGGTTACACTACACATAAATACCCTCTAAAATAGAAGATTGGATAACCATCATCGTAGGTCGGTTGGTACAGTGCCACACACGAAATTCAGAGGTGGTGGGATTTGATACCACAGGCAGAATGTCGTCGTTTTTTATGATTTTATTAATCTCGGATTCATAGAAACTACACAGTAAAAAAAGACATCCTCTATGCTTCTTGGCTTCGGTGACCATTGGCTTCCGTCGTTTGTATGCAATCTGTAGATTGTAAAGCAGCTTCACGCATGTTTGCACGTAACCCTTTTCTATATCCGTTTTTTCTTGACTAGTTAGTTCAACTCATATATGCAGTCTATTGCTGAGCTGAAGCGAAAAGCACACCACTAAGTCAAATGCGTTGTGAAGTGTGTTTCCAAAGGAGGCTATGGCAGTTAAGGTCGGCCTCCTGCTCACATCTTATACATTGAAACGTGGAACGCTGCGCTGGGCTGGGCGGCTCTTAAAGTGCTACCACGGGAAAGAAAGCTGTAGCACGCGCGATGCTCTTGCATGCTGATGGATACAGGTGTCCCTTCAAAGCACTTCATCTCAACCCTACTGCACGTTTCGGTTCTTCGCTACGCACAGAAACCTTAAACAAGATGCAATCAAAGACTGCATGAACAAGGCATCCATTTTGCTTCGTGTCGCTGTATCTTTGAGACTCTCGTGGACAATAAAGACGCTATGGATAGATGGCATCCTTTCCGCATTGCTGAACGTTGGTGCCTCCTTTATAAAAGAAAGCAGTGCGTGCCGAGAACGTGAAAGGAAAGGAAGGGAAGAAGTGGAATAGCCATCGCCGGACTGTTTTTCCGCCTGGCCGTCAGTACGTTAGACATACAAGTGACAGGTGATATGTCCAAAAGGACAAAGCTGAAAAGGATCACGCTCTTTTTCTGTCCTGTGATGGAGTACGGCTCAGGCTATGGGCTCTTTTGTAAATTATCTCCCCGGATCAATGGTGACAGGTCTTTACTATTGGTTGGAAGATTGCCACCAGTTAGGAGAATCGACTAATCTGCTCATGGCAAAGGAGACGAAAGAGAACCATTTTTCGTTTTTGTTGCCTAATCAGAAGTTCCTAATTTCTTCATGCATCATGAATAACTTCATAAAAAAGCAATTGTGTCCGTTTGAAAATATTCACACGCTGTGATGCCACTATTCGCATGCTGTGCCACTTTTATACAGACACATACCTGCTTTTGAACCACTATTACCGGAGGGCAGTAAAACACTTATAATTTTATAGAGACTAATGGCAGTTTGTAGAGCAATAATAGCATCGTCTACATCTCAACAGTGCTGGTGATCTATGCCCTCGAACCATGTTGTAATGTTATTTAAACTCTGGTGCGTCAGCAGCACGTGTTTGCTCGCGCTGGGATAAGTGACACGCGCATGGGAATAGTGAGCATGGTTTAGGGAATCACAGGAGTTCAAAATTCAGGTCTCTAATTGCAAACAATGTCGTTCAATAATTTCAGAAGTGCATCAGAGCTGAAATTGCGAAGATTCGCCAGCACCTTGCAGTGCCCTACCGAGAAGAATTTTTTGCTTGGTTTCGCTGGAAGGTTCAGCTAGCGAAATTATTTTCAGCAACACTTTCTGCGTATATTTGTTGTTGACGCATGGAAGCAAAGGCGTTCATCAGCCTGCATAGCATGGAAGTTTAAGTGTGCAATCATTCCTAAAAAATTATCCCTGGTGTGCGAATTTGAACTGTCAGGCCCCTATTGGTCGCTCTCCTTGATTTCTAAACGGTATCGCATCTGGTTATGGTCTCTTTTAAGAGAACGTTCCCTTCTGGGTGTGGTATGTCATTAGCGAGTTGCTTCGAAAAGCATGAGAGAGGCCTTTTGCCTGCACTGAGCGTAGGAAGGATGATGATGATGATGTCATTCAAACACCATTGGCCAGCCAATTGCTGTACTTTCACACCACAGCAACCACTTGACAATTACACCACTTATCTTCGGAACTTAGGCAACATAAAATAAAAAATTTTGCTTGATTAACTCTAGTGCGCATACTGTCAAAAAAATTTTGCGACTCTGGCAGTGCTTAGTTACACAGAGCTTTAACCCTTCCTCAGCGTGAAAATTTGACTTCTCGCATGCATTCGAATGTTGATAGTGAACTCTCAGTGACACTGGAGGTGGAATTTTTTCACTCTCAAGCAATTTTGACCACATGTTTTGAATCAAAAGTAATAAATATTTCACAGGGGTGTAAACTCAGGCAATTCGGTATCCGTGAGCCTGTGGTACGTGCGCGTGTTCTTTCGATCGTCTTGGCTTGCTCTACCTCCATCTCATGTATTAAACATTTGTAAATGTTAAATTTTAGCAACACGTAATTGAAAATTGCTACAATAATTATTATGAGGCAGTTGACGCACGCAAAACAGTAAAGAGCCCTAAATTGCTCCTAAACTTTTCTAGAGACGAAATGGCCTGCGTGGATCTTCGAAAACGCTTGTCAAAGCACAAAGAACAACAAGGAGACCTATTAGTGAGCGATGAAATCACGCTGGGTGGTTTCATTTATCGCTCGATAGTTTTAATTACGCGAAAATTTGGTACACAGGTACACAGCCATCCGTTTTCAACTGCTTGAAGCGAGTCGTATACATGCGTTCTGCTCTTCGAAATAGGGTTCATTTGAAATAAAAACACCTTCATGCACGAAAGCACGAATTTCGGTGATATTTGTGCACAAAACTTGGAAACTCTTTTTTGATGTTGTAAGCTCAGAGGAAAGCACCTTAGTAAATAGCAAAACCTATTCTTGCCACTCATTCTTGCAGAATAATCAGTCCTTTAAAGATATTAAATTGTTTCGTTTCGTCCTGGATCTGAGCGCCAGCCTCTCTCAGTGCCCTCAGCGACAGTCTTGCAATATTGGAGCCACCGGCCATATACGAATGTGGACACTGTGAGACGATTTGCATGCTCTGCATCGTTATTATTGTACTCTTTAGATTTTGGGAATAGACACCGAGTGTGGATGCTTCGTTATATGCTACTCCCGCTTTCACCTTGCAGGAGGCTCCGTGGGCTACGTCGACCTTCAGATTGGAGGAAAAGCAGGTTTGAAATTGAGGACAGGAGCGGCAGCTGTAACTAACACCACCTGCGTTAATGTGGCACAGGTTTCGGTATGTACCCGCGCGGTCAGGATCATAAGTGCGGAGATGCGATGTAGCTGTCCGTTCCATGTTTTGCGGCCATGCGGACACAGCGCCTTGAGACTGACGACGGAGGTCATAAACCGCAAGAGCCCAGTATAGTCGCTAAGAAGAAACTCGTCAAAGTCGCAAGCTGTCCGGCTTTCATGTTGTGTCTAGAATATATAGATAGAAAAATGCTTGCAAGAAAAATCTTCTCATTGCTGTGTTTATCTTGCGCTGATGTCGCATGTGCTTGCAGTTTAAAACTTTGTGACGAATTTTGCCGGGTTTCCTATATGCGATATCTCTATGTCCTTTTTCGGAGGCATGGTCGCGGTTAGGTCACAGCGTGGGGGTCATTTGGGTGGCTGGGAGAGCGCTGTGTCAGAAGACACCCCTTACGAAGTGACATCTTTGCGTACGCTCACGTGGTTAGCGCGGTCTATTGGAGGCCCTGCTCGAGTGACTTCACGACGCTGCTCATGAAGTGAGCAGCTTAATTAGGCTTGCGATGAAGTGACCGGTCGCAGCGCTGGTGCAGCTTGTCACGTGCTACTAGGTGCAAGGCGACAGATGCAACAGGAATGATATACTAGGAGCTGCTTTTTAAAACGATCAGTTTTCGGGTAAAATAATGTTTTCACTGATTTCTCGTTCAGCACGCGTCTATTCACTTCATTCATGGCGCAACATCAGCTGCATAGAGCGCATCAAGAGAGCACCTAAACCTTCTCCTCGGCCACTGCCGCTGCGCTTGTAGATACAGAGGGAAGGGTGATGCAGGTTTGAACGACAACAGCACGTGCCCCGAGGGAGTCAAACATGGCACCGAGAGGTCAAGCGCTATTTGATTTGTTCGAGGCAGTCAGCCGTATTTCCCGCTGCAGACTTCCTCGCTCTGTGTCGATCTATCCGCCTGAATACTCTGTTTACGTAATGTTCGCAAATATGACTAATGAAGCCACTGAGATTACTTTACTTTGCGGAAATAAAATTTTGCATAATATCCGACAATTGCAGATCTTGACCTCCTATACGTCGGATGAAGTAAACAAGTTTTTTTAAGAAAAACCGAATAGGACAAAAAAGTTTCAATATTAACAATTTTGCTGAAAAGCATTAGATATTTTCAAAGAACACTGAGCGCAACTCTACAATTTTTGTTCACATAGGACACAAGTTTTTTAGGTTTAGCTGTATGCAACCATGTTGACGTTCGTTCGGCAGCAAAAACGATAATATTTCCAAGGTTATCTTCGTATCTCTGAATTCGCAGCCATGATTTAATGTTTTCAACTGTGAATGGGGTTTCAAGGTAATAGAGTTGTCGTGTAGACACACAGCTCCACGGCAAAACAAATTCATTTAATTCATCGCAGGTTACTACTGAAGCATGGTTACTAATGAAGACGTGGCGGTACATTGTTTTATATTTTTTCTACACTTTCAAATTTTGGCTTTGTGAAAATCTGTTGTCTTTTATATGAGAAAGCGGTAAGACACTCATAAACAATACAGCAACCACGGTGTTTCTTAGCATTCTGTTAAAACAGGTTTTCTGAAAAAGCTGATTGGTAAAGGTTGCTTCTCATTACCTCATCAAGTGCGCCAAGACGTGCAAGGTACGCGTGTTCTTCTTCCCAAATTTTTATTGACTTAATACAGTAACGATGAATATATGCTACATTTAGGAATAGCTCACCATTAACTGTAATCGGATCCACAAAGCCATCTCTTATATATAGCCTTTTGTTTCCGGGCAACACAATGTATTATGCGATTGTCGCACCCCCAAGAAAAGATTTTTTGGAGGAAACATTAGCCGGTGTTTAACTCCGCTCATACCAATATCTGACGTGCCAATGCAGCGTAACGTAAATGGTGAGACCACGAACGACACTACAGCAAGGAGATGACGCTAAGCTCAAAGTTGTGAGAAAATTTTCGCTCTGACCCGTGCAAAATTTTGGAAATGACCCAAGTGAACTCTGAAGCCGCCTTCGTGTCGGGAACGGTAAATTATGGTGGGACATGGCCTTTGGTCCAAATCGTCGTAAGAAAAATCTTGATGGTCACCCGAGCAAATTTTTTGGATTTCACCAGGCCAAATTTAGACGTTTCTATCGTGAAAGGCACCGTAAATTATGGCTGGATATCGATGTTGGTTCAAATCAGACAAGGTGAAATTCGAGCGCGGAAGCGTCTCAATTTCAGCGTGCGTCCGAGAAGCTCATTTCGGACACAAGAGATCGAATTTCGCGTACTGACATATGTTAGGTTGGAGAAACCTAAAAATATTCAAAAATAATAAGCCCCTGCCTTCACCGCTGACGTACTTAATACATTTTGAAAATAAATGAAAAGGCCCGTGGGCAATGGTATAATTTTACCATCCGTAGGTGGGGAAAATGAAAAAAGACTAAGGGGGGGGGGGGGGAGCTACATAGCAACCCACAGCCGGGGGAGCGGGCCCGGGGAGACTCCACCGATCTCCCCTGGGACGTAGTGGAAAGGATTGTTGGAATGGACAGGTTATATGGTTGTCAAGAAAGGGATTATGGGCATAGGGTTGGGAATGGGGACAGCGAGGTTTTTGCTCTGATTCCTCGAATGTCTTGACTCCTTTGCTGGCCTGCCTGGCTAGGACAGGGAGGGCGTCAAGATTGGCCAATGGTGCGGCCCCTCTCACAAGATGCCCGACCATCCACCAAACGCAACGGGCTCCGACCGCCGAAGAAAGGAGAACCTAACCCAGGGTCAGCTACTTCGAGCCTCTCCAAGACGTTCAGGGTTTGCTTCCAATCTTCCAACTACTAACCGTCGAGTGCTTTTCGCGGTTTTTCACTCACCGGAAGTATGTGTAGTGCGATTCGGGCAATAAAGGCTTAGGTCGTCAGCCTATCGGCCCTCTGGTCCTCGGCACCATTACCTAACAACTCCGGGGGGACCCACCTGTGCTTCTTTCAACCAAACAACCATGCACTTATCAAATCAAATCAAAATCAGTTTTATTCAAACGACTGGTAGGAAGTACAGGTGAATAATCTGGGCACTTAGCCTTCTCGGCTAGACTTGGGCTCATGCAGGAAGTGCGGAAAATAATTATAGCGAGACAACTCAGTATTTTACACAGAATTCATGTAACAGCAGTTATACGACAGTTACACACAAAGAAAGGCGAAATGCTCAAGAAATTATACAATAGTTCGGTGGACAAAAAAAATAAAAGGAAGAATGCATCGAAGAAAAACACAGACTTATAGTGGAGTCGAATATTGCTGGCTCCGGAAAAATTTTTTATTTCGGCGATTGAGAATTGACCTACTTTTAAGTTAGCAGGCAGTTGGTTCCAAATTTTAGCAGTGGCATAGGCGATAGTTGTTTTACCGTACACATTATTAACAGCTGGAAGGTTAAAACGACAACTGAAAAAAATTCTAGTTGGATGAGATGG
This sequence comes from Amblyomma americanum, assembly GCF_052857255.1. Taxonomy (NCBI): domain Eukaryota; kingdom Metazoa; phylum Arthropoda; class Arachnida; order Ixodida; family Ixodidae; genus Amblyomma; species Amblyomma americanum. The sequence goes on from NC_135501.1 coordinate 96,082,441, forward strand.
ATATACAAAAACAGATGATGATAGTCGGATGATAGTGACGGAAGAGCGGAGCGGATCTATCTGTGGGTTTACTATGTGTGATTATTCGAAGTGCTCTTTTTTGTAAAATTACTATTTCATTTAGATACGTGTTATACGTAAGTCCCCAGGACTTCACACAGTAAGTCATATTGTTTTGAAAAAGGCCATAATACAAAATTTTTAATGTGCGAAGCGAGAACTTTCTTGCTCTTATTAGGTCAAAGCAAACCCGTCTCAAATTGCTGCTTACTCGAATTATGTGATGAATAAAATTGAAAGCAGAATCTAGAGTTACACCAAGTTGTACCTGTTGATCGACTCGTTCGAGGGGGTTTGCGCCTATTCGTAACTCATTTAAGCTATATGAATTTTTATATGAACTAGAAAACACAATGTATTTAGTCTTTGAGGTGAGTGTTTCTACTTTATTTTGTAACAGCCACTGGCACATCTGAGAAAGATGACTATTAGCGTGCCTTTCGAGCATATTAGGGTCATGACTACAGAAGAGAAGGGCTGTGTCGTCAGCATACATAATAGGTTGGGCATAATTCAAAGCATCTGGCAGATCATTTATGTACAAGGAAAAGAGTAATGGTCCCAATACCGAGCCCTGAGGCATGCCACAAAGTATGGAATGAACGCTTGATACGGATTTGTCGATTTTAACACATTGCTTTCGACGAGAAAGATAGCTTTCAAAACACTGCTTCGCTTGACCTCTGAATCCATACCGATGTAATTTTGATAGTAGTATAGCATGGTTCACAGTGTCAAACACTTTTTTAATATCAGCAAAAATGCCAACTACATGCTCTTTGTTATTTAATGCTTTGTTGATGAATTCACTTACACACTGTACAGCCGCGGAAGTAGATCAGTTTTTCCTAAACCGTGCTGGTTGTCTGCTAGTACGTTATATTTATCTAGAAAATGGGTGAAACGTTTCATCAATAACTTCTGAAATACTGTGTTAAGGGCACCAAGAAGAGATATTGGTCGGTAGTTCTGGATGTCATCCTTACTACCGGACTTGTATATTGGTGTGACTTGCGCTATTTTAAATGCGTCTGGATAAGTGGTCATGTAGAAGGATGGATTAAATAATTTTTCTAAATACCCACTCAGTTCCTCAATGTGCTGTTTAATGACGAGTAAGGGGATCTTATCTTTACCTGGTGTTCTGCCTCCAGTCATTGTTTTAACGGTAGAAATGATTTCATCATGAGTAATGTCATCAAAAACAAAAGAAATAAGTACAGGAGCTGGGAGCTCGGGGGCTTCGTGCATACTTAGTTGTTTCGCAAAAGTTGGACCTATATTACAAAAGTATTGATTAAAGTCTTCCTAAAGGCATTCTGTGGTTCTAGTAGTTGGGATAATTTCTGGCAATATATGAGCCTTCTCTCGAAGTGTAATGACTGAGTTAACTACTTTCCATATTTTACGCGGAACATGTTGGTTGCTTTCTATAAGAGTTGTATGATGCTTCTTTTTGGATTTTCTAAGTAAGGCCAGAGCTTTATTTTTATGTATTTTATATTGCATACGATAGTATTCATTAGCTTTGAACTGCTTGTGCTTTTTATAGCATTTATATTTAGTTTTTGTAGCAACTAAAACCTCAGTCGTTACCCAAGGACATATTGGGTCAGAATAATCAGATTTTGCATTAATAAATGTTTCTTTAAAGCAGGATGAGATAACATACATAAGGTGGTCGAATTCTTTGTTAATGTTCTTACTGTTCTCAACATTGATCTCTAGGGTGCGTTTACGGGAACTTAACAGGCTGAGATGAACAGTTGTTTTCAGGCGTTTCTTAATCTCTTTTTTATAGGAGAACACGATGCTAGAAAAAACACTGGAAAATGGTCAGAAATATCACCATTATTAACTCCAGAGAAAGATGGTGAGGTTTCGAAATTGCATAAGATATAGTCTATGAGCGTCGTTGTGGAGGGGGTGACTTGAGTCGATTGTGTTATTCGATTAAGGAACCCGTAAGACTCGATCAGATTCACATATGGTGCTGCATTGCCATTAAGAGTGTCAATATTGTTGTCTCCACATATTATTGGAGGATTATTCATAGAAGCGAAATGTTCTAGAGCAGTTTCAAAGGCATCTAGAAAAAGACTAATGTGCGAACTTGGGGAACGGTATAAAACACCTACAGTTAACTTGAAACTCAGTTCAAGGAATAAAAAAATCATATGCTTCGGGAACCTGACATGTCAGTCTGGGACAATGCTTGAAAGAAATATTCTTGTGCATACAAAGCAACTCCTCCGCCACGCGTCTTTGTTGGTCGCGAGAGGTAAACTGAATTAAAATTTGAAATATTAAAAAATTCATCAGGTTTCAACCACGTTTCCGACAACGCGATTATATCACACTCAAAGGAATGGGACTTTAATAAAACCAGCAAAGAGTCAATATTTTTAGCTAGGTTTCTAATATTGCAGTTTAGTATTTTCAGATTATGCGCAGCTGAAAAAGCCGCGTTCAGATGCGACACATTACACATTTCTGGAGATGGCTTACCTACTGCAGAGGCCACAAAATCATACAATTAAATTCAAGTCTTCCTCACAAGTGATGTGAATGACTGACGAGGCTTCAGTTTTCCGGGCAAGAATTTTTCCATTGGAAACCCAGGAAAATTTCCACTGTTTTTCTTTCCTTTTCTGAGTGCTCTTGCCGAGCGAGATCTTCAATTCCGGTCATAAATGTTCATTTATGTAAATAGGATTGTCATCTTCGAATTGAAAGTTTAATGTAGAAAGTTTCTTCCTTGTTGCGAGTTGGAGGAAGTGGTCTCTGACTTTTCGAGATGCAAATCGAACAACAATGTTGGATTTCGTCTTACCTTTAGTTGATACGCGATGAACTACATCAATGTAGTTCAATGTAATTCCCTAGCTTGCTCCGCGCCTACTGACGACGAAGTGTTGAGGGTTGTGCTGACCGGGCCACAAACAAAGAACGTGGTTAGGGTAAGTGACGAAAGAAGAAGGCGCCGACCAAAAGAAAAGATGGGATGACGTTTCGGCTCCCCCACGGGAGCCTTGTTCACAATGAGGCATAACGTAGCTTCGTCCTTTATTTATACACGGCGCATGAGCGACCCCAGACACCTGGCGTAGATTGGGGGCAAGTTCCCGTCATTCCGATTGAGTGCGTGCGCTGTCGTCTGAATAATCAGTGATTCCAGATAGAGCCGTGACTTGCTGTCCTTTTCTTTTGCAATCACACGTGCCTCGGCCCAGTCTATGTTGTGTGCGGCGGAAACCGAGGGCTCGGCAAGCGCATTTTGACCTGCGCGCCGGTTTCTGACGTCACTCTGGTGATCCCGTATTCTTCGTTCAAAGTTACCCGACTCGCCGATATACACTGAAGGGCAGTCCGCACAGGGTATCGAATACACAACACCTGGGAACTTTTTTTCTTTAACTTGTCTTTGACGTGCACAAGCTGACTCCTCAGTTTTCGAGCTGGCACATGCGCGGTCTTGACTTCGTGGGACCGTAATATGCGCGCCAAAGGTTCGCTGATGCCAGGAACTTAGGGAATCGCGGCTCGTTTCTGGGTAGCGAGACTAGCTTGCAGCCTAGGACGTTCCATTTGGCGCCGTACGGAGTCCGTGACGTGTACAGGATAGCCACATGTGGACAAGTCACGCCGTACACGCACATCTTCAGCAATCTGGTCTTCTCCTCTGGAAAACATTTCTTTTCGTCGGAGGAGCGATGACACCACAGAACGTTTCTGGCAATCAGGGCGAACGGACTTAAAATGTAGGTACCGGCCGGTGTGCGTGGGTTTTCTGTAAATGGTGAAATTTAGACGTGAGGACTGTCTGGAAACGAGTATATCTAAAAATGGGAGGCGGCCGTTGATTTCTTCTTCAACGGTGAACTGTATGCTAGGGTAAGATGACCCGGGCCTACTCCGTCGGTACTCCACCACATCGACGGGTTTCGCACTGGTCGTACTACGCCCCCCTACCTCATCGTCCTGCGATGACCCCAATGGCCCCGCGGTCAACCGTGAAGCTGCCTCCGCGATGACATCGCTTCCAAGAAGCCTGGCTGCTGTGAACCCCCGCGCGGACCTGGTTTCTCCTTAACCAGAAACCGGCGCGTCGGTCGCCAGACGTCCACACCCCCGCGTGCGGGAGGAAGTTGCGTGTATTTGAAAATGTTTTTCCTTTTCACATGCCTTCCGTGCCGGATTTCGTGGGTCCAGCCTGGTGTGTCTCCCGGCCTGCCTCCACTCAGACATCGGACCACACGAGCGCGACTCCTCACAGTTGCTTAAGAACCGCTGCCACTCCCATGGAGTTTCGCATCCCCAGAGAATGCGGACAGGAGGATTTCATGCTTTAACCACGCTAATGACGCACTCGTTCTAGATACCTGTGCGTCGAAATTCGTCGCGTTGATGGATTTGATGCCTTCGCCATGTACAAACAAAAAACAAGCGGTCTTTGCAGGGACATTTAAAGACTGCGCTGGAGAAAGTAATGTAAATAAGAAAATATTCGTAATAAATGAGTAATAAAAATTTTGCATTATTTCTCGTGCAGAAACGAGGTACAAAATTGAATGGTCTTGCTTGCCAAAGATTGAAGCAGAAGATATTCGAATCATATAAATTTTTTTGCATAACAGCCCTACATTTGTCCTATTTTTGTGCATGAAGAATTGACAGATTTTCACTCTTCCCTTTCCGAATTTGAAAAAAAAAGTAATAAGGAAAAAAGAGCCCTATTAGTCAACCACGACAGAAAATTAAACAGTGTCTGCCTTCGACTTTGTGTGCGTGTGACTCGAGCAATATAAATTTTATTAGATCCCGCTACGCGCAAGCTTGTCCGTTATAACTTTTTCACCTTAACCAGAAATGAAACGCTAGATATACTTCTCGGATTTAGCCCGAGTAAACCATTGATTCGATGGAAGGCCAAACCGAGGGTGAAAGCCATTCACTATTGGCATGCCACAAACGCTTCCGCGCACTCCACAGATATCAGTAGGTTGGCGTCGTTTATGCAGTGCTTCAGTACATTTCAGAGTACACTTCTAGATCGTCTTTATAATTACCATAATCACGGTTGTCAAGGGAGCAGGTTTAGTCCCTCCAATGCTTCACCGCGAATTCCTAAGAGGTATTGAGAAGCTTGTATTTCGAAGAACTGGGGGTAGAGGCTAGTGGAGAACAGTTTAGTAATATCCCAATCGTTAAGGACACTACGCTCCTAAGTATCTCATGAGACCAATCAGAGAGCATGACTGTGTACTTGAACACTCAAAGCAGGGCTTTCGGGCAGAGGATTAGTAAGAAGGAAAATAACGTTCAATGGCCTGGGAAGGCATAACAGTTTGCGGAGGGCGGCGAGGGTTCATGGAAGGGACAAACGAATACCTAAGTGAAATGTTAATAGTGACCCAACCGTCGCACTTAGAGAGAAACGGCTGCAGGAAAATTAGGATGAAGTGGAGTGCGTTTGTTAGGAGTTCAGAAATAGAGGTTTAAGTAGGAGTGTATCTTCAGAGGAAAGTTTATGACAGCTGCAATTTACCAACACACACACACACATGCGGCAAAACCGCGGAGGATAACGATAGGGACATAGAATAAACTGGGGACGGCGCAGCGAAATATGGACGATAAATGACAGGTGTAAAGTTAAGAGAAAAGAAGATAGCAGGTCGGGCCAGAGAACAAGCGCGAGGTGATGATAACGGACGTCAAGAAAAAGAAATACACTCGGGCAAGTCAGGTAATGCCCGACTAATAGTCACTAACGGTAACAGTGAATACCAAGGGAAGTGAAAGGAACCAGAAGTGAACAGTGCCTCAAATGAAGTGATGATATTTGATCACGGCTCACACAGGCCGGAGTATACAGGACATCCCAGCTAACTTTATTCAGGGTTTAACAATATGCCGATGCGCAAGACGACACCGAATAGATGTTGCTGCCTGTTTCATCTCACAACGTCGTTATTTTTTGTATTCCTTTTTACTCCATAATTATTCTAGATTATAAGCTGGCATCGCAATCAATGAAGTTAGGAAAAAATTGCAATCAGAACGGTCCGCGAAAAATCCGATTGCACTGTTTCTCGCTTCAGATATATAGCGTATTAGTTTTTTCCGCTGACTGCGGATGCCCGCGAAATACAAAAACCTACCATGTGACCTGCCTGCTTGCGCGCCGCGACTCCAGTGTTCTCAAACGTTGCGCCTAAAAACGAGCAGGTCATTTAGCCGGTGTGCTGCCGCTTAAAAGGTGAGGGGGCAACAACTCCGGTGCTAGCTTTGAGATTTACGCCAGCGCAAGCAGTAAGACTTGCGGCTGTTTTCGTATAATGGACTGCCGCCAGCAAAGCATAGCGCTTGCGCTAAAAGCAGAGCCAGCGCATCTGGCAGCGCCGGCTGGGCCGGGCTCAGCCTTTGGCGTAAGCTCGAACCCGTCCAGTACTCCAATTTGTAGCTCTTAATAAGTGCCAAATATAATTCACAGACTAAAATGTTTGCATATTACGTCTTTTTTTCTGCAACTAGCTTCGGGCAAAGGCCTCAGAATGAACTTGTTAACAGGTGTATCCCGAGCATACGAGCAGAGAAAGCATGGTAAACACCCTGAGGAAAGGACGGTGCAATATGACTCACCGCAAATATCATGTAAACTGTGGCGTTGCCTCTTTTACGCGAGAAAGCAGCAATCAGCAAGATTCACCTTATGAAGCCAAGGTTTGCTGTGCTCTCCGTGGCTTTCTTGAGTGATAGCACCATCCCCTTGAGACGAAGTCTGGGTCGAGATCACAGAGGACAAAGCTTGATTCGGGATTCATGTCTTAACGAGCAAGAGGGTTAGAGAACTGTAACGTCGTTTGTAGGTGCGCCGGTCAGAGGTAATCAGACTCAAACAAGGCAGGAAACCGCTGCGGTGAAACATAGACAAAGGCGAACTTGTGTTATTTGGGTATGGTTCTTTCTGAGCCGATTTCCGACCCACTATTCATTTCCTCCAAGCTACCTTTCCTCCAGCTAGTCTTTGACATTGCCGCTGAAGGAAAACAGCGTTCAGAGTTGCTTCTGTCTTTTCGATTTCTTGTGACGAAGGTAATGAATGCTCAGTTCTCGTTTATCATTTTTTAAAGTGAGCTATAGGTACCTTCAAAACGTTTCTTTTCACTTCTATATATCTTCCTTCGTTCCCTGCAGATGGCTAAATTCATTCGCGTACTGAGTTTTTCTTTCTGGAAAGCTCATCTAATCTTCCGAATTATGGCTCAACTGAGTAAAACTAGCGATTTATTATTACTGTCTGCTCTATCACCGCTTAAAGTGGACGCATTTCAATGCTTCACAGGCTTTATAGAAGACGGGCTCTTGAAGCGTTTGAAGACTTCAAAGAGGCTCAAAACGTTCTACGCGATATAGCAAGACCGTAATGGTTGCTGAAAATGTTACTTCCTTGCAAACTGAAGCTGTATTTTGGAAACAGGTGGGAAGAAATTGATGTTATACGCCACTCTTACTTTTAAGCTAAGCGCCGGGCTGTTTCCAAACAATTCTGTCATATTCTCCTCTTTACAAATGACGGCAAAACATTGTCAGTAAACGCAAATATCAAGGGTTCATTTGAAGGTTCCCAATATTTTATCGCTGGTTCGAGCATAATGGTTGGAGTTATAGCCACGATCATGACTGTCAGCCACAGAACCGAAATTTTAGCGTCGGGGCAGTATCATCATCATAAGCAGCAGCATCCCGAATGCGCGTACTGCTGGGCAAACGCCCCTTCCATATCTCTCCAATTAATCCTGTCATGTGCCTACTGCGGTGACCCTATCCCCGCTAACGTCGGAAGCTCATCTGTTCATTTAACTTTCTGCCGCCCACTGCTACTTCTGCGTTATCTTTGAATCTATTCCGTTACCCTTAACTGCCAGCGTTAATCATGTTTTTGCATTATTTGTATTACATGCCCTGCCCAAGCCCAATTCTTCCTCTTTATTACGACTAGGATGTCGCATTTGTTCCCTCACGCACTCTGCCCGTTTCCGGTCTCTCAACGTTACACGTATCATTTCTGTTTCCATAGATCGCTGCGTTGTCCTCAACTTCACCTGAACCTTTTTTATTAGCCTGTGCGTTTAGCCTGCAAATTTAGCCTACAAGATAGCGCTGATTTATACTTATATAAAAGTTGTCAAATCGAGAAATAAATTATTTCTAGGGGGCCAAAACAGATTTCTTTCCAGGCACCTACCTGTTTCGGCCTAAAGCCTACTTCAATCGCTGGAATTGATTTTGTTTTTTTGTACTGTGAACGCGGGAAGAGACAAGTCGACTGAATTGGCATGGAAAGAACTCAATAATGGGCTGCATCGCGGCCACAATGATTTGATGAACAACGCAATGTAAATTACAGGAAGTTTTTGCAGCGCAGTGATCTGGCAGAGTATCTATTGTTGGATGAATTATAAGTTACAACCCCGCAAATAAATGCGGAACTGCTGGGAATTTAAGTCAATAAATAATATAAACAGAAAGAAATAAGGACGACAGAGATATTGAAGGTGATTGCGACCATGAGATACCTTGTGGTTAGAGAAGAAGGAACTGTGAGTAGGGAAACATGCATCACCACAGTGACTTAATTCTCCGCACAGAAAGAGAAATATATACTATACATATTTCTTTGGCATCATTCTGCACAGGCGTGTTTATTTTATTATTCGAGGAACTTAATATGGCATGCCTTTTACCTATCGAAACGGACCACTAGATTGTAATTGCTTGAGAAAAACACTTTATGCCCGTCCCATTTCTTCCAAGTATGATTGAGAGACAAGCTCGGGAAGTTTTAAAGAGAAGGGTAATTATTCTATAAACAAGAATTTTAGAGCTATACGAATGCCTTTTACAATTGGCCATAGCCAGTACTGAAAATTGCCTCTTGTTAAGTTCCGTGAACCTGGCGCCACAGAAGGTTGCTGAAGAGAAAATTGTGCGCCAACGGCCTCAACCTGAGCGACTTATTGTGTCGCGGTAACAGATCACACTAATTTAGTCTTCCAGAGGAAAACGGGCTCGCAGAGATTTTGAATGGCCATTCTTCTAGCTCCGTTTGCAGGCAGCGATTTTCTATTAGGGCCACTGCACACATCGCGATCGAGCATTAGCGGCTCCAGACTGTGTAGATTGGGCGAATTCGAGCTCTCGAGGGGAGCTTTGTGCGATGCGTCCGGATGATGATTACCTGAGTTTTGCCATATTACATCAGTGATGTACTTGCTGCCAAGATGCATTAGCAGCCCAATTAACTTCAATACAGTGGTGGCCTTAGCATGCACACGTATACTGCATTCTCCTGATTTCTCAAGACAGTGGGAGCAACGTTTACCTAGACTTCAAATTCAGAGCAGCACCAATTTTAGGAAAGTCAGTAAGCTAATAGTCTCTAAAAATTTGTTTGCAGGTTTCCATCAGAGCACCACTAACGAACTCTGGTGTCAAAGCTTTACAATACGGGTGTTGAATTTTAGCCAGTGTTTTAGCTAAATTGTTTGCTCGTGAGACTATTGTTACCTTCGTGGATTTTCCCCCCTATTTACAGTTTAGTCCGCATGGCAAAAGAGTTGTCCCATAAATAGCAGAGAGGCCGTTATATTGTCACGTTGGCGTTGGCGTAGAGTCAGCAACGGCGTTAAGCGACCGAGAGTCAGTAGCGGCGTAGCCCTGGACGAGAGCGCTTCCTCAAGACTTCGTTCTCTTCTTGATCGGCGCGTTCATCTTCCCGAGCGCTGGCGTCATTAGCCCCCTCCTCCGAAAGCTTCGACCCGATGCTGAAAAGAAAGCAGGGGGTCTCGAGAAGAGCTTGGGTGGTGTCCTTGCGTAGTAGGGCTTCAGGCGAACCACGTGGCACACCTCGGGCCGGTGGTGGCGTCGAGATTGTTGAGTCTCATGAGGGACGACGTCATAATTGAGGGCTCCAAGGCGTCGCACAATTCGGTAAGGACCACAGTAGCGGCGCAAGAGCTTTTCACTCAGTCCGCGTCGTCGGATTGGAGACCAAACCTTGACAAGGTCACGTGGGTGGTATTCCACATGCCGCCTCCGTAGGTTGTAGCGTTTTGCGCCCTCGTCCTGTTGGTCCTGAATTCGAACCCGTGCGAGTTGGCGGGCAGATTCGGCGCGTTGTAAGAAAGACGCAACGTCGTCATTTGGATGATCGTCGACATGAGGCAGCATGGCATCGAGTGTTCTCTTTACCTGACGTCCATAAACTAGGCCAAATGGTGTCATGTTGGTTGTTTCCTGCACGGCTGTATTGCATGCGAACGTGACGTAGGGTAGGACGTCGTCCCAGGTTTTATGTTCCACGTCCACGTACATTGAAAGCATGTCTGCAAGCGTCTTGTTTAGGCGTTCCGTCAGTCCGTTAACTTGGGGATGATAAGAAGTGTTTCGACGGTGACTGGTGTGTCTGGAAATTAGAATATGGTTCAGGAGCTCAGAGGTAAAGACAGCGCCTCTGTCCGTAATTAAAACTTGTGGAGCACTATGACGTAAGACGATTTGAGTAACAAAGAACTGGGCTACTTCGGTGGCGGTGCTGCTTTGGAGAGATGCTGTCTCCGCAAAACTTGTGAGATAATCAGTGCCTACAATTATCCACCTTTTTCTGGGGTCTAATGTAGGAAAGGACCCGAGCAAGTCTCCATGCCGGCTTGTTGAAACACTTGATAAGGCGGCTCAGTTGGCTTGAGGAATCCGGCTCGCTTCACGGGCGGAACATTGCGGCGCTGGCAATCCCGGCAAGTGCGAACGTAATCCGCAACGTCAGGGCCCAGGCAAAGCCAGTAGTACTTGTCTTGAATCCTAGCTTGTGTTCTAGTAACACCAAGGTGACCGGAAGCTGGTTCGTCATGGCAGGCGTGAAGAATTTCGTCGCGTAGCTTCACAGGAACGACCAGCAAGTATTGCTTACTGTTCGCGGCGAAATTGTTCTTTACGAGAACACCGTTTCGTATGCAGAGAGACGATAAAGCTCGCCTGAAGGCTTTAAGAACTCTCCTGCTGATGCCTTCAAGATAACGAATTATATTGGGAAGGTCGGGGTCGTCGCGTTGATTTTCGGCAAAATCGTTGGCCTGTATTGCATTCAAGAAGACTTCATCGTCATCAGCAGCGTCGTCCAGAGCAGCTTGCATGGGAGCACGAGATAAGCAGTCGTCGTCTGCGCGTGTGTGACCGGATTTGTAAATGACGGCGATATTGAACTCTTGGAGTCGAAGGCCTCATCGTACGAGGTGCCCCGAGTGATCCTTGAGGTTGGTAAGCCAGCATAGTGCGTGACGATCGGTCACTACGTTGAAAGGGCGGCCATAAAGGTATGGTCTGAACTTCGAAACTGCCCACACGATGGCGAGGCATTCTTTTTCAGAGGCAGAGTAGGTGGCTTCTGTCTTCGATAGTGCGCGGCTCGCATAGGCGATGACACGTGGTTGGTTCCGCCGAACTTGAACTAGGACAGCGCCCAAACCAACGTTTCTTGCATCAGTGTGGACCCTACTGTCTGCAAGTTCATCAAATCGCGCCATCACAGGGGGTTACTGCAGGCGGCGTTAAAGCTCATGAAACGCCATCTGCTGGGGTGGTTCCCACCTGAACGGCACATGCGCCTTTGTCAGATCAGTAAGGGGTGAGGCAATGGCAACGTGGCAGCATGGAGTGGGCATGACAGCAGCCTCAGCGGCAACATGCTAAGGAACCATTTCTGTTTTGTGCTGCAGGTTATGGCGGTTCTGCTGCGAACTGAGCTATCGTCATGCAGTTTCCGCGCTGCATTACGCCACAATAAAAGCCTTGGGGCGTATCCAGTATCGCCGACCTGTGTCGATGACATCTGCCGTATGGATGATCCGACAGTGCCAGTTATCATCGCCACGCCTATGCCAAGAGCGGTTACGTCGGACCATATGACCCGATTACCAGCTATAAATGGAGAGACAGCACCGAGCCTTATCAGTGGCCATGGCAGCAGCCTCAGCGGCAACGTGCTAAGGAACCCTTTCTGTTTTGTGCTGCAGGTTAGTCGGTACTTGCCTACTAAATGCTATCGAAGTGATAACCGCTCCTTAGTGCTGCTGCCCAGCCCACTACCTTTGATGAATGTTTTCGACCATGTCATTTCTATACCAAGAGACCTGTTGGTGTGTGGCGATGTAGAGGCAAATCCGGGCCCTACAGAAAAAGAATTGCTTTCAGAATTACTGGACGGCCGGGGAAAATTGACCGCAGCTGAGGAAGCGTTACGTTGTTCTCAAACCGATATTGAGCGGAACGTTTCAGCTCTGACCGACCGCATAGAAGGTCTTGAAAAACAGCTGGTAGGTTTGCACGCTTTGAACACCCGTGTGAATGTTATAGAGGACACTGTCGAGAAGGTTGATAAGCAGTTATCAGCGCTCATTTCTAAAGTCGATGACTTGGAAAATAGGAGTCGCAGAAACAATTTATTTATATGCGGATTAGCTGAGGAGGATGAAAAGACAGTGGCTGATCTTGAAAGAAAACTTATTACTGCGGTCTGTCAAGACAAATTAGAGTTAACTGTCACTGGTATTGAGAGGTGTCATAGACGTGGTCACAAAATAGGAGATATGAAACGCCCCGTGATAGAGAAATTTATAGATTTCCGAAAAAAGGTTTCGGCATTAAAATCACCCTACAAGCCAAAGGGTTCTGCAATTTCAATCTCTGAGGAATTTTCTACCAGAATGCGGGAAATACGAAAGCACCGGGGGAAGAGTGCCACGCAGGAAAAAGATAATGGGGCCAAGGTGAAACTGGTGCACAATAAATTGTCTGTTGACAGTGTAATGATCGGCTGGGATGAAGTGAAAGGTGCCCGTTTCAAGTTGCAGTAAAAATAAATGGCAGCACAAGCACGTTCCTAAATCACTAAAAATATTAAATGTAAACTGCAGAAGCATAATAAATAAAATTAGTTAGTTAGAAGGAATTTTACTTTGCAAAGATCCAGATATCGCGGTTTTGAAACCGTTTACGATAGCGAATTCGCGCCAGCTGACTGCAGTGTACTTAGGAAAGACCGTGGTAGCAAAGGAGGAGGAGTTGCCATAATCTTTAAAAAATTATATAAATATATTGAGCATGCCTGATGTGTTTAATACTGAATGCATTTTCTGTAAGGCATACCACAACAATGTCCGGTATATTGTAGGGGCTTTGTATAGAGCGCCTGGATCACCGGTCAGTGTTTTCAATAACCTAGGAGATTATATGAGAACTTTTGTTAAGCCAAATGATAGGATCATTTTAGCCGGCGATTTTATTTTACCGGATATTGACTGGCCAACTTTCGCAATCAAAACCCATAGCGATTAATCAAATGAGGCCATGCTTGATATAGCGTTCACATATGACTTGACACAAACTGTAGAGCACCCGACCCGAATGCAAGGGAATTCAAAATCCATGCTAGACTTTTTCTTTGTTTCTGGCACAATTTTAAATACAGCTAAATGTGCATTGATGCCCGGTATCTCTGATCACAAGGCCGTTCTACTAACCCTTTCCGGCCTGACTGTTGATAAAAATTGCTCTGAAATCCATTTTAGAAACTTCTCTCGAGCTGATGATGTTTTCATTGTTGATAAGCTTTCCTTCAATTTTGATATGTTTTGTAATAGCACTCACAGTGTTCACAAACTTTTGGACTGGTTTAAAGCAATGATACATGAATGTATTGAATGCCACGTGCCGGTTATTGTTAAAAGGAGGACAAAAACCCATGGATTTCTCGGGCAACACTGCAGCTAAAAAGAAAACTGAAACGAATGAAAAAGAAAAACGCAAATAGGTATTCTCCAGAATTAGAACAAAAAATACTTTTGCTTCGCTCTCAACTAAAACAGAGCACAGTTACTGACAAACAGCGTTACTTTAATGAATCTTTACCCAACTTTATTTCAGAGTATCCCGAGAAATTCTGGCGTTTGGTCTCTCCAAACTCGAGGATCAATAATGAGTTTAAATCAATGGTGCTCTGGTTAGTGATGCACAAATAGTATCCAATGAATTCAATGAACATTTTAAGTCTGTATTTACTGATGACAATAATATCTTTCCAAAATTTGAAGCTTCACTGCCGCCTTTGGATGACCTTGTAATTAGTAAGCATGGAATTTTAAACATGTACTTGGCCTTGATATAAAGAAATCACCTGGACCAGAAAACATACCTAATGCCTTTTTGAAAAGATATGGACAATGGACATCTAAATATTTGTTTGTTTTATTTACAAGGTCCTTAAATGAAGGTCAATTTCCGAGAGATTGGGGGACTGCTAAAGTGAAACCGCTTCATGAAAGTGGAGACAAGCGATTGATCAAGAACTACCGCCCTATTTCACTCACATCGACTGCTTGTAAACTACTTGAACACATAATTCGCAATCACATATCAAACTTTATCAAAGCTAATAATTTTTTTACTAAGTGTCAGCATGGATTCAGGAGGGGTTACTCAACTTGTGCACAGCTGGTCGAAAGTATACCTGATTTTGCCTCGTCAATTAACAACGGAACGCCGACTGATGCCGTATTTATGGACTTCTCGAAAGCTTCTCATAAGGTTACTCACGAAAAGTTAGTTTATAAATTAGACACAGTACTTCATAACGAACAACTAGTAAGATGAATTTCAGCCTAACTCTCAAACAGAGAACAATTCGTTGTTTTTAGTGATGATTCTTCTGACAGGCTTACAGTTTACTCTGGCGTCCCTCAGGGCTCTGTTCTTGGGCCTTTGTTGTTTTTAATATATATTAATATTGTCGCTACATTCCTGTGAAAATTAGACTTTACGCTGATGATTGTGTTATTTACACAGAAGTAAGAAATGTCTCCGATTAGCTATTACTTAATAATGCGTTGCAAACAGTTTGCGCATAGTGTGAAGCATGGGAAATGTTCATTAACTTTGAAACAACTGTACTAATGAGAATCACTCACAAAAAGAAAGTCTTACTCTTCGATTATTGCATTAACGGTATGACACTGACAGAAGTAACAGAATATAAATATCTAGGGCTCTGGGTCACAAACACTCTTAGCTGGAATATATATATATTTACTTTATAACGTGTAACGATTTTCGTACGTTGTTTTTCTTGAGACGGGCATTGCGGTTGTCAAACCCATCGGTTCGCCTACATGCTTACAAATGTATTGTTCTGCCTTCCTTATGCTGCTATCATTTGGGACCCATTCACCCAAACTAACATGAATAAAATAGAGAAGGTTCAAAAGAGGGCGGCACGCTACATATATAACAATTACCGACGTACATCAGTAACACATCTTTTAATCCAAGCTGGCCTTCCTACAATAACTGAGCGAAATTGTTGTGCACGACTTCAATTTATGTATCCATTAATCAAAAGACACTGCAGAACAGAACTAAACGATCTGCTTGTTTTTTCGTCCGGATATGCGACGCGACAACGACACCAGCTAACTTTGCCTCCTTTTCGCGTTCGAAATAACTGCTTTAAATACTCATTCCTTCCACATAGTACACTTCCACCTTTTGACTAATGGTTGCCAATGAACTTATCCTACGCTTATATAATGTATTGAAGAGCCTTGATTGGAGGCTTCGGGAGGCATACGATGCCATCAAAATTCTTTTTAGTAAATGTAAAGAGACGCTGCATTCGCGGAAATGCAAATGAATACTATTACTGGAGTGGTGTCTTCGTTTTTCTAATGAATGATGCACTTTCTTCATTCTGTCAATTTGAGGCAGTTTGAAATGAATGTTACATTACTTGATCGATACTTGTCCACATGCGCACCAGTGTTACACACTCTACACAAGCAATCAACACCAAATGTTGGCACACGTAATAAATGCAAGCAATATATGAAATTAATTTTCTGTGTTGAAAGGCAGTGCATCCATGCTCATGGAAGTGGTTAATGCTGATCTCAGATGAATGAGGACTTCTTCAGAAAGCGCCTTACCGTGAGTAGAAATGTAAAAGCCTACCGAGCGCTGAATGGCCAGGTAGAGTGAGACATTTATTTGATGAAAGGACAAACCGAGGGCAAAAACACTCACTATGAACATGATGCAACTGATTTCACAGTCGCAAAAATATGGATAACTTGGGCCTATTTACGCCAACTTCTAGTACCTGGCGAACACTACGTAAGTTATTTGCGTCTTGAAAACAGTAACCAAACGCAAAAATACTGGTTTGGAAGCTGAAAAAAGCGACACAATACACCTAAGATCAGCTTTAATTACAGGTGCATATTTGAACAGCAACTACAAAAGCCTTGCGGGCACCTCCGCTCTCAAAATTAAACATGCTCGCTTTTTCAAGGTATCTTCACAGGAGAATAATCATTCGGCACGGTGGAAACTTTGTGATATCTTTGGTTTCGCGTCTGCCAGAGTGTTACCAGGACACTGTAACAAACTCTAATAGTGCATCACGGTCTTCCGAAAAAATTTTGTGGGGTCAGTGCGTTCGCACTTGGAAAGTGTAGCGCCATATTCCGAAGGGAATAGAAGATGAATTGGGATAGCCTGCCTAATATCAAGGGCAGAAAGCCCAATACTAAGTGAACGGAGTTGCCCTGCGGCGCACCAGCTGCATTACAAGCCCTTGATAAAGACGCCACATGGGTCACTGAGTCCGACATTGACATAGCACTTGTCTTTTTTCCTGCAACTGGCATCAGGTGAAGATCACGAAATTAACTTGTTAGAAGATGTATCCCCAGCACAGGCGCCGAACACAAAGGCTAGGAAGAGACGGAGAAATATGAGTCACTGCAAACAACACCGAAACTGCGAAATTGTCTTTTATGGGAGGGAGAAGAAAAAAGATAAAGATTCACGTTATGCAGCCGTGATTTGTTTTAATCTGCGCTGCTGTTTCGAGTGGGTAGCAGCGGCCATGTGAGATGAAGACTATGGCCAAATCACACAGGAGAACGATGGGCTTGATTCGAGATACCAGTCTTAACAAGCTGGAGGGTCTCCACATAGTAGGCTAAAACAAGGCATGAAGCCACTTGTGTCTACCATCGACAAAAGTGAACTTGTGTTGTTTGAGTCCTGTCACTACAGAGCCAATTTCAGACCGATGTCTTGTTTCCTCCACGTTTTCTTTTTATTGCTGCTTCTGGCTTTAAAATAGTTAAACGCCCCCTGCTACAGCGTTTTCTTTATTAACACAGCTATGTGGTCTTGCGTGTTCGCACTAACCTTAATGAAACGACCATTCTATTTATTGTTCTCTGATCAACTACGTCATCCTTTTAAGATTATGCATTTGTATCGCTCACAGACTTTGTGGAAGGATGCGTCTTGAAGCACTTGAATACTCCTAAAGGCCAAAAGTGTCTACGGGAAACAGGAACATCTTAAATATCCTGTACTATGATGGCTGGTTGCAGACTGGAACTCCCTCTTTTGCAGAGCTCTCAAGAAACATATCTAACTCTTATTTTTAATTTAGGTGGTTGGATGTCTCTCAAGATTTCTACCAAATTACGCCGGGTTATGTCACTGTTGTTCCTCTCCATGATATCTGGTCGAAAATCTGACATGAAACGCAGATTCCAGCGTTCAAGGGGAGGCCGCCAAAATTAACCGCTGGTTGCAGAACTTTGTACACTGTGGTAATGGCGATGATGATAGCGTGCCACAAAACTCAATACTGAACGTCGTGGCTATTGCTGTGCAATTCGGTAAAAAAATATGTTAACCGTGAAACAAAAGTGTCCCCAGGCATGTACACGTTTCGCCTACAAGCCTTAATGCGCGGCTGAAAGTGAGTCTTCGTTTTCTGTTTCTAATTATGCGACTGCCTTCAACACCGTCAACACATCAACAGACTGAAGTAGCATTAAACCAAGTCATTATTGAAAAGAATTTTGTCAAGAGTGAAATGAACTGGGCGACTTTGACATATATTTTAATGCACGAAGAATAAGTCGCTAGCGTGCGAGTAATGGCGTAACCCCTATTTAATGAATGGGACCAAAGACTGAAGCCTGAGCAATACAGAATGTTAAATCGAAGCATGACATTGGCGATGATGTGATGCGTTGTAGTGACAGAAGTGGACATTGTTAAATCCAAAGGACGGAGAATTCGATATGCATCACCACAGTGACTTCGTTTTCGGCTAGAGAGAAAAGAAACGCTTGACTTCTTCTGATAGATTCTCTCTACGCAGGGGTATTTTCTTTCCTTGTTCACGGCACTTAAACTGATGTCATGCCGCATAAAGATATGACTGGACTACTACGTTGTACATTGTGTGAAGAAAGCTACTTATTTCGACGCCTGTTACTTCATTGTACGAATCAGAGGCAGATTTGTGATGATCAGAGAGAGGAAGATTACTATTTCAGAACGAGAAATTTTGAAATATGCCAAAACCTTCTCTTCGGCATAGTTGGTGAAGAGAAAATGAGCGCCAAACGGTATCAGTGAGAGCGAATTACTGCGTCGTGAGACTAACAGCACAAATGTCGTCTTGTGGAGGCAAACGGGCACGCACAGTTTTTAACGACCATCCTTCCACCTCCATTTGCAGACGGCAATTTTACATTATAGCCGCTACAGAGAGTGTGCACATGGGTATTACTACCTCCAGGCTGAGTACGGTGGGAAAACTTGCGCTCGCGACGAGCGCACAGCGAGCTTCTAAAGCAGGCAGCGCGTCCAGATGATGATCACGTGACCGCTGCTATATTCTCGCAAGTACGTGGAAAAGTACGTACGACGTGATGTACACTGCGCGTCACATTTGCGTGTTCGCGAATGGTGGCGTCTGGAGCGCTCCGGAGCAAGTCAGCGACGTCAACGCGGTAGCTGCTGGGCTCGAGATACTAAGTTCTGGGCAAACGCGGCCACATATAGAGAAAAGTCCTGCTCTTTACCGTCCTCGGAGCGAACGCTTCCCAGTGTCGTTGCCTTGCCACTGCTGAATGCTCACCTGTAGTTCAGCCTTCGCGCGGACCACAGTAGCGCAATCTAATGAAAGCTTTACTGTCAAGAAAATCACCTTCTCACGGACGATTAGCTGTTGTGAAAAAGGATTCAACTTAGCCCTCTTCTTTCTGTTGAAGCCCTCTTCTTTCTGTTGACACAAACTTTGCGAGCACGCAGAAGGGTAAGTTTACATTCAATTAGCATTAAATGTGCAGTGAATACGGCCGACAAACGCGATGGTCTTTGTCGCGATGGCTCGGAATCCAACCCATGGGACAAAATGGAGCTTCAGAATTATTGGGGAACCCGGAACAAGAATGATTAAGACTATAAATTTTGTTCAGACGTTCTACCGAGAGGGCATAGACAACTTCAAGAGCATACCAGTAGTCGTGTAGAATCTTGGAGGACAAAGTAAAAACACACTTGACACCCATGCCAACTATAAGTTCCCCACATAGTCTGCACTAACGCATTGCGATTACTAATTATCACAAGACATAAGTGGCCTATCGAGTGAAGCATCCCAGCTATGTGGTGCAAAAGCGTTTGATCCTCTTTGTTCATCTGAAATAAGATTATTTGGTCTCAAGAACATTTGCTGAAGCCACTTGTGCGTAGTCGTAAAGTGTGTCGGTTCGTCTGCGAGATGATGGAGGAACGGTCCCGCACTTGACCGAACATTCCTATCCGCCGAGGGCTATCGGCTTCTCAGTACCTGAAGGGAACTCTTAGGGAATCTTTTGAAGCTTCGATTGCATCTAACAGGGAGTCGTAGAGGGCGTCCGCAATGCTGTGTTGGCGCCGCAGCTGCTCCTAATTGTGCGTATGGCTTCCCACAGTTGGTGCGCAGTCACTGATGATAAGCCCTGTTTCTCCGACAAATTGGCATTCAAGATACCATTATGCGTGCTGTACGCTTTTTACAGTATAGCTCGTATTTTTGAACTTCATGTTTTCTTTTTGCATTAAATTGGAGCCATACTGATAACACCCCTTTTTTATCCTGTTTATTATATAACTTAACCATCCTATAACTCCAATATCTGTAATTCATGTTTCTTTTCCTTACAACCCCGCTCTGGGTTGACAATATGCCGAAATAAATAAACATGTTCCCCATGGTAATAAGATCGACTTCTTGCAGTCCACTCGTTTCTCGTCACTTCAACTTCGTCAAGCAGCTGGCCTATTTGTCTTGCTGTGTGCATGGGGATCATGCTCAAGCTAAAGTTGGCCGTCCGGGCAAGGCCCATCCAGAACATGCAGAAGCGAAACTGCTTCTAAAATGGTTCCTTACGCTCCTGATTTCATTCTCCCAGTAATTATGTGGAAATGTGTAAGGCTTTAGAAGTTAATCACACCCCTTACTTGCATACTGGTAGGCCCACTAGAGCGCACGTTCTGCACGTAGGGCGAGAATATTTGAAAAGGATCACGTGACATATTTTGCGTCTAAGGAAAATGTCATTTCCAGACTTACGTTCCAAATTATTCATCAACTAGACAAGCCAAAGCTGCGTTCTACAAGACGTAGTCACCTTAAAAGGTCGCAATTACGTATAATATAATTTGATATGCCAATTTGCGGCATTTATGCGAGCTTAGTACCTTTTTTGTTACAATCAATAAAACGTGCCAACCATAAGAAATGACCGGTGCTTGAATGAACGACAGATTTTCCTGTGCGGGTCCCATGTCATGGTGAAGGACGTCTCGTCTGTAAATATCATCGCTCGCCAATTGCGCGCGCTCCAACTCTGAACAGCAGACGCAAATTCTACGTGACGTTTCTCACGGCTTCATTCGAGAAGAGTTTCTGCGCTACAATTCTGCTGTCAAGGTCAGCTGCGTGGAGAATCGTTGGATTATTAAAACGCACACATGCGTCAACCCAAGCTCATCCCTGATTTTCCAAGCACTGAGAAAAGGATCCGATACTGCTGCAGCAACATTCCATTCGTCCTCAGCAGTAGTAGTTGCTCTTGGAGACCTCCCTCGTGCCGCGTCTACGATTCAACCTTCCCCGTGGCACGCTTGCAAATCCTGTTTTCTGCAAGAATAGACCGTTTTTGAAATCACAAATATGTCTATGCGACTTCTTGCTGCTCATAACTATAGCTCGGCGTTCTTCATCACTTCATCGCACAGGCACCGCGAAGCATCTGTCCTTCACACTGCCAGTCTGTGGTAGTTGCTCCTGCTTTCAGTTCTTACTTCGGATCATGCGTCAGCCTATGTATTGTCTATGTATTTATTATTCGGCTTGGTTGCTACTGACGCGCTCGGCACAGCAAAGGATAGCGCCTCATAAGCGGTGAAGTTCTGGCTGCAGTATAACATGACAAAGACCGCTTGGCCAGCAGCGACATAATTCCTCTGGGGTGGGACCGAAATACCCCCCCCCCCCCCTTTGCCCCTCCCACCCCAACAGACTCGCGCTTGTGCGAAAGCGAGACTACCGCGAAAATAAGAAGCAACGGCAATACGAATGCGCTGCGTAATAATAATAATTGTTCTTTGGGGGGAAAGGAAATGGCGCAGTATCTGTCTCATATATCGTTGGCCACCTGAACCGCGCCGTAAGGGAAGGGATAAAGGAGGGAGTGAAAGAAGCTGCGTAAAAACGCGTTTCTGTGTGTGTGGCCGCGCGTGCCCCGTCACATTTTAAGTAGAACCCTGCAGCTACCATTGCATGTCAGTGACTGGCTCCGGAGAGCTCCGGAGGCCGCCGTTCGCACGCTGTACTTGAAGCCTGCTTACCCACGCCACAGCGGTGACCGTTCTATAAAGGCTTCTGCTACAATTTGTCGATTTCTTAAGGCTACGGGAATGTCAACTCTGCTTAAGTGTTTATGTCACAGGATTTTATATTTCGGGTTTCTCACCATGCTAGTATTCCATAAATATTATTTTTCTTTCTCCTTTCGAAGAAAACTAAGAAACTTAGTCATTAAAGGTTTACAGTTGCAGGCCACAGCGGCTACCAGTTCATTGGCTATATTTTTTTTCTCTTGAGAGCATAGCTATCATGCTCCATTTCTTCATGTATTTTACTTTTATTGCCTTCGCCCAAGTGCAGCCCTAAGGATACCGGAATACATTCTTTCCTTTATGAACATGCAATGTACATGTTTTTTTAGGTCCTTTTTGCTGCTTCAGAGCCTAACTTCGCAAATTTGAGCACAATTTAATACCCTTGACTTTCGGCCCTATTTAATGTCACTTTTAGCTGCTGACATTCGCCTAAAGTGCCATTCGCATTGCGTCACACGATTAGCTTTTTGATTAGAACTTGTTTTCAGTGATCACAAACTAAAAATAATGCACGCACATGAACAGCTACTCTCGTCTTCCAAGTGACGGCGACCCTGTTCCTCAATAGGCCTAACGGGTTCGCAGGGTTCGTGTGTTGAATTTCGGCGATTTTGGAGAGAAAATTCGCACATTGTACCGAATTCAAATGGCGAGGAGCGTAGTTTTGACAACATTGACTTGAAATCGATTATCGTTTACAATGCAGGGCCCGTATACAATGCACAGGAAGCGCCGCTGGGACGCTGACTGCCGTGTAATTCTTTAGGCAACCAACACCAGAAGTCGCCGTCGTTTGTGCATGAGAGATAAGCCCGCTCATATTAATGCGAACGGCCACCTAACATACTTCTGCACCATTACAAGTGGAGGGAAGTGAGGGGCTCGTTTTATGTATGAAGAAAGTCAACATTCATCGAAACCAAATAGCGCAGCAAAATGTTTCTATTGCTTTTTATTTGTGGTGTTTATCGATAGGAGAAAAATAGCGTGGTTATTTTATCGCCTAAATATTATCGGCTGTGAAACAGAAGAAAAACAAAAACATGTCGCGGGTGGGATACGAACCCACCACCAGCGTCCACAGCTTCGACTGTTCTCACCTTGTGAGAGCGCTGCTAAGCAGCTGTCCTCCTTCTCTTGTTGCGTTTCAAGCTGATTGCGGGAGGAGGTTGTCCTCTGTACTTGCGGTGTTTCCAGTAGTGCTGTTTCTTCCACATTGTGGCTTAACACCTTATGGCATGACGGTGCCAAGCTCCTCTTGCATCGCTCACAGCAAACCTAACAAGTGCAGGTAATTATATAATGCTGCTGTGGTCTGCCGTGATTAACCTTCAGGATGAGGCTGTACGTTTCTTTAGTGCAGGGGCTGAGGAGTACTGCGCGGTTTTCTTAGCCTGTTGAGAGCTTGTTGGCTATGCAGTACATGTGTGGTCTCTTTGAGTACTTGTGCAACGATGCATTCCTTCTAAAATGATTCTCTAAAACACCACCGACTGCCATCTATCCGTGCGATTGTTCCAAATTCCAGCAGTAAGCTGCCTCGTCATAGTTGTAATGGATGGAGAACTGAGATAAGCAAGTTTGCGGCAACAGGTTGGATGTAGACAGTACACCAAAGGTTTAGTTGGCGATCAAGTGCAGAGGCTTTTATTCTGATGTGGAGATTATTCAGATGGCAATGATTCAAAGACGTTTCTATTGCGAAAATGATGGTCGAGGTTTCCATATTTGCCATCGCCTACGACAAGGAAATGAACTCCTCATTACCTCTACTGTGCAGCGGTCGCCTCAAAAGTCGTCTTCATTGCAACGCAGATGAGCCATAATCCTTTAGCAGCGATGCAGTGCGCTGGTGCAGGACAGAAACAATGTGTCTCCAAAAGAATGTTCACGCCACCAGCGACCGAAAACCGGGCACTCTCTCAATATTGATCCAATGACGATGCGAGGCGTCCTTGCCGCGCCCATATATCTCTGCTCTCTGCGCACAACGGAAAAGGCTGATGGCCTTCTGTGCATGACGCTCGGACTGGGGTCGAGCTTCATTTATCAAGAAAGCGCCAGGAAAGGCATTCGTGTCACCACGAAGCACGTAGCACTTCCAAAGAAATGGGCATCTCGAGCTAGTAGGCGGAAGCCGTACTGCTTTTTCTGGACACACAAACAACCACAAACGACGGCCTCTTTTAATCCCGGCGCGGTGTTTTACGGTGAAGTAAATAAAATCCAATTAACTACACTTTTTACACCTGTACTGGGCGCGAAGTAAGGGAACAAAGAACCCAGGAACTTCAAAGTGAAAATTTGAGTGTGAAACAAACATTCCGAAGGTTAAACTCCAAGCAACATCTTGCGACCTTCGTATGCGGGCGGTATTTCTTGGTTCGTGCCAAGTGAAAAAAATAAATAACAATAAATCAAATATGTATCCGCGATTGGGCTTCGCAGATCACTGCGCAGGAGCACAAGGCTATCGCCGCAGCTCAGCAGGCATCGTGTTAAAATGCAACACGCTCTCGCGCTGTGCATTGCTCGTTTGCCTCTTTCATCAACTAATGCCACTATCAATGTAATATACGCGCTTTTAGGTATGTGGCGGAGAGAGAGACAGAGGAAACTTTTACATAGGTGAATAATTCGCAGGAGCCGGGTGGTCGGGGCCCCTAGTCTGGGGCCCCGTTGGCGGCAGCTGACTTGCGGACTAGCTAGATTATTCAGGCTTGCTGGTCCAGGTCGTCACTGGTCAGGGTCTCCTCCCACTGCTCGTGTGTCCAGTGTGGCACAATTATTTATTCTCCA